>NC_092186.1:23995000-24295000 GCF_043641665.1 Enoplosus armatus | reverse complement strand
GATATTGTTCTCTAATTCAGCCTGACATATTCGGTATTTTTGGAAGGTTTGGGGCTTTGGAGTTTAAATTATGGTTTGTTGAAGCAACACCAAAGAATAGAGAAGAAGTAGATGATCATTTTTGACTTTTCTTGGGAACCAAATTGTTTTGTCATCGCCAGCTTATTAATGAACAAAATGTACAAGTATTTGGTTAAACCGCTATCTTTAATTTCTTAGAATCTGATCTGCCTCACAGAAAAGACAGTATACTGGAGAGAAATCCTAGCACACAGTACATAGGCTTGTTTAACTGAAGGCCATTTCTTATTGTGCTGTGAGCCACTGTCGGTCACCCAAACTCACCCAGCTCTGGAGCTGTGGAGGTCCATGGAGGAGGCAAGGGAGGCCTGGAGCCTCCTGGAGGAGCAGGTGCTGCTGCTGGGGACGCCGAGGGAGTTGGAGGGGACTCCAGGGTGTGCAGTACCTCCTCCCAGGGTGTGGTGCGCATGGAGGGACCTGGGCAGACTGGCAAAACGCCCCTCCGCCATCATCCTCAACTCTGGAAAGGAACACACACAGAAATGCAAAGTCAGACACAGAGGACCTGAATCCTGAATATTTTACCAGCACTTTCAATTTCAGACAAATTACTGTGCATATATAGATTTCTATTTAGGTGAGAAAAACCAGGGTAACAGTTATGTAACCATGGTAACACAAGACAGAAGGATGAGCTGCAATACTCTGTAAAGGCATGTGATCTGAAACACACAAACGCACACTGACGTACGATACTAACTGAGATGAACTATTATGATACATGATACACACATGAAGAGAGACAGTAAGACAGGTGTCCCCACCACCGCCACCGATACGCTCACATCATCGTGCATACGAGACATACACACTAACACATTGCCCGGAGGGAAATAAAGCTTGTTGTTACATAACATTACACCGGCAGCTTCAGCTAAGTAACACTCGCACAGAAGACCTGCCAATGCACTTTATGTTGTTGTTTTGCGATCAAATGAATATCTCATTTAAGGATTAGGTTAGGTTAGGGTTACCCCACATGCCTGACAGCAATTCATCAACAAGACAACATTTTATCAACAAACTCTGAATGTCATACTATTAGAGAATGCTTAAAAAGTCTTACTACTCCTGACCTTTCAAAAAGTCTAAAAAAAAAAAAATAAAAAAAAAAAAAGCAACACTGCATACAATTTCATTGGGTAGATCTTGTCCCTTGACAGACAAGCAGATATAATTACACAGAGACGAAGCGGGACAGATAGGTTGGCAGTGATGGAGAACACCGGACAGGTTCTTGACAAATTCCCCTGCCGTGTGACGATGGCTGGACAGCATGATATGACCTGCTCTGAATCACTCACCATGCATCCGTCAGTCATACTGCGCAAACTAAAATACCATCGGCTGACAGACACGTTGGCAGACTGGATGTTGCGAGATTCCACAAACCCTCCCTATTTCTAATCTCGTCAAGCTCGAGAATCGGACCGGAACAACTATGCTGGTGTTTGTTATTGTGTCTCTGTTTGGACAACCTGATTATGATCAGAGACAGCAGGCTGCAGAGGAAACTGTGGGGCTTGGCACTGCAGTAGTCTTACCAGATGCAGTCAGCCCTGACAGAGACGTACCGTTTGAAGTTGTGAGTTTGTATCACCGCGGTCTTCTTAGTTAGTGCAAATGTCGTTTTTCCCTTAGTTGATGAAGTTGAATTTCATTAGTCCTGTCAAACATCAGCAGAGTGTGGAGAGTGTAAGCAAGTCATTGAACTGAAGAAACAACTTGTGTACCACGATAATAAGACTACCCATAAGACTTGCCTGGAGTTTGCTGAGACTGTCCGGGACCAGTTTAGCCTAGCTTAGCACAAAGACTGAGACCACAGAGCTAGCTAGCCTCCACCACTTTTTTGCATTTGTTAAAAGTCCCCCCCCCCCCCCCCCCTTTCATGGAGCCAGGGTAATTGTTTCCCCGGCTTCTATTGCGCTGAACTAAACTAAATATGTCATGAAGCCAGCTCTGCGCTTAACTGGATAACAGAAAACCGTATTGCAAGATATGCAGAACACAGTCCCATGTGTTAAAAGATGCATGCTGATTCCCTGTGTGCAGGGGGGTAGGGGTTGAGGTTTGATAGCATTTTATCAAATCAAGTGACTAGATAGTTTCACCAAAAAGTCCACTGTATGACATTGTTTCACAAGGAAAGACTGTGGAACGGCAAAAACACACTTGATTATTTGAGAGCGGTGTTTCTTTGTCCGAGAAACAAAGAGCATGCTAACCAATCAAGAGCAAAGTTTTCCTTTGGACGACTGTTCATCAGCTACAGCTGCCAGTAAGGTTTGTCGTTTCAACTGGCGAAAGCAACAAATGAAATTCAGAGGTCTGCAACCTCAATGTTTTGTACATGTTTTGCTCTTTTTGGTTAATAAAAAAAAAACAAAAAAACAACAAAAACAAGTTACAAAGAGCTTTACAAATCCAACTTTAGCAGTGGGTCTCTGAGTCACCAGCTTGTGATGATGAATGTCAATAAAAATGCAAATACGGGTTTAAGGGAAGGAACAGCTGGCCAGCTCAAGACTTTTCAGCATGACAAGTAAAGTTTATACACACACACACACACACACACACACACACACACAAACACACTGTAAAAGTCCTGCTAAGGCATGCTGGGTCAGAGAGTGGATTCCTCTGAGGGGCAGAACGACTACAGGAGGAGGACCTATTATAAGACCCTCAGGGAGGGTCAGCTGTGTGCGTGTGTGTGTGTGTGTGTGTGTGTGTGTGTGTGTGTGGCCCTGACCATCTGCCAGACACACACCCTCCCCTGCAGAGGAGAAAGGACCGACTCTCACTGAGTGAAAACACAGACACACGGCACTTACGCACATGAATACTTCGTCAGTTCATCTTATAAATAAATGATTCGTGCTACGAGGTCATTGCAACATGAAGTGAAGGTGTTCAACATCCCTCCTTCTGTCTATCCATCTATCTCCCTCCACCTTCCCCATCTACTCCTGTTTATTTCCCTTCTCTGCCTTATTCAAATCACTGCTCTCCCCTTTTGACTCCATCCCTACTCATCCATCTTTCCCTTTCTCTTTTAATCTCGTGCCCACCCCCCCCCCCTCCCCCTCCCTCCTTCTGTCTGCCCATCATGATGTCAGCCTTTTTTTTTTTTGTTGCTTCCTCACTTCGTCACCTTCTCTCTGTCCTTTGTCCTTCCACCTCTCGTAACAGTAGACTTTTAACTCTTTCTCTCTCCCTGCCTCATCCTCTCCTCCCTACAGCTGTTCTGCCACCGGCTACATCGCCCTGTAACGTGCGCACACACACACACACACACACACACACACACACGCACACACACACAGGGAAAGGGGGAGCATTGGCATTTCCTACACCAAGTCCATTATTTTCTATATTGGGACATTATCACACATGCCATCGCCATTTACCAAGGAATGAAAAGGGAAGCTGTTTTTAAACGCTCATCCACTATTTAAGGTTAGTTTGTGGTCACTTTAACCCATGTTTAGGTCAGTTTCCACAGTGGTAACCTGGCGTGAAACATGAGTATTGTTGCTGCGGTTACGTGACATTTAACATAACCTTCATTCAGTAATGATTTAGAATGGCAGTTGACTGGAACTATGATTGAGAGCTGCTCACGTAGAGTTAGAGAAATGAGAGTTATTTTGTCGTCCAGGGTTATTTTCCGTCATTTTCCGCGCAGCCCGCGTTAGATATATAAAAGATGGAGCACTTTGAGGTTTGGATGGGCATGAACCTCTCCCATGTCGATCGCCAGCGCAAAAGACGAGCGGCTGCATTAGAAAACATCAGGTGCTTTGATTAGAAAGTCAGAAACAAACTTGATCTTATTCAAACTGATGGACATGACATTAACCTATAGTTACATCCTTACATTACTCAACGAACCCCCACGTTTCTATGTCGAGGGAGACGGAGGATAACCTGATAATCAGACTGAATTACTTCTAATGTTTGAGTCTGGGCTGGGATGTTTTTTGCTCTAACCCATGAGTGGTGTCTGGCGTTGTACCAACGTCATCTTCAGTCGGCACAGGAGATGCGGTAGGAACTGTTGACCTTATCCTGTTGCTTGTTCTTTTTGTTAAATCGACCAAGAAAAATCTGTGTAGCTGCGTCAATCTCACCGACAGTTGTTGCAATTTTCTGTGACATCATTTTGCTACCTCTGGCACATGAAAAGGACTCTAATGGACAGAAATTTAGAGGTCTGGAACCAGGCTTCATTCATCCTATCATTAAAAGAAAACTCTGAAATGAGAATTCACAGTGGGGAAATACTCCAGGAACCAGTGGCTTCACCTACTAACATTTTAATGGACACCTGGCAACCAATCAGATGTATTTTCCTTGACCGTGGTATAGACAAAATATTCTGAAGTGAGGTTTGCTTTGTCACCAACACCAGCGGAGGCCTTGGGTTGGGAACACCAGCACACACTCACACACACACACACACACACAAGGCCTTGGGTGGGAAACAAGTGCAGATTAACAGGAAGAGGAAACGGGAGTGTAAACATTTAGACAGCAGGCGGCTCATTATAAAGGATTACTAGCAATAAAACGAGTATCCCTCTCTCTCGCTCGCTTCCTCCACTTCACCATCTCTCTCATTCTTTCTATAATTCTGTCTCACAGGTTTGAAGGCCACAAGTTTCCTGTTTAATGTTTTGACGGTAAGCTCTCTCCCCATCTCTCTAGTCCCATTTCATTCACTAGCATGGAACTCAGGCTTGACAGAAGTCCTCTGGTTTACATAATACAAAATGAGATGAGATTAAAAAAACGCACTCGATACACAATAATATGAATTATACATGAAACGGAGTTTAAACCTCAACTATCACATGTTGCACTACTGGTCTCAACAGTGAGGACAACACCAACATGGTTGGGAATGAGGAGTTTCCTCTAGCGGGCTTAAAGTGTCTTCCTGCTAGGGCATGCATACACACAAACACACACACACACACACACACACACAACAGTGCATTAGCAAAACCACCCCTGGCCAGAAGTGAACAATGGGAACAACTGTCACATGACCGCTGTTTAGAGCCAGCCTTTGTTAAAGAGAGAGAGAGAGAGAGAGAGAGAGAGAGAGAGAGAGAGAGAGAGGTGTCCTACTGCGCTCTTCAGTGTGTGTGTGCGTGTGAAATATGTGTGCAACATATTAATGAGGCTGCTATTAAATCCCGCAGCAGTATCTGCCATTTAATACTTAATACTACCGAATCTCTCTCTCTCTCTCTCTCTCTCTCTCTCACACACACACAAACACACACACCCGGCCTCAGTGTGTGTGCTCATTTCATATCTCTATGGCAAAATGTAGAGACGGACAGTGTGAGGGGGGAAAAAAAAATGTGTTGTCCATGTACAGTCACTGATCACCACACTGTGAGTGTCAGTGAGTCAGTCAGCGGTGGAAGAAGCATTTAGTTCCTCAATTAAGTAAAAACAAATGTAGCACTACGTAGCACGTCCATTCGAAGCAGAAGTCCTGCACTCAAAAGGTTGCTAATGTATAAGTGCAGACGTCTTCACAGCGAAATCTAAACGTGTTGAATTTATAAAACGATTTTTCCAGCTGCATCAAAGACGGCGGAGCATCCAGAGTTGTGCTTGAGGCGTCATCTCAGCCAGTCTTTTGTGTGTAACAAGCCTTCTAGCCGCAATTAAAATGCCCTTGACCAACAAATTAACGAATGCACTGCGAAAGTTATAAAATGCATGTTGCAGTTATAACATGCTAGATTAGTATGCGATGACATAGATACCAACGAGTACGAGTCCACTTGTGGTTAAGTGCGTCAGTCTTGAGGTCTAACAACACTCCATCGTGCAAACGACAATAAATACAATCCTCACAGGAAAAAGTTTGGCTTTTTGGGATATACGCTTATTTGCTTTCTTATCGAGAGTTAGGTGAGAAGATCAACACCGCTCTTTTATCTGTGCGCTAAATATGAAGCTGGGGCCGGCAGGTGGTCAGCTGATAATAAGACTCCAGGAAGTCGCCGGCCTGGCCAAGAAACAGTCCCAGCACATAATTCTTTGTGAAACCACAAATTGTCATGTTTTACATCTTAGTTCTGGTATTGATTGCACAAACAGGATATAGCATGTTAATTGATGAGCTTTTGGTAGGTGGATTTTTATTTTGAATAGAGCCAGGCCAGCCGTGTCCCCATGTTTCCAGCTTTTATGTTAAGCTAAACTACCCATCTCCTGGCTCTAGCTTTATATTTAGCGCACACACGAGAACAGTATTTATCTTCCCATCTAACTTTGACGTGAAAGCAAACGAATGCATTTCTCAAAACATTGTACTATTCCCTCAACAAAAAACAAGTTGCAGATTTCGGCTTCATGTATTGAAAGCAAATGCACCAATGCCCCTTTCAGAGTGTTACATTATTGATGCTGATGATGTTGCAGTGGATCCAAATGGTGCTACAAAAGTGTACCTACTACTTTATTCAGTATACTGCTGGATGGTTTAATCTGCATCCTTTTCTATGTGCTTATTGTATATTTTGTACTATGTAAAATCATTATCTGCAAATGAACTAGTGGCTATATGGGCATCAGGTGAAAAGTGCCATATTTCCCTCTGAAATGTAGAAAAGCTGCACAAAGTGGTGCTGCACAAGCTCTGCAGTCAGTCTGTCAGTCAGGCCTTGTGAAGACCACCGGTCACATGGTGTTGATGGCTGGTGGGAATACCACACACACACACACACACACACACACACACACACACACACATACACTGCCACTACACAGTACACGACCATCGCAGAGTTAAAGCTGAGCTCCGTGAATCTGACACAGACACATTTCAGCAGTCATTAAAAAAGCTCTCATCCAATCTCATTTGCTCAGGTAAACGCCACTGCAGGGCTCAGACACAACACTGACTAATGTCTGAAACAACCTGCTGCATGCACACACACACACACACACACACACATATATGTCTGCCTCTGTCGTCATCGCGTGGGTGGCTTGCTGTTTGAAGACGTGTTGTCATGACGGAAAGGTCAGAGTTTCAATCTGAGCAGCGGTCGCAAGAAAATTAGCGGTATCAAAACGAATAAGGGTTTATAAAACATTAAAGCTATGACCTTGACCTAAACCTTTAACAAGCAAGCTCCTAGTCCAAAAACAAGTAAACAAGAAGACATCTTGATGAAAGATCCCGATCTTATCTGTCATATTTCATGTGATCATTTCCTGCTGGGGTTTCCACAGTTAGCGCCACCAATCCCTGCAACCACAGTCACACCCAGCGCCTAGGGATGGCAACTTATTGCTCAAAAAGTCCCGGTGCAAATCTAACTCAGTGCAAGCCGTAAACAATTCAACCAAAAAAGGGGATGGGGAGACGGAAAGCTGAGAGAAGAGGAGAAGGCATGGGAGGGTAGTGAATCATACAGAAGCCACAGAGAGAGAGAGAAAAAAATAGAATGTTCTATTTTGAACTTTTAGTTTAGAGGATGAAAAGTCCCCCAAAAAAAAATTGCACCCAGAGAAAAAGATGACCATCAAGATAACTGTCTCACCTCTGTCTGCCCCGCTATCACCAACCACAAGCACACATTCCGACACACACCTACTGTATATGGACACACACACACACACACACACACACACATAAATACACAGATTTTGCACTCCTACCTGTCAGCGTGACCTCGTCTCCTTTTTCCCGACCTTTGCTCTTATTTTTCCTTTTCAGTTTCGTGTACTTACTATCAAAATGATTTCATTTCACAGTTGGTTTGAATGACTGAGTAGCTGGACTGGCTGACCGGCTGGAAGACGACACACTCACGCTCCTTCAGACAGGCAACAACAAGTAGCGCTGCACAATCACAAGCCCTGCCCTCCTCTTTCTCTCTCTCTGGGGAGTGATTTGCGAGCACCCAGCCCCTCCTCCTGCTCTACTGTGTTTGGGAGGAGTTTTCTTTCTTTCTTTTTTAGCCGAGTTGTCTCTTGCAACCCCCCCCCCCCCCGACTCCTGCCCCCCAACACCGAACAAAACTCTCTCTGCCCTCCTCTCCTCCACTTCCACCTCCCCCCTCCTGCTCCTCTCCTCTGTGTTCCTGCATAGCCTCATATTTCATGCTCCAAGTCTTTTTGTTTGGGACCTCTTACACCAACACCACCAACTGGTCTGCTATTTAGACAAGATTTAGACGTGACCCGATGTTGCTGTTTGCAGAGAGGGGATGAGAAAAGAAAACAGCCTGATGTGACATGTTTGAGCGACTTGTGGCGCACTCGAGACTCGTGAGGTTTAACTGCTTGACTCAGTGCTGGCCTTGACATAAATCAGCTCAGCATCAGAGTTTAAAAATCGACTTGGAGTGTTCTTACGACCCAGCTTTCAAATATGGAAGGAATGTGGGCTGAAAAACGACTCAATTTCATCTAGTGAGGAAGATGAAACAAGTAGAAGAGCTCCACTTGTGTCATTACATCAGGTATGAGGTCATGTTGAGTGTGTGTGTGTGCTGACTGGTCCTCAGGACAACGCTCTCTCCTGTCTTTGTCCTGCTGTTCCTCTGTATTGTCTAGAGTTGATAACACCCAGACACGTGCATGTGTGTGCATGTGTGTGTGTGTGTGTGTGTGTTTCCTTTTAGACAATACATGGAGCCCATCCTGCCGCTATGAAAACCGAGATGATCAGATGGCCCACATACACACACACACACACACACAGATGTTGCCACATGCATGTAGGTCTTTTGATCTTGAGCTATTCACACTGCATTTGTTCAAGTTGACAAAGCCACTAAAGTGCATGGAGGCCAAAATGTCCTCATGGCATTAAAGGAAGATTTTTTATATCACGTTTTAGTTTTAGATATTATTCCTTTAAACAGTATTCACAAACATTTGGCAACACAGTAAGATCAGGGCAGCGGGGCAGGCAACATATTGACAATATCAAAACATCTATTCTATACCTAACTATTCAACATCCATTAGATTTTCGACTCTCGTTCGACTTTGACCCGCCATACTTGCTGCCATTGTGAGTTTCTGGTGTGCCTGCTTTTGCTTTCCTTTCCAGATAAGCGGTTTAGATTAATATGGTTTAAACATTCGGTTTGTTTACAATCCGTATAATTGTCTGACCGCGACTGCTTCCTGCCTTGCTGTCACAGATCATAGCAATTAACTCGAGCGAGTAACACGTCATCGTAAGAAACAAATATGATCCACAAAACTATGAAAAACGAAACAAAATGGTGTTATAGCGTGCCATGCCACGTTACGCCAGTGGTTCTCAACCTAGGAGTCAGGACACCAACAGGGGTCAAGATGGGATCTTTTATCATTGTTTTCCTTCACAGGTCGTAGATATGGCCGTGCACTGAGGAGTCCGCTTGGGAACCACTGTTTAAGGCTGTAAGCGTCCTTCCTTTTCACCACAGACAGTTCAGGAGAGGTCCAAAACTAGTCACTAAGAGAAGGCAGAGTCACCGCTACGTCTAAAAGTCATACTTCTAACAAACCGCACAACATGTGGTCAATTACATCCATGCAATATAAAGGCTCTGAGGCATTAGGTAATGGTGATCTAATCATTAAATGACAACGTTTTTGGCTTATTCACAATAACCAACACTGGGAGCAGGGAACGCAGCCTGAATGTCAAAGCCAAGCTAAGAGGTGGAGGGACTGTTTGGAAGTAAGAAAAAAAACTTTTTCCAGCTGAAGCTGAATTTCAGCTTTTTTTTCCTGAGTAAATCTCAGTACTATTTCACATTGGCATGTGGACATTCTTGGCATCTTTGTGTGCTTGTGAGGGTGGTATTTCCAGGAAGGTGCGCAGTGAGTCAGAAGTATAATCCGTAATCATCTCCTGAATCACCTGAGCCCCCTCCAAAAAGTGCTCTTTGGACAAGACACCTTGTTCTCACAGTGGGATTTTTACAGTTTGTTCGGCCCTCTGTCCTGTTAGTTATTTTTTTGTTATGGGATCATACTATCGCCACTAGATATATAAGTGATAATACATGATGGGGTGTCCTTGTAGACTTGCACTTGCATAGTGGCATTTCCTGCACTGAGAATTTACCATACTATTTATGCTGCTTTAATTGTCCTGCACAGGAAGCCCCCAAGATCAAGGCATAATCTTCAACTTCCGAAAAGCCAGCAGATCAAAATATATATATATATATATATAAATATATATTTTATTTCTTTTTGCCACATTTTTAAAATGAGTTCGGAGAATGCCATACATAACAGCCATTTCCTGAACTTCCTGTCAATGTGAGTCCTCGGGCCGAGCCCTGCTTTGGCACATCGGCGCTCAGGCAGCGCAGCGTGTTGGCACAGCGCCTCACTGAGTCACTCATTTCCAAACACTGACCACCAATCCACCTCAGGGCACCACTGTTTCCCACATCATTGAATAGATCGCTCTCCACCTACTGGAAATGACACCTGCACATAATTGGATTCGAGTATTACTGGTTTATTACAACTGGTATCAGCACTTGTTTTGTTCTTTCATTTCTGTTCCCTTCCCTGTAGAGGTGGTGTGGCATTCCTGTAACTCCTCAGTGGGAAGATATGAACATTCTCCATCCTCTCCTCCTTTCTCCCTTCTTCTCTCCCCCTCATTCCATCCACCTCGCATCTCGTTTCCCTTATGGATCTGTATATACACACACACACACACACACACACACACACACACAAGCTTGTGTTCCCATGTGTGTGTTTCTGATCAGAGAAGTTCAAATGTTTAAGCCACTCCTCATTCCTCTGGTTACAGCCTCTTTCAATCTTTCAAAGCATATTATGCAATCATGGTTTCTGTGGAACATCAACGGTTGATCCACAGATTGTTAGTTATTCTAATTAGCCTTAAAAATGCTGCAGAATTTGACAGGGGGCCTCACTCGTGATTCATGGCAGCTCCTGCGTAATATGTATCTGTGAAGGGTGCAGCATGCAGCGGCCTAGAGCGATCGTGAGGAAGTACTACATTTAATTACTTCAGTGTCTTTATAAAGTGAGTACATGTACAATACTACACATACATTATCATTATTATCCTAAATTATCATCCCAAGTTGTCTTGCTTGTGCGAGACTGTCCTCACCAGAAAAGAACAGCATTGGTCATTTGTTGAAAATGCCTAAAGCAACATATGTTTAGGTTCATCTGACAAGACCTTTTTCGGTTCCTGTAGGAAAGATGGCCGCCGTCTCTCAGAAGCAATGGCGGAGGTAACGCGATGTTCTTAAAGCTTCCTAGTAGCAGCAGTAGTTTTTTTTGTGCCTGAACCTAACCACAGTTTAACCATAGTGGCAGCAGATCAGAAAACAGTCACGTGAATCACTTCTGTAACGGTCGAGGTAGAAACACTACCTTCAACCCTACGTTACCGAATGTTACTACGTTATTGCAACCTTTGTCACAGTTCTCTAATTGGAACGGGAAGGGGCGGGTCTGCCTGACTGAACTGTCAAAAACAAAAATGTAGGAAAGCTTGGAGGATTATTGGTGGGAAGCTTGGCATTTTTCTTTGGCATGTTTTTGATTGCCTGCGTACACATTGTGTATGCCAGTGTACTAAAACGAATGCAGTCGAACCCCCATTTACTGTATATCAGTGAGGGCAGGCTACATAACAGAAACACCTCTCTGAATAATGCAGTTCAGTTCAACAGCACCCCAATCTACATTCTGCAAAATGACCATAAATTTGAATCGACACTAACATTATATCTAACCTTCATGAAGGCAGGATTTATTGCAGGACTGTTGTATCAGACTGTATTAGTTTTAGCTAGGTGTACAGTACCTTACAAACTAGTAATCAAGTGCAGTTGCTGTTGACAATCACATGATGATAAAAGACAATATAAGCGATTCTGGGCTTATATATGCATTATACTATATATGTATTATTATATATATTAGCCACAATTTCTTTTAGACTTTATAAAAGAGAAAATAGCCTCTACAATGTCCCAACTTTACTTTTTCCTCAAGTATTTCTCTTTTTTGATATTCCTATCTTGGATCAGCCTAACTTCGGGAACTGGATCTTCCCTGTTTTGACATAATGAAAGATAACAGTATAATGTTGACTGCACAGTTGGTGTTACCGACAGACAGAGGAACATGTTTACAGTACACTTAGTATTAACTCGAGGTCATGTTGATTGGTACGTTACCTTTACAGGGGAGATTATTCTGGTTCAGCCCGTACTCCTTGCTAGGATGACACATAAGTGATCTAACATGTAAAGGTCGCGAATCTCTGCACAACACTGACAACAGAATTACAGTCTATGTTTATGTAGATATTGTCAGCGTGACGTGAAATGTGATATATCTGCACAGAGCCGCTCCGGGTCATTTTTTCAGTTACTGATCACAGTGAAGGGAAAAAGTTGTTGACACATTGTTCACCATGTCTTAAATCTCGAACTTCGGAGAAAAATACGGCTTCCTCCTCAAACTTGTGCGTTGCAGTATGTTTTGTGCCACTGACACACCAGCTAGCAGAAAAGAATAGAACAGAATAGAACAATGCTAGCACATTCACATCTGGAATCTGAACTGGTTTAAAGTGTGTTGTGGGTGCAGGGAAATGAGGGAATTAATGTGTGCTGAACCACCAGCAGCTCACTGGCTCACAGTTCACGTAGGTCGACGGCTATGAATGTGTGTAATTGTCAGTGTGAAAGTTCTATCTTTGGTCCACAAACTAACTGACTCCCAACTGACCACTGCAAGTATTCTGTCACCATGGCAACACCGCTGTCCACCGGGGGGAAACAAACAAGCAAACAAACTGTCCGCATGAACACCTGTTGTCTCTCTCTATTTCTCACACACACACGGACAATGTAAAAGTCCATGTTTAGCATGGCGCAGCATAGCAGTGTGTTGTCGGTGTGTGTGTTCTGGTATTCAATGAGTCACTTCCTCAGCTCATATAGTTCAGGGAGGGACAGAACAGATCTGACCCTAGAACAGCTGGTATAACTCAGCGAGTTAAGCGGCGTGTGTGAATGAATGAATGAATGCAAAAAACGCAAGCACATGAATTGTTACGTGAATAAGCTTCTTTCTGAATCCGGGAGGAGCTCGGCATGTAAAAACGAGACGCTAAATATCCAATTTCCGTGAATGAAGGCAAAGACTCAGCGGTGAGAGTTCAAGATGAAACACTTGTGTCACTAAAGGCTATGGTCATGTAGGGGAGCAGATATGGCTAAACATACACTATAGTTACTGTCAGTCCATTTAAAAGCATCCCTGCCATTTTCAAAGTTTTGCCATTTCTTTTGACTGGAAGCTGCTGATACACTCCTCAAACCTAATATGAATATGCAGCATCCAAGGTACTGTATTCAAAGACAGTGATCTCGACAAAAATCACATGGCGCTATGACTATGTACTGACCTACAATACAGTATCTCTCTTTCACTTTGACTATTTTGACGCAGCCTTATTTAACATTTCGTCAGACCTTGCAAATTATATTTCCATGTGCGCAGTAATGCCTTCGCCCAATACTTTACTCCTTATAATAATCCTCTTTGCGCGACTTAAGCGTTTGCTTTTATACATTAGCAGGGAGGGGTCTGCACATACAGCAGACTTGCTGTCACCACGTCAGTCTGGGGGAAGGGTTTGGAATGGGGTCTAGGCGGTGGAGGGAGCTCAGTGATGGTTATTGGAGAATGGACGTTGTGCAATCCATGCATTTTCTATACTCTGACCTGTTTGGTGTGCAGAAAAGCACAGAAAAGCTTTTTTTTTTTTTTGTTTGTTTTTTTCTTCCAGAGCCAGGTGCTCTATTAAATTAAACCATCCATGCCAGATGTGTGCGTTATTGTGCATGGCTTCCAAAATGTACAGCACGCAATCCAAATTAGAGGTTGCAAGAGGAAAACACGTGCCGTGCTGCTTTCAGACGACGACGACGACGACGACTACAACGATCTAATAAACTTGAGCAGTGATATCAAACTCTTATTGATTTCATCTGTGCCTACGTGTGCTTCGGTGTTTACCTTGTAGGCGCTGATGATAGAGCGAAACGACTTTTTATTCCTTTTAATCGAGCAGCACGCTGCAACTTAGCCTCAGCGCTAACACGTATACGTAATAACCTGAAATTACTGCCCTATTTTCAACATAAAGTTACAGAAAAGAACACAGCCAGAGTGAAGTTAACTTTTTAAACATAATGAATAGCCACAGAACAGCCTCAGCACTACAGCAGCAACTATAACCTGAAACTAAAACACCTCAAATGTGTGCAATATGAGCGTGCACGTGTGTGTGTGTTGCTGATGCCTCCTATTTCACCCTCTAATTGTTCTAATTGGAGCATCTCTACCTCTCTCCTGCCAACAAGGAAAGTACCTGGCACACACACACACACACACACACACACACACACACACACACACACACACACACATTCTTATTCTAGCCACGTAATCATATACTGTAGCCAAAAAAACAGTAATATGATGAAATTAATATGTGCCTGGATGCAGTGTGTCAGTATGCATGTGCTTTATCCTGAAGGTGCTCTCACTGGAATGCTCTTATCTGGGTCAAACGTTGAGTTGGCATTTTTGGAGGATGCTGCGTGTGTGTGCGTGTGTGTGTGTGTGTGTGTGAAGGATACCATTAGCTGAACAAATCTGCCCTTTGTGGTAATGATAGGGGTGGCAGGCTGCCAGGCAGACAGATAATACCACAGTAGTTGGTGACTGAGTGATTTCAACTAGAGGCTGTTTCACCCTCAGCAACGGTCCTCAACCTGCAGGCCGGGGGGGCTCCACTAGCGGTTCACAGAGTGATCTCAGGAATGTGAAAATGTATGCTTTTTAAAGTGTAGTCTGTGAAGCCCTCATCTCCTGTTTTGCATTATGTCTTATGTCGGTCGTCACTCACTCGTCACTCACAGCTCTCTTGTCAGTCAAAAGGTGCCGGTGGCATGGTGACATCTCACTCCTTTATAAGCTACACAACTATGTGACTCTTTAAGTGGCAATATCTTTTCGTTTGTTTTTTCTTTGCTCCGGACTCAAACATCTCGATGACTGTCAGATGGGCTGTCCTGAAATATACAGTATATACATTCACGTTTGTCCCTTGGTGACTTTGCATTTAGCACCACCGACAGGTCAGAAATGTCACTTTCCACATGCTAACTGTATGTATTTTGAAAACAAGTTTTAATTTTATTCTTATGATGTCTTTTGACTTTTAGTTAATTTAGCCCGCAGACACTTGGATGTTGGCCCTCCATAGATGCCTGAAAACGAAGAAAAACTGTCTAGATGGTATGTCACAGGGTGTAATGCACTGAACCATGGAATGTTCTTATTATAACTTCATATACATTAAAATATCATACTATTCTGTCTTGTTGGACAGAAAATCTGAAATGTTTTTGGCTTCTGTGCTGCCTCATTGAGTTTTGGCGGTGTTGCCCTTGAGCCTGGTAGCTTGGTGGAACTAGTTCATATTTTAGGTGGGTTTAAGGTTATGAGCAGTAAATCAACCGCTTTAGTAAAACATGGCATTTCTGTGTTATTGTGAGGGGAAAAGAAGTGACAAAACCTATGATAGTGATACTACAGTAGCTCTCCAATAATGGCTTGCAGGGCTTATTTTTCTTCTTTTACCATTTTAACTTTTGATGTCTGATTTCTGAGACTTCCAACATTTTTATGACCTCTTAAAACATTTTACGCTGCTACGGAGGAAATGAGCCGCAGTAAAATTGATTTTGCACAAACCTTAACTTTTGGCATCATTCCAGATGGGCTAGCAAGCGGACTAAGAGGAGATTTTAATAGTCCCTGCTTTCTTTATCAACTTCACAAAGTCTGGATTCTGAAAGACTTTAGTTAGTGTAGCCAAGAGAACTTGTCCACACTGCAGATTGAAGAAAATGTGGTGCATTGTTTGCAAAGTGGATATTTTGCATGCGCAAACACACCACTTTTGATATTGTTTCTAGCATACTTACGCCTTTAATCAATGTCAAATGTTCCCGTGTTACATATTAGCATCAGAAGATTCACTGAAATAAATGTCTTCACTTGGTATAAACTGGACTCATGCACGACTCAGTCACCAAGACAACAGTTAGATTTCACAGTATAATGCATGGGAAACTGGGCAAACAAAGCGGTCAGTCACGGCTACAAAAGAGACCTACACACACACACACACACACACACACACATCCATGCATGCATACACACACTTCGAGGAGTGATTAAACCCAGCAGGACTGCAGGCCTCAGCACTCTTCTCCCTATTTACTGACAGCTTTGGAAGTGTTCACATTTGTGTGTGTGTGTGTGTGTCTGACACAGCATTGTCCTCTGCCAGACAACCCCCTCCCCACCACCGGACCCCCCAGGCGTAAGCATGTCTTTACATGACACCAATGCTATCTGTCTTTCCGTCTGCTACGCAGGGGTTTACAAGGAGAGAGACTCGGAGACTCAAACGCGGAGCCAGAGTCAACAACCTGATGGAGCAGATAAGGAAAGATAATGTTAGGTCAACTGTGTGTGACTGTATGTGTGTTTGAGTACCTCTCCTCCTCTCTCGCTCCTGGAGGAGGCGTAGAGAAGTGAGAAGGTGCAGGCGGTGGAGGTGATTGTGGACACCGAGCTCCAAGAGGTCATACTCTGAGAGGTGGAGCAGGTCCTGGAAAACATAAAAATACAAACGTGAAAAGTTCATCTGAAGTGATGGTGCTCTAGGTAACATCCCGTGAGCTTATCTGATAAACAGTTTAGAAATGTCATATGTCGTAAACAACCGAGTTGGTGAACACAAAGCTGGGCTAAAACATAAGGACTTTCATTTGAGAGGCGGTGAAAATGACGACCACGTGCATGCCGTCGTGGTCCCATTGTGAATTTGCTTTGGAGCGCACTTTTTCCTTGTAGCATTCCTAAAAGTTGCTAAATAAAACCCGCTCTTACTGTATATGCTATACACGCTATAATCATGCCAGGTAAGCGATCGAGGCTATGAAGAGTCAACAGAGTCTGAGCCCTGACACAGAGAGACATCTTTCTTCCTCTTCTTCCCCTCTGGTTGCTTCGCCTCCTCCTCCGTGTCGCACATTTCTTGACTTTGCTCCATTTCATTTTTGTTGTGAGAGGTGCTCAACCTTGTGCACTGGTTTAGAAAGAGACTGGACCGTACCGTGTTGTTGCTCTGTTTTCACCTCCTTTCTTTGCATACATAGCACCACCAACGAGAGCAGGCTGGGCTGATTGAAGCAGTGTGTGCAGATTGACTGATTTATGGCACTGAGAAGAAGGGGTCTCATTTTGACATAAAATGTGCTGCTCAGGTGCTGTAGGGGTCAAACCGGACACTAGCCTGCCAATCACAAACAAGCAGCGACGTCGAGCTTTTAACACACACAGCTAATACGAAACAATGGCAAACTCTCAGTGGAAGTTAAGAAGCACACAGTTTGTCTAGACAGGTTGGAGGCTCCGCCGGTGACCTCCTGTCTTCCAAAAGTGTGCCGTCTCCTCCCTTCATCCTGCTCCTGTCATTACAGCATTGTCTTAAAACACACACAAAAACACCCCCTGCCTCACCCCAGCCCTCACTATGGTATTAATGTAAATTACCCCTGAAATAGTCCAGCGAGGGAGAGCCACAAAGTCTTTGAACCAGAACTCAACCTTGTACAGTAATGGCGCTGTACAAACACATGCACACAAACACACACACACACAAACACACACACGTAGATGACACACACTGTGTCATCACAGGACGCTCCCAGCTCAAACCAAGGCCTTGTTGTTTTGGTTTCTCAACAATACGGCCATTCTCTTACTTCATCACAAACACTGCTCTATTTAGACTACACACACATACAGTAGGCAAATCCATGAATAAACACACACACACACACACACACACACACTCAAATGGCAAACTCATACAGAAACAGTGCACAATCAAATAACCGTCACTCTTAGTCACGTACAGCTTAGTTATACACACATCCACAACCACACACACATACCTGCATACCAAAGCAGCCAATTGCACACATGCACACACACACACACACACACACACACACACACTCAAAGTCACCCACTCACATACATAAACATGTGTGCACACAGACACACACATACACACATACACACATACGTTGCAGAAAAGTTTCAACAGTTTAAGAGTTTTTTTGTTTTTTTTTTAAATGTACACTGCAGAAGTACAGGCACACATTAGCATGCGCGCACACACACACACACACACACACACACACACACACACAGTCACTGCGGTGAACGTGCCTAGACAGCTCAGTAATAACATGTTAGCAGGTTAAAGAAAAAGACACAACATTAGTTCTGCTGATGTTAACACGAGTAACACACACCCCATGACTCTGACGGTGTGTGTGTGTGTGTGTGTGTGTGTGTGTGTGTGTGTGTGTGTGTGTATAAGACATGGCTGGCATATCACAAGCCTAATCTATCTCAGAATCTATCTCCCCCTCCCTCTGTCGCTCTCGTCTCCCTCTGTGTCCAACGGCGAGTTGACATGTTTTCCTTTTTCCCCTTTCTCTTTCAGATCATGCAGAGCTGAACAACAATATGAACTCTCATACCAGTCCCCTGGAGAGTTGACACAGCGGCTGTCAGTGTTGGTTTTGCCCGCGTGAATGTTGTTGCAACGATGAAGGTGCTTGTGAGTGAAAAGGCCGAGCAGTGTGGTACAGACAGCGCAGGGCAACATCAAAAACTCTGATATTAAAATGAATCGAATAAGCTCACGATATCCATGATTTAATCTGATTTTCTCCGTTCACGCTATCATTGACACGAAACAGAGCAGAGTTGCATATGAATGAATGTGACATAACTTTCACCTGCAACGTGAACGAAGCCAAACTCACTAAGTTGGGCTGCAGCAGAATCCTAATCCTACATTCACCCCATTTACGCAAACAACACTGCGTTTTTTTGGATACGATCGCTAATTGAAAACACAAAGACTGAAATGCAAAACTGTTTTCTGGGCTCGTCACCGGTGCATCCGTAGCATTTTGTAGCCCATAGTTCTGGACAGACACTGTGTGCATGTAGCTGTTAGCAGTGTTGGTTTTGCCGGTGTGTTGTGTTAACGAGCAGCCTGGATGGCTAAGAGGCACTGAGCTGCACATCGTTATGATAATATCCAGAAAAAAGGTTAGCAGCGCTGAGCTGAGCTAATTATGCATGGAGGATGGTCAAGGAAGGGTTAGAGTACGATTCTTAGTTCTTGCGCTCCCTATAACTGAAAGTGGCTCCAGTCATCAGCTTCATGCATTGATTTAAGACAACTTATTGAGACTGAACTGAGGGAATTCCATTCAGCACACAGTGAAATGTACTGGTTGTAGATTCAAGCTCAGAAAGCACCTTCAGTCTAACCTCTTTCATGGTTAAACGAGACTAGAACAACTGTCTTGTCTTGTCTTTCCACTTTCACCTCTCCCCCATTCTGCCTCCTCTAATTACACCAATGCATCCTGGGTAAACATTAGCAGGAGGTAATGGAATAATTCACGTCTCACTGGCTGATCAATCTCATCTCAACATTCCGATTGAGGTTGGCTAACGGTTGGATGTTAAACGCAGCCCTCACATCACTGTCAGTTCAGTCTAATGGGACCGTGATGAAGTTTTATTAGGCTGCTTTATTAGGCTGCGGTGGGAAACACTCTTAATAGCAACAGTTGGCTTTACCAGAATAGAAACATTTTCTTACACGACATTGGTTTCAAACATTTACTGAAATCCCCTTTAGAAAAGATTTTCTTTTTTTTTTTACTTACCCCTAAGTAAGTCAGATAGTGTCAGTTTTATGTGCTGAATCTCAATAGGAGCCATTTCTTTGGTTGAAAATTGTTCACAGCAATGCTTTGTGCACCACAAAATAAATCCCATTACACCCAATTGTATTGGGGCTAGAGGCAGAAATCTTGGAGACAGACATCTCAAAACCATGTCTGCAAACCACCAGGGCTTTTTCTAATTTAGATAAATTGACCATTTTTTATGTGCTACTTTATATGTAGCTAGTTGACGACATAATCAATTCTCATAGTAAACAACAGAGCCTCTGGTGAGCGCTTGTTTTCCTTTGAGCCTTACTAGCATCAATATGGGTGCACAGTGGATAATCGTTGGGATGTGTTTGACTGGAAAACATGGCGGCTGTTCTGACAACGACATAGATGTTGACAATATATTAAGCGCTTAAATCTCGTGGCAAACATCTGCGCTTTGAACTGTCGCGGCTGGCTTGTCTATCTCTGACTCAACAGCACTCAACCAGTTTAAAATGCAGCGCAGGGGCCGCCAGTTGTTTGTAGTGTCTCAAAATCACTGCACTAAACACCTCGAAACAGTTTGCAATGGTTTAAGCACCTACATAATATGTCTGGGGAGGATAGATGCTCATCCAGACGTTCTCAGGAGGTTTTGGGATTTGTTCCTGTGACCTTGTAGGTACGTTTAGTCTACTGCTGCCTCAAGAGTTTTCTCAGGAAAAGGCAAGCCTGTTTTCAGCCGATGTTTACTAAATAGTAATAATAAATCAATAGCTCTCTCAGTAAATGTCTCTCTAGATGCTGGTGGGTTTGCTGGGTTCTGTTACCTCCACACCATCATACTCCTGCTCCAGCGCTGTGCAGTACTGCGGCAGTCCCAGCTGGCTCAGCCATCGGGAGATCGACTGGTGCTTCATGGTGACACATGTACACGCACACAGGCATGTACGCACACACACACACACACACACACACACACACACACACACACAATCTGCCTCTCACACTTCCTTTCTTCTTTCAGATGGAACCTGGAACACAGAAAAGTTACATCAATCCATCAAGCTTGTTTGTCACATGTAATCATATGAAGGTACAATCACGGCAAAATGCAATCCCGCCAGATCAATTTAATTTCAATGACTAGTGGGCCAAACAATCCAAACAAGTTGACTACACATTGTGAAATATTTATTCTTTAATCTCACACAATGGCAGATTCAGTGTTGTGCGCAATTAACACAAGTAATCTAATTTAAAAAAAATCTGAGACACACAATACTAAGATTGCTCGTTGACATTTCACTAGTAATGACTCTGGAATCTGCCAGTTTACTATTAGCTGGCTTTTGGAAAGTCATGAATGATGCTAAAAGCCACTGAAAATAGCCAAGCCGTTTCAGACATCATTTGATACACTTCAAGGATGTTGACAAACTCCTCTCCTACACGACCAGACTGCTAAAAATATCTGGTGAAAGATGAAGGCTTGTTGATTTAATTCTAAAAATCTGAGTGGAAGTTGGTTGGGGATCTATTTTTTTCCCCCATTTTCACGCATACTTTTAACAGGAAGACTTAGTGCCGATTAATAACACTATTTCAAACCAGGCAATTTCAATGTAAGCCCGGCCCAATGTAAACATTAAGAATAGCTGAAGAATAGGGCAATGTTAGTCAGAAACACTGCAGTCTACAATCCTGCAGGTCAGGGATTTGGTGAAGAATGGCAAACATTTTTGTTTCAAAAATCGAGTGCAGAAAAATTTAAATAATTGGTATTTGTCTCTCAAATGTCAGACTTTCTGTGTGTATGTGCTAAACAGAGAATATTTTTGACAGCGAGGCAGCTCTGTAGCCAAGTCTGGTCCTTTATCAGCCGAATGGGCGATTAGCAACGACACTACTGACGCTTTGGTGATGATGTTTCAGTCTTAACAGAAGACTGATACTGAGACGGAGACTTGAACTCCGTGTCTCTGCCGCCAGTCAAGATAGAGCCACAAAACAGAATGTTCAGCAAATACTGGAGCCGGTTATTGGGAATAAGAGCTGATTTCACCCAAACACCCCTGCTGATTGCGACCACTAATCGTTCTTACCCAGAAACACTGTGCTGTCACTACAGCAACATATATACACACACACACACACACACACACAGGAACACAAGGCGATAAAATAATAAATGATGACACATGTCAAGGTAAATCTTGGTAAGTACAGTATATACAGAATTGGTGGAGAAAATCTGCTGAGTTAAAAACTGTCTCGCTTTAGAAAACGCTTGTTAGTGTCTTAAGTTGGCAGGCAAAATGTAGCATGCGTCCCAATCAGGTGTTTTTGAGCCCGGTTGAATTTACCTGCGACACTAGCGGGCTGAGGTGGACAAAACACAGTAGAGAACAGTTTTTGTCGGCATTGATCCATTAAAATATGCCCGGATATGGCCCCGATATAGCAGTGTTTCTTAAACGTATATGCTGTGTTTTTCCAAATGACGATCTATCTGTCGAAGGCAGACTATTAATATAGAAGAGGTGTGGCGGTTAAAGCAGAGCAAAGGGTAAGTCCCTCTCTCTGGACCGAACGAAGCTTCTCCGTCATTTTGTCATTATGATCGATGAAAAGAAAATACGCCTAAATCAAAGCGCATGGACAATTTGTTGTCAGGATGTGGATAACCTGACGGGTATGTTTGTTTTTTTTTTGGCTAATCCAGCAAATTAAATGCAGGATAAATCATGGTTCTTCATCACACTAATGCAAAAATCACGTCAAAATACACGACTGCCGTAAATCAGTTCTGCTCACTGATTTTAAACGTTGCCCATGGTGGCCTAATACAACCAGAGATATTGAAGAGGTAGCTGCCACAATACAAACCACATGGCGAACTCTCTGATGGTACGTATATTGTCATATTGCCGACCCCACATTTCACATCAAACTGTTCCGTTGTTGCAATGCAGGGAACTGAGGGCCAGCTAATCAACTGATTTGATTTAGAACATTTGCATTATAGATGTTTGCTATTCTCCTGAAATGCTGACAGTCTCATAATCTGCAGGCCTCGGGAATGGAAGAGATCAGGAATATATGTTAATGACCTTGTTCCGGATCAATAGGAAAACACATTTCTATCGATGAAAACAGCGATGGATCTCTCTGCTGCATTCGAGTACCTGTGAGCTGTCAGGTGGCATCGTTGTTTGTGTGTTGTCAGTGTCACTGTGTCCCCTCCTTGTGTTGTGCGAGTGGCCGAGCACGCTTGCACGTGGGGGGGGGGGGTTGTACTGTCATTATGTTTTATACGTGTGTGTGTGTGTGTGTGTGTGGTGACATGTCATTGGTAAAGACAGAACAACCAAAACCTTGTCAGGCAAAGAGGCGGTGAGTGAGCATGTGCATTGAACCCCCCCCAAACCCCCCCCACCCCACCCCACCCAATCACGTTAAGTGATGTCACAGAGATGTGCATGATGTCACTGACTCTCCAGGATCCATCATCTCCAGGCACGTGCACGCACACACACACACACACACACACACACACACACACCCCTCTTTCAATCATATCAATCTGATCTATGAGGGTGTCATCATGTAGATTAGAGAAGAGGAGTCGTTCGTACAGTATATGGACTCCTGTCAGTGTCCGCCACCATTTCCAGTTTAACCTAATGGAGAAATGGAGGTCGTTCACTCTCCTGAACGACCTCCATGTCCCACCAGCAATGAGCTTGCACACACAGCACATATACAGTACCAGGCATCGGAAGGAGCCCTCTTTGCCCTCTTACTCTGTCTGGACTCTTACACGATGCTAATGTTAGTATGTTGAACAAATGATTTTCCCGCGATTTCTGCTTCGCCGCTCCTTGTGCACAGTGTGATGACTGGCAGAGTTCCCTTTCCTGATGACCGACAGTAGATGAGCGATGACACTTTCAAACAGGGGACCTCAGTTTTACCCCCCCCCCCCCCCCCCCTCGGTATAAAGCTTCCCCAAACTAGTAAATGTGAGTGCTCTGTGTGAAGTTTACATGCAACACTACAGCACCAAAACATCCTTGTTTCACTTTCACTAATTTGGAAAGGGATATCAGGAGGATGCCAATGAAAGCAGAGTTGGCCCCACCCTGTCTGTCTACGGCTCTGGCCCAGCCTACTGTGCACAGATATCAGGACCTTTTACTGCATCTTTCAGCCAGATGATCCAAGTAACCACCGAGCGGCACAGACTATTGAACAGCTGTATGTCATTTTAATTTGTTGAGCCCCCCCCTCCCCGGTATTGTGAGCGGTTTATCTCGTAAAATTTCCAAAAGGGCTCCACATGGCTGGTTGAAAGATCACAGACACCGTTGCAGACAAACGAATGAACACTGGCATTCAATTTGAAGACTTTGAGCAGTTTAAGGGGGTTCGAAACTACTCGTTAAACTATGCGTTTGTAACATTTCCTTGGGGGAGCTCAGATTTCCTTATAAATCAGATTATAAACAAACACTGGCTGTCCTTCATAAGACAAGGGGCAATTCAGTAGGGACGCCACCAAACGGCTAGAGAGGAAGATTCCATCATGTGTTACTCCTGGCATTTTTTCTCTTTGTTTACCGTGGAAGGACATGCTTGTACACATTCCCAATAGTGCCGACGGGACGAGAGAATAGAGAAGAAGTCAGCGCTGACGAGTAGAAAAAAAAAGTGAGCACCGAGGAAAAGTGTTCCCAAGTTCACCATCCAGAAAACTGAACCCGCTCTCTGTCCCCAGAGGGTTCGTCTTCCTGTCCGGCCCAATCCAAGCTTCCTCTCCTCTCCTCTCCCTGTCGGTCTGACCTCGGCTTTTTTCCCATGACCATGTTTCACTGCAGTCACAGTGTCCACAGTATCATAGAATATAAATTGATCCCAGCATTCCACTTACTGAACACACCTGGCTACTTGACAAGACACTCACCAAATACCAAAGCAACTACGGCAAGCATCAAACTCAAAGTCCAGGGCAGCCTCGGCAGCATCAGAGGACACTTTTCCATTCACTCAGTCACTCTCTAATGCCTGTATTGGCTGCCTTCTGTAATCCAAGGGCATCCGTTTTGCCAATCACATTAGACCGACACAATCCGACCAATTGAATTAAGCTGCAAAAATAACATCAGCATCACCACCAAACCAATTCCAGCTCCTGTTTCTGTGCCAGGCAGCACGACGTTTGATTGTTTCAAATGACGGACGCTTTCACTGAGTTAGTTACAGTCTGAAGCAACTGTGCTAATAATCCAGGCGGCCAATTTGTCCTACATGACTAACAATACAAGCTAATTCCAAAGTCAGTGCACCAAAGTTCAGTTGGTATAGCTCATTTAATACCTGCTGTGCGTACACAATAAAACCACTTCTAGTGAGTGGCATGCAAATGCCACAAATGGCACGATGGAGCCACTGGCTGGACGATATGTTTTGAGCTCAACATCATGATATCAATCTTAACATTTTTTTTTTCCGATATTCGTAATATAATTTCAAGGCAAATCTGTTGAACAACTGAAATTCAATTCAAGTTATGCTCTAAAGACGAACCTCAATAACACAGCTTCACTTCGCTTGGGAAAAATAATCACCGTGGCACCACCATAAATTACATACGGACAGAAATGTGGATCTCAAGTATATATCATCAACCGTCATTGACTATTCATTTAAAGAGACAAAAACGCTTTGCACACGGCTTAGCCTCGCAGGAAAGCCATTACTCAAATCCCCACCCTGAAACAAACTGTTCAATTTCAAGTGAAAAACCATTTGACTTGTGGCTTGCAGCACTTTTCGGCCGCAAGTGTCAGCACCATGTTTCAAAAGCATAATATTCAATTCCATTTTTATTTACTTAGCACCAAATCATAACAGAAGTGATCCAACAATTCCCACCATGGCGACAGTGGCAAGGACACCTCGAGCAGAACCAGGCTCTGGGTCGGAGGTCATCTGCCTTGACCGGTTGGGTTGAGAGAGAAAGAGAAGGGGGGGGGGGGGGGGTGGAGAGAGAAATCACACCTCGAACATGTGAAAGCCAAGAAAACCCATTTTTGTTGTTCCGTGAAAGAAAAACATCTGAGCCCAGAAATGAAGGCGGGAACATTTCTGATCATGAGATGCTCCCGTGACCTCTCCTGAACTATTCCTGAGGTGTGAATATATATACATATATATATATATATATATGTATATATATATATATACAAACACTTGACAGAGGTAGAATATCATTTTCCCCCTGTGGTTTGCCTGGAGAACATGTCTGAAGCTGTCTGAGTGTGTTTACCTGGAGGTTACAGTAACTGTAGGAGCAGCTGGAATATGACAGAGGAGCATATCTCAGTGAGGATCAGGCGAGACACTAAATAACTACTGTTTTTTTTTTTTTTACAACACGTAATCGTAGGACTGGTTAAAAACATCTCCCCTTTGCTTATCTTCCTTTCTTCTAATCCTCCAAACTGCCTTTCCTCTTGCGTCCTCACATTTTTTCCCCCTGTTCTCCTTTCTTAACCTCCGATTTTTTTTAATTTCTCTATTCTTTTTAAAATTGATTTCAATCTCCTAACTCCTCTCCTTGCCCTCATCCGTGTTTTTCTGCAGTGCGTCCTCATCTCCCCTTTGTCTATCCGCTTAGCCTACAATGAAAGTTTAATAAAGAGTTAGTGCTGTGTGCGTTTGGTGCACGTGTACATGTGTGAGCTGAGACTACACCACTGCCAGAGGGGTTTGTGCAATTGACGACTTCATCAAGTTATCTCCCTCTCTCTGTGTCACACACACACACACACACACACACACACACATGCAGGTCTATATCAAGCATGGCTGGGCTTGCAGTTAAGTAGCCACACAGCAGCAAACATCTTATTTGTGTGAAATGCTAGATGACTTTCTCTGTGTCTGTGCTGCAGGCAGAGGGGGTATTATCACACTGCACCACAACATCAGCAGTTTTCATTTGGTTTGGATTTTTTTTTGCCTCCAGGAGGTTGCATTTCATTTAAAGTTGGTCCCAAACTGTTTCAAATGTTCTCTCGGATGCTAATTTCCCCTGCTTTATTGGGTATTTGAATGCAAGTGTCCGTATTCCTTTAACAAGCCCAGAGGGAAGGCAGGAAAATACTTAAGCAGTGTAATTTAACCCCATAAAATTATACATTTCCCAGTCAAAGTTCATCTCCTCTACTTTCTCCATATACTCTCATATTACTTAAAGCACTAGACTGACAATAATTGGTCTATTTTTTTGTGAATCAATATAATAAAGATTCATTTATTCCGAAAAAAACTGGTTTAGTGGGTTTTATGCACATCGCTGCTGGGATCTGTATTTTCAGGAGCTGGGAGCCAACATGTTTCTGCATCATTTGCTGCCCTATAACATGTTGGATATGCACAGAAACATTTTGCAACCAGTCGCCACTTGTACGGAATCTTATCATTCCACGCGTCTTAAAAAATTGCATTGCAATGAGATCTTGCATCTTATTATTTGCTTGAGCAATTTCAGTGAAAACCTGAGTGGAGTTTGGTCATTTCTTCAACGTCCCTTGTTTCAGCAGCATGCCTGCGAAGACGACTTGTAATGTCATTCCAGACATCAGGTTTTAGGAAACTAATAAAAAAAAAAAAAGGTAACTTGTATTTGGGATGAAAAGATTTTGGCCTGGTGAGCAGCTCAAAGGCAGGAGGTGGGAGACAGAGAAGGGAGGCATCATTTGCGTGACTCAGCTCTGAGGTAAGGGCATTCCTCCGGGGAGCTGCCTGGTTTCTGCACATACTGTAGACCTACAAACAGCTTAGCAGCATCTGTTTTTCTGAAGGAGCTGTGGATAGGGTCCAACATGGCATAGAGGGGGGGGGGGGGGGGGGTCCCCCAGCAAAGAGCAGCACTTTCAGCTCATTTCTCTCTCATCTAAATCCCTGTAGGTCCCAATGCAAGAATCACACTGTACAATATAACTCTGCTTCATGCTGAGTCACAATCTTTGAAAGCCCTCATCTTTTTGAAAGCCCTTGAAGTAAAAAGATTTCGCACTCCACAGAAACATTTTTCAAGAAGTCAGTGCAAAAGTGGTTTTTACTTCAATCTCAATGATCTCCGTCTGATTTAAACTGGGCACCAAAGTGACAACACGCAGTAATAAACGTGCATTCTGCCAGGTGAAGGTGAGCTGCATCTGAAATGTGTCGGAGCACTGCTGCATCCTGAGACATTGTTCATAAATCACGACGTGTCAGTCATTTAAGGGAACGAATAAGTCTTACCTTGCGACGGACAACAGCGGGCTGCTGCGTGCACCCCCCTGCAACACTTGGCTGAGGACAAGCTGCGCTGAGTTGGTTGTTAGGAGCCCCCGCTCAGAGCGCCGGCTGTGGCAGCCTCGTCTTGGCTCGTTGCGCTTAGTTACTGCAAAGTTTTAGTCGGCGAATGACAATCGGGCTGAGCTGCTGTCGTCTCGTCTCTCAGCTGAGGAGGTCTGGAGAAAGCCACAGCCCTGAAGTACCTGTCAGCGCACACACACACACACACACACACACACACACACACACACACACACACACAGAGAGAGAGAGAGAGAGAGAGAGAGATGCTGCCTTCACTTCTGACTTCGTCCGCATCACATTCACAAGTTCTGTACAGAACAACAAGATAAACGTGGTGCTTAGGTGGCTCCCCTTACCTCATGTAGTGGCAGAATGAGGAATAAATGCACATCAAGCTTCAGCAGCAATATTTTGTGTGTGTGTGTGTGTGTGTGTGGGGGGGGGGGGGGGGGGTATTTACTCTTTCTCTGCTGTGCCATCTTCTAATTATAGCAATAAAATATTGTTAACATTTATTTTAAAGTGCTTTCAGTTATTTGCATGCGAGATTTAAATAAAGCACCGACATAGGCTGCCCCCCCTTTGCTTTTTCGTAAACTCCTACCCCCCTGTGGTGTTTTCCAGTAACTGCGTCAGTTGGACGGAAAGTGTGTCTCTTCCTTGGTCCTGTGTGAAGCGCTCCTTTCACTTTTAAACTGTGAGCTGCATGTGCATTAATGCATAATGTGTGGTTGAATTCATACACCTGAATGCTCAACGAATTATGCACTGGGTCCCACAAAGACAATTCATTTCGGAGGAGTCTCATGAGTGTTGGGTTTATTGTTAATGCTGTAGGATTAAAGAATATAGCAAATCAAGTCGAACAGAAATTGAATTTATTACGAGATATGACAAAAAGAAAAAAAAAAAAGACTAAAACAAAATCAAACATCAAGACACCAAAAACACCAAAACTGATCGCTGTCCAGGTCCGTCTCTGAGCTTCTGTGGAGGATGAGGCTGGCAATGTGACCTATTCAAAGAAAAAAACAAAAAACAGACCACATGTGAGGAAATTGCTAAAATTTCTTGGGTTGACATGTAAAGACTGTTAAGCATATGTTCAGGTGGATGTTGTGGTTGCAGCAGTGCAGGTGGGGGGGAGGCACATGACAGGGGAGCTGGAGGCAGGGAGGGTGGGCAGCATCAGGTGACAATGGAGTTAGTGGAGCTGGTGTGGGGGATAACAGGAGACGTGCAGGATTCCTTGCTATGGTCGGTGATGTCCGGGGTCTTGGTGGCCAGGCAGTGGTGTGGTGCCCCCCCCCCCCCCCTGTTGGGCTTGGGTTTGGTCTGGATTACGATAGCTGGAAACGGCCAGAGCGTGGGCCTTCAACCTGAGACTTTATTAGTGGAGAACTGTGACTTTCTGTGAATTCTCATCCTCATCCACTCACCTGTCCACTGAGTCAGTCTCTCAGGCTGGACTCTGGTACTCCAAATGTCTGGCCTGCCAGCCTCTTGTGTTCACACACACACGCATGCGCGCTCACTCAGTCGATAGCTCTGACCAGACTCAATAACAGGAAGCATTTTAGTAGCTAATGGCGAAACAAATCTTAAATAGCTGACACTGTCATGTCATAAAAAAAACAAAAAACACAATTCCTTGATTTTATTCCTCCCCAGGAGCTGGTGGAAACCGAAAAAGAACTGCAAGGGGAGTGAATAATGGATTTTCACCAGGTGGCAATAAACATAACTCCAAATGAATATTAATGTGTCAGCTGGATGTATTAATAGGCAACTGTTCACCGTAACAACAAGTGTTTTGCTTGTACCATTCTAGTCTATGGTTTATAGCTTTTCCAAAGCAAAACTAGTACTAAAGAGTTCTTCTTCTGCTTCTACTGAAACTAATGTCTGTAAAAAAACAACAACAACAACAGAAAAGTCATAATACAGGCAGATCCAGCCGTGGGATTGTGACAGCTCGATAGCCAACGGAAACGTCCAACGCAACACGAGCAGGGGCGTGAGCCAATGAAAATCGAGAGTGGGCGGGGCGCTTCGTTGTTGTGGTTGACGGTTCACTTCCTGCTTCGCAGCTTGAAATCGTGAAACCGCTGCTGAGGGGGGGGGGAGCACTGCAGCTGACGACGGAAGAAGACCTGGCAGCAAAGTAGGTACTTTACGAACAAGCTGTCGCTCCTTTCGTGTAAAGACTCCGACTCTGCGAGCAAACCGAAGAGGAAATACGTGAACCTTCAATTGAATTGACACACACACACACACACACACACACACACACCCACACCCTCTGCTGCTCACAAGACTGCGGCATGTGATATCGATTAGGGAAAGACACACCGCACAGCGCGGAGATGGAGGGGACCCTGAACTCAGCGTTTAGTTTGCGTTACATTTGGACTGATTTGCCTCGAATGTGATGGTATTTTCGAGGTGAGGTGTGGTGGTTTCAGTGGAAGAAGCTTTGAGTCATGGTTTTCGGGGGGTCGGTCCGATGACCAAACTGGGAGGCATTCAAGAATCAATGTAAATAGTTCCCGTTGTACTTGACCAGGTTTCATGGGAACTGCTTTCTACATGCAAACATCTGAACGCCACATTTGCTCATATGTGAATTACTACATGTAAAAAAAAAGGTGGTTTTACATGTGATGTTACACAAGGGATGCAAGTATTTTATCTATAAAAACAAATATTTTCTCCATTTAACTGTTTAGTCTATGAAAATTGTGGGAAAAAAAAGCCTTTTACATTTTACATTTTCTCCCAGTCCACAGTGATGTCTTCACTTTGCTTGCTTTGTCTGACCAACAGTCCAAAAGCCAAACGTATTCAATTTGTTGTCTCAGATGACAAAGAAATGCAGCAAATCCTCACATTTGAGAAGCCGAAACCAGAGAATATTTGGCTTTTTGCTTTAAAAAAAAAAAAAAAAAATGACAGAAAAGATGAATAATTGATCAAAATAGTTGCAGGTTACTTTTCTGTCGATTGACTAATTGATGGTGAAGTAAAAGCGAGCCTACCTGCACGGCTACATACCACAAGAGGCAAGTCAGAAAATATTTTCCTGTATGGAAACCCAAATCCCAAGTCACCGACGCTCATATCACGATGGGATATCTCTCAACTGTCCAGCTCTAACAAGGATCCCATGTTCTAATGGGACATTGGACTCAATTAAAATGCTTTGTATTATGGTAGGTGCTCCTGTTGGATGAAGCCTCCAAGAAACGCAGTGAAAGGTTGTGGAGTTTATAGATTTCTCAACCATCAAAAGAAGAGAAAGCAGCAGTCAACAAGTCGATACAAATTTCCACCCCGGACTGAACGCTCTCTCCCTGAGGCGGACCAAACATGGTGCACGTCTACAACTGCCATCCTTTCTCCTCACAGCAGATAGTACAGGTAAATTGAGCCCGGCTGATGTTGAGTCAAAGCATGCCTGCTTTTAAAAGAAAAAAATATATATATATATATATGTTTTGTATTTGTATCGGGTCTTTAACTGATCCACCTTCCCTCTCTGTGGCTCAGGTGGAGCAGGAGCCTGGGCTGGTCTGCTGTGGAGGTGGAGCCCTGTTCGTGGTGGCTACTGGAGGATGCAAGGTTAACTTGAAATATGCACATTTTTAAACCATAGTTGCCCTGTTGTTTTTTTGAAATTAATGTGTGTGGACTACAACTAAACCCTCATTTCCATCCAAAATGGATATCCAATCTTAATTAAAAGGCTAATATTAATCTGTATCTACAGTATCGGTGTAACCTGATTTAAAAAAAAACAAAAAAAACACACCTAGATGTCGGCAGATTGTGGGAATACTCATGAGTGTCAGTGCGCATCAGTTTGTCATAATGCTTAAGAGATAACCTTTTGGGGATGAAAGGTTTCTGCGGGACCCTGACTGCGTGGTGTTGTGATTTGTGTTGAACTGAATCAAGGTGGAGGCCTACAGTGTGGAGAAGGAGGGCTGCCCTCTCATCTGTCGCTTCGCCACCATGGGCACTGTGAGGAGCATCCAGCACAGCGAGATAGGTGAAAACATTGCCGCTGCACCCGCAGCAGTGTATTTGTTTCTCGTTTTGTATGCGAGCGAGGCCGCTGATAGCGGTAGTGGTTTACGGTGTGATTAACGTCCTGGCTTTCCTTTCTGCCTCTCCCCTCACATCTAGGAGATTACCTGGTGACCATTGAGGAAAAGAACAGTGGCACCTACCTGAGAGCCTACACCAACTGGCGCTACCAGGTACGCACTGGCCAGCTGAGCTTTCCCACAAATGCTTTATATCATATCATGTATAGTGCTATGAAACGTATGCGTACACCCCATTCTGCCTTGTGTTTTTGATGTGATTTGAGGTAAAGGTGTCTTTCATTTAGATCACATTATCACTTTAATGTGATCTAAGCTAGGGAATAGGATAGAAACGTATTGCAGCTTTTATTTAACAAAAAAAATCAACTAGAAAACAATTACCTGGAATGACAGTCAGGTACGTTATGTTGTGTTCACATTAAACCTGGTCCACCGATGTGTGTGGAAATATACCAAATGAGCTCTTAAGCAGACTTTTTCATGCTCAGCAGTCCGGCCTGAGACCAGGTTTTAAACCCTTTTAACAACAGTTTGATGTCAGTCCTTCTCTGACTGTCTGTCTGAGTATGAGGCTTAGTTTTTCACCTGTATGTCTTACTGCAATTATGCATTTGCATGTAGTTATTTCACGCTTTCTATTCAGGCGGAGGAGAAGTCCCGTGTCGGGGTGCGTTTGTTGGGCCACCTGCTGCGCGGGGCGTCTATGCGGGGAGGTGTGCAGATGGAGATCATTGAGATCCCTCTGTCAGAGCGTCCTGTTGCTGTGGCGTGTTGCTCCGTAACAGGAGACCTTCTGGTCGGCTGCGAGAACACTCTGGTTCTGTTTACTTTGAGGAGACAGAACCAGCAGAGCCTGGTGAGAACCCAGCTGCTAATCTGGGAGTTTTCCTCCTCTGTGGACCTTTTTATATATATATACATATACACATACATCCTATCTTAATTTAAAGACTGATATGAAACGGCATTTTACTTTTTTACTCGGTTAGATTTCATGCTCAGATCTACTACTACTGCACGATGAGGTTGCCATTAAAGATTCACTGTTTCCCAGGAAGTGACAGTTTTCCACAACATTAAAATGATCATTAAGGCTTTAAAAAGTATTAAAATATCACATGTGGTATATTTTATTAGAAGTTGTATTTCATCATCAGCTTCATCTCTCATATTAAGCATGTTTTTGTCATTGTTAGTTACCTACTGTAGACAAAGTGGACTCTTATTAATGAACCCTAAATGTTGCATAGTGGCATAATGTTTCTTTCTCTGGGGAAAACCCCCCCCCCACAGCAGAATCAGAATCAGCAGATCCTTCAGAGCACTTGGCCGAACACCCTGCAGAGCTCCAATCAGAGTCAAGGTAAGTCAAGGAAAACGATGCATAAGAGTGAACAAATTTTCAGGCAAACACTAATTTTTAACCAAAACGTGTCTATCGTGTGTAAACTGGAGCATTCCAGTTACCACCCCCAAAAGAAGACGTGAAAAGCAAAATGTCTGTGCTGCCATAATGCACACTGTCCATGTCCATTATCTGTAGAGGCCCTGCGTTAAAAGAGTCCTCACATAGGAAACAGTCTCCATGAGTGGTACGCCAACAAAGGGAGTTCTCTGTGCAATACGATCAGTATGTATGTGGTCATAGGTGTCTTTTTACTGACCTGAAAAGGGACGAATGTGCTCGTAAGCGGTGCCTGTCCTTGTAGTGAAAGAGGTAAGACAACAAAGTCTACTTTTCTGAGTCCTCTCGTGGTGTGCTGCTCCGACTGATCTGCCCTCCTCCTTGCTTTCAGGTCAGGCCTCGAGTTCAAACCAGAACCTCTCCGTCCTGGATTTCGAGCGCTCGGTTATCCTGCATCTTCAAAAAATCAAGCCTAAACAGGTACTTTCAAACACTTTTTTAACTCTTCCTTTACTTTATTCTTGTGGCATTCTCCTCATAGTTCAATCTATTTGTCTGCTACACAATCATACCAGCGACTGACCCCCATACTGACCGGTCTGGTATGTGGTTTCTGTTGTTGTAGGTGTAATCCAAAAGAGTTACTCTAAACAATGATAATTATTATCCTTACTAACTGTAACTATTATATGAGTACATGCAAACATATCAGTCCCATGTCCACATTGTGTTTTCAGCTAACCTTTTAGAATGAACTAGAACTGAACACAAAGAGGAAAAAAATCCTAAATAGTTCTTGATAATTTCATAAACAGAAGACTCACATTTGCCTCTGTTCAGGTATTTCCAAAGTTCAAGCTGCTGAAAATGACAGCCTGTGGCCTTGGTTACTCTAGCACCTCCTCTGCCCCCTAGGTGGCGCTGTGCGGAGGATATGTGGCAGTGCGGGCAGAGCTGGAGGTGCTCGTACTGAAACTGGATGCGTCCTCTGAACCTAAAAGCCCGGAAGATTCATCAGCCACCGATAAAGGTTATAACCCATTTTGTCTGTTGTTCAAGTTTTAATATTTTTTCATTATCGGTGCTGTTTCCCTTCTTTCAGGACTTTTCCAAAAAAAAAACAACAACATCAACAGCTTGAAACAAGGCTAGAATAGAAGAAGAATAGGGCTGATTTCTACACGGATATCAGTAAAATCACACCTGATTCTAGGACATTCGTGAATCATTGGGCTTGATTTGTAATTCATAATCCATCTAAGCCCAGAAGAAAAACCGAGCTTCTTCTCTTCCCTTTTAAGTGAAAGTTCGGATCCAGAAAATCAGATTTTGTTGGAGCAAACGGACGAGGCCCCATCGGAGCCGAGGTCACCACTGCTGTCGAGACGTCTTGTGTCCCGCAGTTAAACTCTTGAAATAAAACAAAAAATTGCATATTCATAGATTCTGAATTTTTCAATGAGGGGGAAGGATTGGATGTCATTTTAAGAATGTTTAATAAAGTCATTTGATTTTTTTTTTTTGTGAGAAAGAAAGAGATCAGACCCAAATGATTATTGCAAGTAGTGTATTTTCATATATCTTAAACATGTGTGGATCTTTAAGCTATTCATGTTTTGCCAAAAGCTGTTGAATATGTTTGTGTATTTTCCTGTGAAGTTCACTTCATTTCACACCTGGCTACCATCGAGGTTTAGTGTGCTTTAGTATAATGAGAGAATCACAAGTGTGTGTGTGTGTGTGTGTGTGTGTGTGCAGCAGATCACCTAGAAGACCAGGCTGACTTTCTGGTCCTTCCGAGACACCAGGAGTTGCTTGGTGATCGAGCTAAAGACTGTGACATCCCCGTCAGCATTGAAAAGACCGGGCTCGAGGACAGAGGACAATACACACTGTCATATGTGCTCTTCAGGTGTGTGTGTGTGTGTGTGTGTGTGTTTCTGAGAACCAGTTTGAGCATTAGATCATTACAGTGAGTACAGTGTATTTCTGATATCACGTGTCTCTTGCAGGCGTTTTACTCCAGACTTCTTCCAGGGCTGCAGTGTGGAAGAGACTCAGCTCCACTCCCTGCAGCTCTACCCGCTGTTCACCGGTCAGTACAGCATACAGTATGAGATATACTGTCCCAGCGTTATGTTGGGATTACCCTCAGTTTCTTCTTTGTATGTCAGAAGAATATCAATAAAGCAGTGAACGGAAAACAGTCAATCAAACCATTTATATAGTCAGGTCAGTTATGCCTTAATTTAGCTGTACTGAGCTGCCTTCCCTGTTCGATTTTTTTAAATTTTATTTTAAAATGTTTTTCTTCTTTCAAGGACTTTTTTTCAAACAAATAATTGTCAACATCTTCAAACAAGGCAGATAGCTCAGTAAAAATCCCACCGGAATCTGGGATATCTGTGAACCATTGGGCTCGATTTTGTAAATCATAATCCATCGGCGGAAGAATCGAATATTGGACATTTCAGTAATTGTGTGTGGTTTAACATGTTGTGTTGTGTGTGTGTGTGTGTGTGTGTGTGTGCATGAATTGGTAACCACAATATTGGTTACATAACTCTACTCTCTCTCTCTCTCTCTCCAGGTAACCAGTCAGTGTCCCTGGAGGAACCAGCATGTGTGTTCTGCTTCTTCTCCCTCCCCACCGCCGGCTACCTGTACAGCCTGAAGGGTGGTGTCGAGCTCCTCTCAGTCTATCAGTATCCAGAGAAGGTCCTGGAGGCGGTGCTCACAGACCACCTGCTGCACGTCATAACAAAGTCCGTCTGCAGTCTGATTTGATCGAATGATTCGCCTCTATTCAACGTTTTTTTAAGCCTTAGTTCTAGACTATTAGTACTAGATACTAGAAGTGACTTAAGATGGAGTATGTTCATCCCTTAAGTCACAACCTTGTATCTTGATTTCTGTGTGTGTCTGGTAGGAGTGCAGTGCAGTGTTTCACAGTGCGCTGTGCAGCAGTAGCAGCCAGGATTGAAGACCCCTACATCGATACCACCATGAAGGTATGAGCCTAACCTTAAAAAGTCTTGCCGCTCACCTCAACCCTGTTTCAATACGCTGCTTGACACGCGCCAAACAGCAGACATACAAAGTCAGTGAATACGTGGTGAAGAAGGTAGAACATCGAACAGCTAGAGAGTCAGATGTTATTCTCAGGAGTCGGTGGAGACCAAAACGCAGCTAAAGAGAGAGAGAGAGGGAATAGTGGACTTTTATTTTGTCAGGTGGACACAAATATGACTCCAAACGAATGATGATGATGATGTTGCTGCTGTGTGATTGCCGGATGTGAACGTAGACTGCTAACAGCCATTACTGATTTATTAGGGGAGAATATGTCAGGCTGTGGGTTTGTCAGCTTGTTATGGAGTTCCTCTGCCCTCTAGTGGCCAAAATTACTTGGGGTAATAGTGTGTGTGTGTGTGTGTGTGTGTGTGTTTGAAGGCCTGTCCTCCCTGCAGCCTGGAGGTGTGCGCGCTCAGGATGCAGCTGTTTATCGGTCTTCGGTCGGTGTGTGTCTACGGCCACCACGTTATCCTGCTCTCCACCGCCGACACAGAGACACCAGAGGAGGCCGAGCGCAACACACACCGCAGAGGCCTGTAAGTCACATGCATACACATACAACACACAGAGTTAGACACACACCTGGACACAAATGCACATGACTGTGGTGGTGTATAGATAATACACCTTTTAGCTTTAAAAGCTTCATCGGATATGTCATCATATACCTCCCTGCGGGTACCAGAATACTCTAAAGAGGGGTTTCTCAGCACTGGTGGTGGTGTGTGTGTGTGTGTGTGTGTGTGTAGGCATTCATGCATTTATAAACCTGTTCACTGTGTATGTGTTGTTATTTTAGCGAGTTGAAAGAACACACCTTGCTGACTGGTATTTTCCTGGCGGTGGGAATTGATCCCGCAACCACGCCGGCTCTGGAGAGCCTTCTTTCACGCCCCTTCCTGTAAGACAAACCCACCCCCCACCCCCCTCCTCCCCGCCCCCCTCAATCAGTGTCTGTTGTCACTTCCAGGCCAAGCTGCAACTCCAGAAACACTCGAAACACTCTCATTGGCAGATGATTGTTAACCGAATCTTTAGATTAGCCCTTGTTTGGAAGGGAAACCTCAACTAATTTGGATTCTATTTCACTTTTAAAGAAAGGCTTTGTCTCTCATCATTTCTTTTTTTTTCATTTGAAACAAATATGGCTGACTAAGGTAAGCCTTAGCTGAGTACTGAAGGTTTTTCCTACTTCATGACAAATGCCTTGTGGAAAAAATAGTGGACACAAGTTCAACCTCTCAAGGTTTCTCTGCCTCAGTCTAACCATGTTTTTAAGGGAAGTGAAGGTTCAGCAAAAATAGAAAAAGAATTTCCCCTGTGAGCTTTCCCTGTATCAAAATAAACCATTAGACATCCATTTAATTGTATAACAATTTGGATCATTTCAGACCTCAGTTCTGTAATGATGAAGCTAATTGTGGATTAGCATTGATGACATTAATCCAGCAATTTGAATAGTTTGCATATAAGGAACAAACTATATAAACATTTCACGCGGATATTGAAAAACTACAGCTCACGAAAGCTCTTTCATTCGGAGATTACATTCGACAGATTGGACTGAAACTGTTTTCCCGCCAGCTAATCTTTTCTTTTTTTTATAATTAAGACAAATGAAAAGCACTCATATTTCCTGAGACTTTATTTGTATTTTTTGTTGTGTCAGCCTTCTAAATAAGTGCAAAAAGGTCCTCCCATTTCTTCACTAAACCCTCAGCAGCACAGAAGCTAATGATGAAGCTCTGAGGCTCTAAAACAGCCAGTGATTCCATACATTTCTGTGCGCCTTCTCACAGCTTGGTCTAAAAGTGACAACCTTTCCTGTTTTAGCTCCTAAACCTATCCGACCATAACCTGCCTAACCGCCCTCAGTGTGCGTGTGACTTTTTGCTCACAAACTAATCGACTGAAATGAAACGTTTTGGTTTCACTCGGCTCAACTTAACAATTTATTAGACCCTTTCCTGGTTTCTCGTAACGCATGCATACACACGCATTTCAGTATTTCTTTTTATGTGCTCATACGCCTGGCAACCTGTGCTTGTCGTCGTATCTAAGGATTCAACACCTTTTTTTTAAAGAACATTAAAAAACCCTGTCATCTATGGCCAAATATAAACACACACGTACACACAAATACATTATCCTCTGTCCAGGGACCATATTAACCTGTTCACTAACAGTTCACTAACTGTTTGTTTGATCATGATCATAACATGTAGTACTACATTGTAGTATTATGCAGTTGATGTATTAATGTGACGATATCCGACAGGTTTTTATTTTTTTTATTTTTACTGGGAATATGTTTGATGCAGATACTGCAGTACCCATGATCACAGTATACGACCTCATGTCTGGTTTGGTAGTTTCTAATGCATGTGCGATGTCGTGGTACACGTGGAATCAACTTTGTTCAGGTTCAGTGTACTGGTTGTGTGTGTCTTCAGTGTATTATCAGTGTCCTGTGAAGACGCATCCACAAGGTGAGCCAAAATGAAAAAAAAACGAGGGCGAAGAAACTGCTGGGAAGAACATTTCTAGGAGTTAATGGCATGCCATTATTTTCCTATAGCTTTGAAATAACTTTAAATAGGAGATACTCCGGCTGAATCTCAGTTTCTGGACTCCAGACTGGGGGCCAAATCAGTGATGCACGGCACCTAATGCATGTTTACATTTGAGATGAGCTAAACAACTACTCTAGTGAGATAAGACATTGGGATTTAGCTCATCTCTCTCTCTCTGTTTGATTTTACTTTTTGTTACCCCTCTCTGTTTAACCTCTGACCTCAGGAGCAGAAAGTGGACAATCTCTTCTCCCAGAGAAACCAGCACAGCAGGACACGGATGGAACCTCTACGTGGTCGACACCGTCTCCCCCCTCACTCTTTACCAGGAGATGGTAACGCGGACGTACTCACTCTTTTAACTGTTGTACAAAAAGAATAAACTTAAACTCAACGCCTGTACATTTATATGCATAATTATTAATGATGATCATGAAAAAAATCCAAGACCAGAAGCAAAACATGCATTGAACATGCAGAGAAGAGAAAGAAAAGAAGAACAAGAAAAACATTAATATTATATTAAATATATAAATACACTCCATTGTGACATGCATCTGTTTTGAGAAGGATTAAGGGCCGTATTAAGACATTTTTTGTTAGTTTTATTTTCTAAAAAAGTACACGTAGTGAGATTATTTCAACATCATTCCATTCCAAATGATTTAACTTTTCTAGAATCCGGTTTCATTTTTCCTAAATCTGGTGCGACAACGTGCTGTATTCTTTTTATTCTTTCTTTATTTATTTTTTTACAGACTATGAAATTCTTACTGTTTCGGCAGAAGGTTTTTTTTTTTTTTTAACTTAAAGTGAGGTTTTCAGATTGGATTACAGACAGAAAAGTGTCGACACGATACAGATTTATCACCTTTTTGAATGTGAAGCTCACTGAATATGTCCACTATATGTTCATGAGTCTGTATACTCGCGCGTCTCTCTGCGTCAGGTTGAATACAGCCAGCGCTACGCAGAGACCAGCCCGCAGGCCGAAAGCCTTCGTCACCTCCTCAGCGAAGCTCACCTCCTCCTCCGCGCCTCCTTACTCCAAACATCAGGGCAGCAGCAGCAGCAGCAGAGCAGCGAGGGCGACCCCGCGGCGTCCCCGCAGACGGACGCAGACGGACCGGCCGAGAAACAGACAGCTGCGCAGACAGACAGTCAAGAACTGGAGGAGGCACTCAGGCAGAACTGTGCACAGCTGGGAGACTGTTTCAGCAGGTGACACACACACACACACACACACACTTGCGCTAAAGGACCAACATACCTTAAAACGGCTTCAGAAATCCCTTAATCGAAAAGTAGGGTTAGATACTTTATAACACCAGCACTTAAACAGTCAACAGGAAGGCAGACAGCATGCCGGAGAGGCTGTGGGACTGAGAGAGCAAATCATTATCATGTGTTTTGGGAATGCTCTGGGATCTTCAGTTACTGGAAGACAATCGGAGATAGCATGGAAAAAGTTTTAATAATGAAGATTGACTTTTGTTTCCAGGTCTTGTGTTTGGGTGAGTTTGTCAACCTATATAGATCAGACTTCAGGTAAAAGAGCGTCAGTTGATTTGTAACCCCCCTGGTTCTCTTCAAGTAATAATTTTTTAATCTATGGACACACCCCTTCATATAAATTTGGGTTTCCTTATATTGCTGGAATTCAAATGTGCAAATTTATGGACCTCTTAAGTACCTTTTTTAAAGAGAAGCTTAACACCCCTTGAAAAATCTTGGTGGCTTAACTTTTTACCTGAAAACTTCAGCACTAATTCTAGTGTTTTCTCTTCTGGAAGGGGCCGTCAGAAGGACTGCCACCTGGCTTTGCCGTACTACAGGATGTCTGGTCTATCAGTCACGGAGGTCATAGCCCGGAACCGCCCGCTTCCCAGCAGCCCTCACTCCTACGGCCCCGGCTTCCTGTTTTACCTGACGCACTACCTGTTAGAAGAGACGGAGCAGAGCCTCAGTCGGGTACACACAAACATAAACACGACAGGAAGCTGTGCATGCTGCTTGTGTCACGCTTAGTCTTGTTGTGAAACCGGGTATTTCGAGAGCTGTTTTGAAGATGCCCACCGTATTGAATAAGTCATTATTATATTTACTCTGCAGCATTACAACATGGAGCAAGTCAACCGCCACAAACTGTCTTTATCTGCATCCTAACTTAACGGCTAAGTTCTCCCTGAACACAGCCCAGTGTCAATGTCTTAGCTATTGTAGTTTTGTATACAATTTACAGGTTATATCATAGCCACTGTATCATTATCAGTGTATCACTTGTACCACCGGTTCTCCAAAATAAGACTATTAATATACAAAATGAAAAGTAGAATGAAAGAATTCTCCTTCCACAGGAAGCAGCTGATGAGGTCATAGACATTTTCAGCCAATCGGAGCCCTCACAGCTCGTCAGCGTGTGTGCCAGCCCGCCCATGATCAACCACAGTCCCGCCCGTACGCTGCAAATCTTACAGCATCTGGAGGACACAGTCGGTGTGTCGGTTCCACTGACAATCGCCATGGCAACCATGATGTTGCTTTTGGACGACCTGCCACAGCACACACAGCTGATGGAAAGACACGCTGAGGTTAGAGGGGACAGGTGTGTGTGTGTGTGTGTGTGTGTGTGTGTGTGTATTGAAGGATGCAACCAAGTGAAGAAGAAATTGATATCTGTACTTATGTATCTTATCTATCTCATTAATTTGATAATACATACTCGCTATCACGTTAACATTTAGTTCCTTCTAGCGAGTTCAATGGTTCAGAAATACTTTATTGGTCCCCGGGTGGAAAGTTATGATAAAGGAATAAGGGAAGAAAGTAAGAAAAAATAAGAAAACAAACAGGAGCGACTGTAACAGGCACGATTGCACTGGTTCCCAACCTTTTTAACTTGTGACCCCCTAAAACGATGCAATGTCTGCTGGAGACCCCTCTTCACAGATTGCATGTGTGTACTGGTTGTCACTAGTTGAACCAAAGAGGGACTTTTTCCCCCTGGTTTGACTGAATAATTATTCAAAGTAAAATGCATTCAGGGATTCTGACATTATTTCTTGGGTTCCACTATTGTGCCAAGTTATAAAGCTTTAAGACATTTGTCACATTTTTAGACTTGATGCTTCTTTGTTTGCTTGGTGTAGTCAAGGGCAAATGAATCAGTAACTGGGAATGTGAATCCAGACGACTGTCTGTCTGCGTGTGTTCAGATGCTGCTGGTGTACGGGTTCATCGAGGAGCCGAAGCTGTTGCTACATGGCGGAGGCGGAGGCCAGCACGCACACATCCGTCCCACAGCGTTGACTCGTCAGATGGCAAAGTCCCAACCAGGGCTGCTGGTGGCTGCCATGGTGGCTTTACATGAAAACAACAAAGTTCAGCTGGAACAGGCTGATCACATATTCAAGGTGAGTGTGTGTGTGTGTGTGTGTGTGTGTGTGTGTGTGTGTGTGTGTGTGTGTGTGTGTGTGTCACTGGCACCTGGTAATTCACAGATTAGGAGGCTAGAAATGAAATTGAGCTGCAAAATAAAATCGTAAAAGATGATTTAATACAAGGTGTTAATTTTGTCCCTTTTGATCAATCCTCAAGATCTCGTAAACAATAGCAATAAAAGCGTGTGTGTGTGTGTGTGTGTGTGTGTGTGTGTGTGTGTGTGTGTGTGTGTGTGTGTGTGTGTGTGTGTGTGTGTGTGTGTGTGTGTGTGTGTGTGTGTGTGTGTGTGTCTAGGAGCTGGGCTGTGAGAATTGCTTACAGGTGGATTTCTGGGAGGCGATGCTCATGGCCTCCTCACAGGAAGCTGTCATCCAGGAACTTCTGTTCCGACTGGCTTCAGTTTACATTGACCGACTGACAAACGCAAACTGGGATACACACCCCAACCCTCCACACACACCTTCAAGACGCAGGTCGCTGAAGAGCGCCGACGATCTGGTACAGTGGCTGAAACTGACACCGCTGCTCTCTTTGTTTGGTAGAGAGATGTTCAATTCAAATGCCATCTTTTATTTTCTGTCGGACTCTGTTGGACTTTGTGATATTTGACCGGCTCAATCATGGTGTCTCGTGTTTGTTTGGGTGTGTTTCAGATCAATTCGTGCTCCCATTACGGTGGTCTGCACCCGTGGCTCACTGTTCTCAATCCAGCTCACACTACCAGCTTCCAACACCAGGAGGCGCTACACAAACTGCAGGTAATTTGTCTATGAACAAAATAAGTCAGTAAGTATCTAGAATCAAGTGACCTTAATTAAAAGACCATCTGCCTTCCAGGTGTTATCAGCTGTTATAAACTTAAAAAGGAACTGATTGAATGATTAAATGCACTCCTTTGAGCACTTGCACACACATATATACAACACTTACATCACAACAATAGAGCCACATTTAGCTGTAGGGAAGAATACAGCTATAAATATGTACAAAAGAAGCACAACTTCAATGTGTATGTATATAAAATAATACATTTATGGAGATTTGAACCTAGGATGAGTGGCACTGAGAGCTGTTGGTATGACTGTGAGGCCTGTGAGGAAAGACCCTAACCCAAATGTAGCTTTCGAGCAAATCTCTGTAACTTTCTCGCAGAACAGCGACCTCTGTGGACACAAGTGGCAATTACAGCATAATGGTAATTCCTAAAACTTTATGTAGGGCATGAAGTACATTTTAAATTGTTTGCATAAATAGAAGTAGAGTAGTACGAGAGTAGACGAAACTCTTAGAAAACAACTTTTAGACCATCGGTGGAGAAATGCAGGGACGTACAGCTGTTTTTAAATGAATGAAAAATCCTACAAAATAAATAATAGAATAGTTAAAAGAATCACACATAAAAAAAAACCAAACAAATTAATCTGAAATCTGAGATCGTGGGGCTACTTGGACACAGCACCTCAGTTTTTCTGAAACCGTGGCTTTAGACCTGAACTGTAGCACAAATAGAGTTAAAAGGTTAGCGAACTGACTCAGTAATTACAGTTACACAGCAAAATCTATCCAGAGTTGGATAACATTAGCTAACATTAGCCACCATAAACTACTGGTCATACCAGACCAGGTGAGGCTGTGACAGCAAAACCCCTGAAGGTATTGAATTGAGCAAAGGTGTGTTTTTTTTGTTGTTGTTGTTTTTTTGCTTATATTCATCTTTTCTAATTGTAAGACAAAGATTGTGTTATTTCATCTCCTCAAAGTTACATTGTCTCTCTTTCGTGACTTTTTCATGACTCTCTGTCTCCAGTCCCTCCTGTGTGGTCCGTCCCTGTCTGTGGGCTCCGTCGTGCCTCTGATGGAGCGCCTGTCAGAGGAAACCTTATGGGGCTTCAGCCTGCACCTCCTCTGTGCTACCAGAAGGGGGCAGTATGAAAGCAGCATTGAAAAGCTGTTGGACCGATGTCCTCAGGCCATCATAGCCTACGCCAACCACCAGTTACAAGACAGAAATATGGTGTGTACTGAGCAGTAGCCTGAACTGTGGAGTGAACCTTTTCACTCGGCTCTCTCTCTCTCTCTGTAGCATGTCTGTATTTTTAGAATATTTTGTTTACACCCAGTGATTATCACCCCGTCTGTCTTGTCTAATCTCTGTAGGCGCTGTGGTGGCAGAAGCTGCTCCCAGAGCTTTGTAACAGGACGAGAGCTGCCGCGGATAACAGCATCCTATTGGCTGCCCTCAAAGGTAGAAGCTTTGTCTGTCAAAAGTATCCCAGTACTTTCTTTTGAGGCCAGATGACCACTTGACGTAGTTCTGTCTGGCGTTGGCCAGAGTGACGATTTGGCTCCTTTGACTGCAGACGAAAATCTCGAGCAGGTTTGACAACAATCTGGACATCGTTAGCACTGAGGACACTGTATCCTCTGTATTTTAACAACCTCGGGGTGTAACAAATGTACACATGGTGGGAATAAGTGAACTGCTCACAGTAGTACAGAGAGGGCTTGAAACAACATTTAGACCTTCGTGATGGTATTCATTGTATTTGTATTGTATTTACAAAAAAATAAAACTGATTAGTTGAATATGATCAATTCAAACGATATCGTAATATGATATATAATAATATATTCATTATATGTAGAAATGCAAAGCAACAGAGCACAAATGAGCAATACTGCAACTCTGTTTACAGGCTTGCACAGTCGAGGGAATCCAGTCAAGTTGCATCGTGGGTAATATAGGCGCCAGGTTTTGACAAGGAAGACAAATGCATGGAATAAAAAAGACTGCTGCATCAATTATTTATTAGGAAATGATATTTACTTTTTTCCATTGTGAGTCCAACAATGTTACGGGAGTGCAATGCTCAATTGTGCCCTTTTTAATAACCATATTTTGCACAAATTAGCCATGCAGAGCAGCATTAGCAATAAGACATAGATAAAGTACAATGTTAATTGTTAAAATTGTTAAGATAGTAGTGATAGTGAGTATTTTTTAAATCCTGAAGTCGGTGTAGCTTTTCTGACCCCCTGTCATTTTCTATTAAGAATAGAATAAAAGTAGAAATGTCAATCACGGAGGTTGATTGTTTGGATGTCTGGGTTTAATGTTGCTGGTTTCTATGCCAACAGAGACGCTCGTTGTGGTTGCCATGGAGACGAGCCCCGCAGAGTTCCTGGACCTGATACCCGACGACGGCACCGCCTCATACTTCCTGCCTCACCTGTTGACATGTACCCAGAGACACCTGCTGGCCTGACACACACACGCACACACACAAACATATAAATATATATATATATATATACTTGAATAGATGAAGACAAATGTGGCAATCTGTCTTAGAACAACTGCAGTCTACTGTTTCCACTTGAACTGCAGCACCGGAGCAGTTGGGCGTCTCTGTGGTTTTACTCAACAATGGTGTTTGGGGATGATTCAACCTGGGAACACTCAAAACATAATCTCCATGCCATGACCCGGACTTTGTTTGGTACAGGCCCCCGTTCTTCAAATGCGGCTTAACTAATTCAGGCTAACATTCTGTTATCAGGCTAAAACAATCCTGTTTATTCTCATCCAGCTGGTTTGGTTCTTTGAAATGAAAATGAGTAGAGAGTTGAAACCATCATGCAGGTTCTGCATGTCACTCTGTTGATGTGTCCTCTGTTTTTCTCAGCTGACTTAGTAATGAATAAAATATGCAGAACAGACTACAGTATATCAAGCAGGTCATGAATCAAAAATGGTTTTAGATTCCATGGGAACTAATCAGTCCAGCCTATAACTTTAACTTTAAATTGTTGTTTTTTTTTACTGGATTTGAAGTTTGTGGTTGCTTTGCATTTCTGAGTTGTGTTTGTCATTCGTAATGTGATGAAATTTTACAATGAAACATTTTAAAATATGTTTCTATCTCCCACTGTCAGAGCTGCAGAGACACATTTCTATATGTGGTCCACAGTGTATGTGGGGGAATAAAAACTTTAATGTTTCGCTACTGCATTCATTTAGTTTTTATTTATTACAGTGTGCAGGAAGGCAGTTTAAAGCACTTTAGAGCTGTGGGGTCCATCACCAGATTTCTGTCCTCAACGTTTTTTGATTCAATGTATGCAGAGGTCTGTTAAAAAATGAAAAAACAATAAACAGAAAGCTTTAGAGTTGTTTTGTTCTCCACTTCACACTAAATGAATACTAGTAGCTCACTGTAGTGTGTGATAATCTCACAGCTGTCACATCAGAATGGCATTATTATGTGAACACAGACAAGGAATTGGCATAACAGCTAAGAACAAAGAGAACAAAGCTGAACTAATAAAGGTAAAGTGACCTCATTAAAAAAAATAGCGTATATATATGTTTATATATATGTATATATTTGTGTATGTATGTGTACATATGTATGTGTATATATGTATATATATATATATGTTTATATATGTGTGCATATATGTGTATGTATGTATATATTTGTGTATGTATGTGTACATATGTATGTGTATATATGTATATATGTATGTATATATACACAAAGGTTTTCACTCAACTTTGACAGTATGAATGAAACAGAAACAGAAAGGCTGACTTTGATCTGTCGAGGGATTCAAAGCTGAGTGAAAACCTTTGTAGTGTGAGACTTTTTCTCAGGAGGGCGGAAATTCATTCAAGCAGCAAGTATTTTTGATTCTATCAAAAATATATTTTATCCAGACTGCGATCAGTCCACCAAAAAACGAACTATGTTTTGTGGCTTTTCGTACTCGCATCTTCCTACGACTACTTTTTTAATTCAAGTGTTCTTCCGCTCATCCATGCCTTCACATGGATGGAACTGTGAGTTCTTAAAGGATAGGTAGTGTTTGAGTTGCTGATAGGCAAAGGGTTCTTGTGTCGCTGCCTCAGTTGACTGACATTGATTATGGATTGTGTACTGTGTACTGCTTTTGTCAATTCACCATTTTCACCGGAGAAAGGAGGTGCAACTCTAAACAAACACTTTTCCGTTTGACCCAGCAAAAACGTGATTAGATAGCAGGCCACTGGCGTAGTCTCTGCTGAACTCTGCAAACTGCAGTCATTTGGCAATTAGTAAATGTTGTATGTTGTTTTGAGCTGTTTGAATACAAAGTTCAAGAAATGTCCTCCTTTACTTGACTAGAAAAGACACTGAAGCAGATCGTGTTCGGGGTTATTCATATAATCTGCATGTTTTCATTTTATAATCTAGTATTTTGTAACTGGAGTTAATTTGTCTCGGGATAGTGTTAAGTGATCAATTAAAAGTGACTCAATCATCAGGTTAATGATGAAACCAGCCACAAAGGACGCGTGAAGAGGGGCTGATTAATGACATTAGCAAAGTCTATAGCCTGGCCTACATGCTTCAGAGCAGTCCACAGAGCCAATCACACCCCGAGAGCACGACTCTGAGCCAATCAGAGCTTTAGACTCTGATAGATGTCAGCTTGAGGTAATGAGAGCTCAGCTGAGACATTTGGGAGGCCACCATCACCTAAGGAATATCTGGAGGTTCAACTGTTTGAGGGGGTGACTAGAGAGGAAATAGCAAGCAGTATCAGGCATGAAAACATGAGGGACAAGAAGCCTGAGGTCAAGGCGATTAACAACAAATTAAGGCAAAGTAAAGGGAAAGGGCAGAGGAGAGCTAAGGCTCAAGCAGGGACAGGATTCTAATACAAAACACTAAAAGGACAGAGAGGATTTGAGTAAAGGAAAAGTGAAAAGGAGATTGTGGGACAACAAAGCAGAGTAAAAAAAACCCAAAGAATTACAGGAGGTTGAACGGTTTAAGTTTTATCAGCGAGGATGAAGTTGGGCGAGAGGAAGGCGGCGTTGCTGGCCATCAAAGAAAACATTGAGATGGAGCTGTTCTCTTCAGAGGAGCCCTGCGTGGTGACATCAACATGGGAGGAGGAGGAGGAGGAGGAGGAAGAACGCAGCATTGAAAAGGTTTGTCTTCTGTAACATGGCAGCTGGGCAGGCAGCTTGAATGTGACAAAAGAAATCTGTGGTGATCCTCAGACTGCTATATACTGCCTTTGTGCTTGGTAACATCCAAACGGCTATGTTCTGCAGGTAAACCCCCCCCCCTATACAGTAGGAACTGGAAAACTCAGATAGCTGGTGTTACTGTAGCAACGATATCTTTTAAAGCTGCTATTGAAAGTCTCATTAACACATTTCCCCAGGTTTTTGAGAAACGTATGCTGCCACTCGAACACAATGCTAGTGTTTGTACTATTTAGTTTGTTGTGCACTTGAAAACTGTCTACAATGAGGTCTGTGAACGGCTGTTGTATCTAGAAAGAATGTTGTTATTTGAGCGGAAGTCTTGGTGAATGATTGACGATAAGAAAACAGTTACCTAACATATTCAGCTAAAACACCGGGGGGGGGGGGGGACACATACAACCTGTGACGAGGTGTCGCATGAAGACATTCCTTTTTATTCATGGGGTCACTAGCCATAAATGCGGTTGAACTGGCCCTTTTTAAATCATAAAGAACTTCTATAGCATGTTTTAGTACAGAATTACACTTGACAAAGACTGAGACTGTCCCATGCAAAATAGTTTACATCCATGTAAAGAGACCATGCCGTTCTTGCAGCGCCCTCCCTCCATATGGAGCTTCACTGTGTTCATGCACAGTAAACATCTTCCTCTTCCTTGAACCCAGAGACACCTGGAGCATCCTCTGGTCCCTGGCTGTGAGGAGGAACCAGAGCCGCAAGTCCAGACTCAACCCAGGCAACCGGCCAAGCCCAAAACAGAGCCTCCCGCCAAGGAAGGGGCCAAGCACTGCGCCCCTGTCCCAGGATTCATGGAGGAAATTGAGATAGAAATGGAGGTGAGTGACTATGAAGATGTAAGTAATGCACCCCCCCCCCCCCCCCCCCCCCCCCCCACACTTATTGTAATACTGTGAAGTGGAAAGCTTAGGAATGAAAAACAGTTCAGCATGCAGACATTTTTCAAGATAACACATTTCACGCTCTCCTTCCCTCCATGCAGGTGTTTCCTCCTCTCAGACGGTCTGAGAGTGAGCTGGTGGAGATAAAGTCAGACCATCCTTCCATCATGACCCCGGTACGCCGCCTCCGCCTTTATTTGGTTCTTTCCTGATCAGCAAGTTTCCAGCCTGAAACCATTTTATCTGGTTGGAAGAGGGTCGCCGGAACCAATGAGCCTCTTTGCATCTCGATAATATAATATAATTGGAAATGTAATTTTAACAGGTTTAGTGTATTGGTCAAACCAGAGTCTTTGTCGTGCACTAATACTGAGCACATAAAGTGAGACTGAATCCAAAAACAGTGTTTTTTGTTTGTTCCTTTTTTTTTTAAAGTTACGTTGTCTGTTTTATTGATTTATCTTTTAATCGATTACTCGTTTAGTGGGGGGCATGGTGGCGCAGTGGTCAGAACGAAAGGTAAAGCTGGTTAGAGCCGGTTGGGGGTTCGATCCCTGGCTGCCCCCGTCATGTCGAAGTGTCCTTGAGCAAGACACTGAACCCTACGTTGGGAACCGTGAAAAGCGCTATATAAGTGAGATCATTTGCCATTTTTAGTGTACAAAATGTCATTATTTTATCTGAGCCTCAGTTTGAACCCAAAGTGATTCATTTTCTAATAATTTGGGAGAGAGACAAGCTCATAGCTTTCAAAGAAGCTGGGACCTACTATTCACATTTTTGGGATTTTCTTTTAAATTGAATTATTTACAGCAATCGAAGTAATTAAATATTTAAATGTGTCTGTTGATCTACTAATTAATCATCTAATCATTTCAGTGGTAATGTTATCTTTTGATCCATGCTAGAACCAGGTATTTCCTGCTATGTTTGCAGCTAAGTTAGGATTCTTGTGCAATATGAGAAACTGTGTGAGGGCGTAGTTAATGTGATTTATCAATATGTCTAATCTACTTGTCTTTATTTACTTCATCGTCTGTGTGTGTGTGTGTGTTGTACTGGGTGCTTCAGCTGTCCCCAAACAAAGTTAGTCGTCTCAAATGGAAGAGACTGACTCCACAGAAGACAGGGCTGGTGGTCAAAGATGTGGTCTGTCTACCCAGAGGACAATACCTGGCACAGCTGGAGAGGTAAGACCATCTGTCCCGTCCATCTGTCTTTTATAAGCTTTTATAAACTTAGTGAGGAATAAGTGGGTTGTTATTGCTTGTTGGGACTAGTCTGTGAAAACGTTTCCACAGAAAACTATTTTAACTATATTGGTATGAATTTTGGTGTGGATATTCATGGTCTCTATTTGATGATTTGTAATATTTTGTGACCCCTTTAACCCTTTCTCCAGCACCACCATGAGTCAGAACTCTCTGTAGTCTCTCTGTAGGCGAAACTAAAAGCCAGGTTTTCTTGAAATTTGGAAATTCATAGTCGTGAGAGGATAGATCTTAACGACTCCTGGACCTTTCCTCTATAGTGCCACAATTAGTACAAATGTTCCACTCTTGCCACATCAAAAATCAACATCTAAGGGTCAGAATGCCATGAAATTTACTGAGCATGTTCATGCTCCTCAGAGGATCAACCCTCTCCATTTTTCTAGAGCTATTCGGCCCACAGAGATATCAAATAGCAAAATTCAAATTTGCTTAACACATTCACGCTCACTTAAGCAGCTTATGCCTTCTTTCAAAAGTACTGATTACAGCAATATATTCACGCAATTTAATGGTCTCTAGTGACACACACGATTCTAAATTGCTGATATGTTTAGGAATTCGATTATCATATAAAAACATGTCAGTGAAGTAAATGTTCCTCCCTGTCCTGTCCAGACACATTGTTCCACGAGGCAAAGAACGAGCAGCTCTAGCAGCCATGGGAATGACTGCTCGCATCACCTTTGATTGTGGCTGGTCGGCCAATCACATGGAGAGTCGGCTGGCGGCGCTCTTCCGGGCTCGGTTTGTAAAGCGGGGGGGACAAAGGTTCTCCTTCACATATCTGCAGGTGCGTGTTATTTCTACCCCTGTGAGAGCTAGTTTGACTTTAGGATGTGAATATTTTACTGGTTCTTTGGAGGTCTAAGAATTAAGACTTGGGCTACAAATTAAGATTAAATTCAGGATTAAGTTTAGTTTGCCACAAAGTAAATCAAAGCTGAAAGTGAATCTGGTGGAAAATGACAAGTGTCCTTCCAATTCTTCCACATTTTGGTATATTTATATCTGACAGTAAGTGTGGTTTCCAGTGTGTACAGGGCTCCAGGGTGCTGTTTGTCCCAGACACCCCCGCACAGGGCTGGACTGGTGAGCAGGTGTTCAGGATCTCTGGACTTGGTGCTTTGTACATCCTCAGCCACCAGGACTACCCACAGGTAAACCACAGGTGCTCCGCGCTTCTCTTTTAAGCTTGACTTCGTTGTTGCCGTGTTTGCGGAGGTCTTTCAGCAATTATGATTCCTAAAAGAGCAATTTGATGTCACCATTGTCATGTTACCCCCAAAAGTTGATATACTTCTCTCAACAGGCAGAATCTGAAAGGTCAGCAAGCGAGACAGCTGTGGTGAACAGGTAAGAAAGCATCAGCTGTTCCTGCAAAGAAACATTTAAAAATGATACAAGGTGAACCATGTCACTGAATTACCTGAATGTGTCTGAAGTGTGTGTGTTGTCTCTTGTAAGGAAGGACTTTTGTTTGGAGGCCAGCACAGAGAGCTGCCCGGATGAAGAGCTGGGGAGACAGACCCAGCATCCTGTTGGCCGTGCCACAGAGGAGGTGAGTTTTATTTCACTCACCGCAGAAAAAGTATGAATACAACAACTTTTTGACTAAATCTTAACAGTATTTGATCAGTCCAAGAAATTCTGTGATTGTTAGAGGGCAGAATTTCCCTGTCGAAACTGTCAAACCCGTCTCTGTGGTGCGCAGTTCAAACCGGACCTGGACTCTGTCCTGAGATTGTTCAGACAGGAGAACATGGATCGAGAGGCACAAACCCGCATCCAGGTGAGGAGGAGAGACCTGCTCCACGGCGCTCTGAAGGTGGTGAGGAGGCCGGGCTTCTGTTTCAGGATGACACCCATCATCTCCTTCAGGGGAGAGCAGACTGACGGCCACGAGGGACCTCTCAGGGAGTTCTTCAGGTTAGGATTATTTACCTCCTGTTTTACCTTGACTGTAAAATACAAACAGCTGTCAATATTCTCAGGTTTTCTACACTCCTGCTGCATTTTTGTTTATGTTTATGTTGTTTATGGCCACGTTTTTGGAGGTTTGGTTTGTAGGCTTTAAGACTGAATGCAGTTTTAGTGTAATAAAAACAAAACAATATCTTAGCTTGATTAGTTTCTAGCTTGAGATCGAATATGAATAAATGTGTTTCAAACTGACATTTATATCATTTGAGGGAGAAACAGCTTGCAAAATGGTTATCATCACAAAAAATACAATTTAGAATAAAATAAGATTCCCGGAAATTGTGAAAAGTGCCCATCAGAGGCCAAGGTGACGTATTCAAATGTCCAAAACCCAAAACCCAGAATATTACTTGCAAAGGACCGCAGCAGGAAATGTTCAGCATATATGTTTGATAAATGATAAAATAATGGCAAATAATCTTCTGTTGATTGACGAATTGATTAATCGACAAATCGTTTCAGTACTGATATGTTGTTTTGGAGAGGATTTAATCTTTATAATAGTACTTTACACCAGCTCATTAAAGCGTCATCTTTGTGAAGAACATGTGAATCATTTCATTTCTTCTTCTTCACACAGATTGACTTTGCTGGAGCTGCAGCAAAGTTCTGTGTTTGAGGGTCCTCCGGGGCGTCTGTTCTTGACTTACGACCTCACAGCTCTCGACGACAGGAAGTATTACGAAGCAGGCGTTCTGATTGGCTGGTCTCTGGCTCAGGGAGGGCCGGGACCTCGTTGCCTACACCCTGCACTCTACCAGGTTGTGTGTCTCTACAGTATATATACTTTACATGGAGATAATATGTCAGTGTAGTGTTTAAACTTGTTGCACTGCCTCAAAGTGGACAATAAAATATTAATGTGAGTTTAACATCTTGTTTTGAAAGCACGGTTAAACACTAATAATGTGACAGTAGATCACTGCTGGTTCTATTGTGTGTGTGTGTGAAAGCCTTAAATGAAACATATTGTATATTTTGCCAAACAGCTGTGTATTTGCACATTTCATCATTGTATTTTATGGTCACAGTTGATGTGTGGCCAGAATTCGTCTCTGGAGGACTTCAGCTGGAGTGACATTGTTGATGCTGAAGCACAGATCCGACTGCAACAGGTAGCACGCACACACACACACACACACACACACACACACACACACACACACACACACACACACACACACACAGAAACCTCACACACCTGCACTTCAAACTGATGGCATTGAAAATAACGACTTTAGATTGCTATGACCAATCGTGATGTGCTGCACTCTGCTGTGTATCATTAAAGATAGTTAGTGATTCTAGTATACTATAAAACACAACTTTAAGCTATCAAATAAAAACTTCCACACAATACAATCCCACATACAGGAAACAAAATTACTCAACAACATGGTTATGTTCCCAAATTTCTAGGATGCAACGTGAATAAGATTTTCTTTTTCTCTGTGCCTTTTTTTTTTTAAATGGTGAATCAATCAGTCCAGTGTTTATGTGTATGCGTCAGTGATGCATAATTTATACTGTTCCACCTCAGTAGAGAGAAACTGACCACAAATGGATTTGCTAAACCGGTTTGCCTCCGGCTGCTGACCTTTTGTTGCATGTCATTTTGCTCTCACTCGCCCTTGTTTTCTGTGTACATGGGAGAAGTTTGCCCTTGCAGTTTCCTGCCAGAAAGCCTTAAGGAAGCCTTTCTGCCAGAAAGTGCTTAAGCGGCCAGGTGACGTAGCATAAAAAGCAACAAAGTCTATGAAGGGAGAAGGTCGTGGTGGAGAAATGGGTCAAGCAGAGGAGTCTCATCCAGGAGATTAAGATTCAATTCCTTTGTGAGGTCAATTATGACAATTGTGCCTTATTATTTTTAGACTCAGTTCTTATTATTTTTTATTATTTTAAGTTTGCAGTTGCAGTTTGGTTTGGTTTAGACAAAAAAAACTACTTGGTTAGGTTTAGGAAAAGATCATGACTTGGGTTAAAATAAAAAGTCAATGTTGAACTACTACCTAACCAAACTCTTTCACAACTTCAACCATATGCTTTCTGGCAGAAAGCTCCCTCATACAATTTCTGTCGCTTCTCAACTGTCGGCTATCAAATGGGCAAAGATGCACCTGTGCAGTGCAATGCACATACACACCATTAAGCATGCACACACACACACACACGAACACACATGAACACACACGAACACACACACAAATAAGGCTCCTCTGCTCCTCTTGTAGCTGCATAGTTGTACTGATGTGAAGCTGCTGTCTCCCAGTCTGTGTGACTGGGTATCCAGCTGTGGGATCCCTGGAATCTATTCAGCCCATTCTGATGAAATGCCAGCCGTCTATATCCGCCTTGTTAAACATTACATCTACCACAGGTAGGACACACACGCGTTCCCACAGACGCATGCATTCACACACTTGTTGGGTTTGTTGTTTTTAACTTATTTTATTTGACAACTTGCTGCCCTCTGATCTTCTGTCTCGAGTTCTTTTATTTCCACCGTATGTGCAGTATTCATATTCATGTACTATATGAAAATCAACTGTTGTATCTTAATGAAAAGTGAAAGTCACAATCAGTGCTATCTCATTCTTAAGCCCTGTTTCCACACAAAACACTCATATATATATATATATATATATATATATATATATAATCACGCCGTCCCTCTGCTGTCCTTCAGGGTGGCCAGTATGATCTCTCAGTTCACAGAGGGGCTGAACAGCTGTGGTGGATTGTGGGATACGGTACAGTCCCACTGGGAGGTGTTTGTGCCAGTGATGACGGGCGCACAGCGGCAGCCTCTGACCCTGGAAGAGTTCAAACACCTTTTCACCGTCTGCTACAGCCCTCCAGACACCCAGCCGAGGGCAGCAGAGGAGGCAACGGCTGGACACTGGGACACAGTCCTCACCTTGGTCAGCGGTAAGAAGGGAATATAAAGAGTCTTGTGGTTCTTGTACCAGGGACTGATAGAAGAAGTTTTGAAGTGTTTCAGGGTTCACTATGAGACCAGTTAAACTAAACTTTGTCCTTGTGCGCAATCAGATGGTCAAGCCGATTTTTCCTTTGAGGACCTCCTTGCCTTCATCACAGGAGCTGATCATCTGCCTCCTCTCGGGTTCCCCAGATTGATCTCGCTGCGTTTTTACTCCCAGGTTAGTATCTGTCTATCAGATCCAGGTGATATGAAAATAATTCCCTCTTCATGTTACACAGAAATCTCGGTGGAGACCAGTGCTAAGGGGATTCTGAAAATCACAACTGTTCACATGACTCGGTATTTAATAATAACTTTGAATTTATAGCATTGTTTTGCTGAAAGCCATCTATCTGTCATTTATTAGGTCATTTTGGGTTACTTTATTTTTTTTCAGGTTCAATCATTTAAGTGTTTAATATAAAAAAAAAAACATCAGATAGTTTAAAATGGTTAAATTCAGAGAGCAAAATTCAAGATTAAGAATTCCAACTTGAACATCGGGGCTACCAATTAAGCAGTTGAACATGATTGGAGTCAGACCTCTTTCCAATCAGGTTACGCTTTGTTAGTCAATGATCCAAGTGAGAGATCCTTGCGAGAAGTTTTTGAAACCGACCGACTGGAATTTCAAAGAGGTGAATTCAAACCACATGAATTCAGATATGTTTTTTTAAAAGTAAAATGTTCTTAATGCTATAAATTCAATGGAATTATTAAACAGGAAGTGTTTTTGGGTTTACAATTATGCATTCAGTTGCTTAGAACACTATTACTTCCATATGTTTCCTTCTGTCTTGAGATAAATCTTCATGTCACATTTCACTCAACTTGAATTCATCTTCCAGGATGCGAGCATGTCAGGTGTTCGTCTGCCCTACGCCTCCACCTGCGCTCTGGAGCTCTTCCTGCCGAGGGGAGTGGCAGCGGCTGCAGGCCTGTCTGCAGACCTGTCTACACCCCTGTTGGCGCTGCTGAGCAGAGCCGTGCATGAGGCCCTCGGCTTCACGCGTTTGCAGACTGAGGCAGATGGAGTGGACAACTGCAGACAAGTTCACGAAGGGGATGCTTGACGTCCTGCTGAAGCCGACTTTGTGGAGCTCAGATGTTTCGGCTGGATATGAACAATGTGACTGAGAAGAAATCCAAAGGTATCGGTGCTGGTCTGTGAGCAGTTTGTTGCATTAGTCACTAAAACGCATGTGAACTGATGAGGGAGCCTAGACCAATGTTTGTATTGTTTAAAGCTTCATTCATTCAGAGTCGGGTGTATCATAGCAGCTGTGCACATACTGTGATTACTGTGTATGATTATTGTTCACGTCATGGGAACGAGAATGTCTTTTAGAAGAGCGGGAAGTAATGGTACTTGTGATTGTGACCATAACAAATGTTAGGAGTTCGTAGATCAGATATGATGAACTGTGTTGACATTCTGTAGATGAATTCCTCAAGTTAAGATTGTCATTCATGTTTTGTTTTAATATTTTAATAATGATTCCAATATACTGTAGATACAGCTTCCATGCACCTCCAGCACACATTCACTTTCAGACTGCCTCTTTTTGAAATCTTCAATCAATCGATCAAATTTGATATTTGATATTTATAATTTGATATATCGAAGAAATGTTTTACACAATTAATTTTCACTTGATATTAACCTTTTTTTGTATTTTCACATAGTGTTTTAAAGCAGATCACAACAATGAATGTATTAATATAATTCTATTTGCTTTCAAATTAATGTTGAATAAAGTTTCTTTCAAAGGATTAATTAAAGAAAATAAAAAAAAGACAAAGAAGGGCACTTCAACTACATATGTCTCTTTATTCATCTTTCAAATGGGCATAATACAACATAAAATAACATAACTGCAAATCTTGTGTTATAAATCTATTGTTAAATCTAAGCAAAACCAGAAGGTCTATAGTGGTTTGGCCATGACAGTGCAGAAATGGTCATATAGTAAGTGAAAGTGATTGTGGCTGCAAACAAAATGTCACACATAACTGTTTTTTGTTCAGTACAAAAAAAATGAAACACTTAGAGTAGAATAAGAAATCACTCTATTCCACACCTAGTAAACTCAATACCAGGAGAGGCAAGTTTACCTTGAGACTGAAACAGAGGGCAAACAGCCAAAACTAAACACAAACATACCTCAAGCCCATGTGATAGAAACTATTTAACAAAAAAAGTTAACCTTCACACAGAATGTCCTTGTCCGTGCTGAAATATTTCAAGGTGTTGTTTATAGCACAGCACCACCCACGCAACAAACAAGCAGTGCTTCCATATTCTGGTTTTTCAATTCATTGGACAGACACATTCTATAAGCTTAATAAATCAATTCTTGACGGCACAAGACAAAACAGATTCACATCCAGCGGACATTACTGTGCATTTTGTCAGTAATACTTGACATTCCCCTGATTTGGGATACAATTGTCATACACTTGGTATGAAGCTCTCACTGAGGTTATCGTTGCAAGTGTTTTGAGTGAAACGTTTCCTCATTTACGTACAATGAAAGGGAGGAGTGCGCAAGAAACACTTAAATAGTTGTCTGGTTACCAGGCTCGTCAGCATGGCAGCTGCTCCTCCAGTTACAAAGCATGGGAATTACGGACGCCTCTTAAAAACCTCTTTGACGGATCAGATTTCTTGGTACTCTGCAAATAATTTGACACTTGAGCCAAATGCACATCTCCTCTATTCACATCCCTGGGAAATACAGCCAACAGTGTAGTAATGAATATATTGTTCAGGGATTATAGAACGCAAAAATGGTCTTAATGTTGACTTGTAAAGAGGTTTGTTTTACATTTAATTTGGCAAAATGAGCTATTGGTTGTAGATCACCACAGTCGAGTACAATGCCATTTGATGTGTTGTGCTCCAACTGTCAGAAACTCAAAAGAAACATCTCTTTCCAGATATGATGAAACGATGGAGGTGAACTGTCCCTTCACATTGTGTCACCACCAGCACAACGTTGAATTGCTGTCTGTATACATTCACTTTTGACTATTTCTGTCCACATGAAGCTTCTATGGGGCAACTCTAACCCTTTGAATTTTTGTCACGGTGACGGCTTGGACTGTTCCATTCGGGAGCTGCCCTTCTAAAAACTAAATGGAGAGAAAACACAGAGAATAAACATCAGAAGGTCATCTCATTCCCTTCAACCCACCCTTTATATCGGTGTATGCATTATCATACATAGCGTTAGCTAGAAGAGCCTCACAAAACTGTTTTACACACTGTGTTTTACATACCTGTTTAACTTCTTCAATGATGGTTCCATTGCTAACCTCTCCATAGGAAGTAATCTTCATCTGTAGATGTGCCAGTGATACCAAGCCTGTAGGGATTCAAAGAAAACATTACATGTGGAAATGAATTAAAAAAAAATAATAAGAAAGAAGACAAATGAGAAATATTTGCTTTTAGGTTAGCCTTTAAGGCTATATGCTGTGAATCATTGATCATCTCTTTTGGCTAGACTTGGGGTCAGTTAATTGTAAACAACATTTAGGATGATTCAGGAGCCCAGAACAATTCATCGAGATTCACTTTTCTATGACCTCGAGAATTCCAGTGTCGTAAAGCCTAAAGTACCTTTTTTTATAGCATCTCCTACCTACATAGATATCTGTCTATGTATAACCAGAATTGTGTGCTTTAGTCTTTGGCTATTTAATACACTTGGAGGAAAATTTTCCTCATACATATTTTACAGTGTTGAACCAAACAATATAAATGTTAGCCTGAGAACCAGACGAATCTGCAAGCTCATGCTTTATTTGCTCTGGCAGATGCATCCGGCCCATTCCCGTTCTGGCCCACCTCCTCTTCAGACAGATTTCCATCCAGCCTGTTTCAGGTTGGGCCAATCACAACCGTTTATCATATATGGGGCAGGTTTAATTGTCGTTGAGGCATTTTTGTAAACAACTAAGGTGGCTGTAGCTGATGTGGAACATTCTGAATCTGCTATCGCGTCAGTATTAAACAAAGCGGACGGTAGTTCACGTTACGTACAAATGATAAATGTTGGCTTCTAAATCGTGTCAGGCCATGTGTTATGTTGAACTAGAAGCCATATGAATTGGATGTTGGAACCTAGCCTAGCAGCCAACTGCTATGTCACACGTTTTGTTGCTCTGATTGGTTGTAGCGTCCAGAGGCATTTTGGTCTGCACCCGTTGATAATGGAAATCGAAAATGAGCTGAGAGGTTCCAAACTAATTTGCATTTACAAATGGGTCTGGCGATGCCAGGCTATATAAATGTATTTGAACTCCCTAAAATGAATGCTTATGGCTATTATACATTTGAATGTTTTGAATCTAATTTCTCACATCAATTGACATTAGTTCCAGTGTAAATTTGTGACCTATCAAAAGGGTAAAGCTACACTTGGGGTCAAAATGTATTGTGTGAAGGTTCTTGGTTTGAGTGACCTTAACCCTTGACTTATTGTTTTCAGCTACGTATAGTTGAAACGTACTAAAGAAAACCCCTGCATTACAACTAAAAGAAGGGAATAAAAAGGCAAAAAAAAGAGAAAAAAATCACATACCTTGACTTGTTGTTTCTTGTGTAGTTGTGATCATTGGGGGTGTGGCAGATGTGGGAGCCACAGTTGTACTTGGAGCTAGAGTAGCGGTGGCTGTAGTTTTGGTGGTTACAGCCGGAGTTGTGGTGGCTACAGTCGTAGTAGTTATAGTTGGAGTTGTGGTGGCCGCAGTTGTTGTGGTTGGAGCTGGGGTTGTGGCGGCTGCAGTTGTGGTAGTTATAGTCGGAGGTGTGGTAATTACAGTTGTAGTTGTGGTGGCTGCAGCTGTGATAGTTACAGCTGGAGTTGTGGTAGTTATAGTCGGAGCTGTGGTGGCTGCAGGTGTGGTTGTTACAGTTGTAGCTGTGGTGGCTGCAGGTGTGGTAGTTAGAGTTGGATTTGTAGTGGCTGCAGGTGTTGTAGTTGGAGCTGGAGTTGTGGTGGTTAAAGTTGGAGTTGTGGTGGCTGCAGGTGTTGTAGTAGGAGCTGGAGTAGTGGTGACTGCAGGTGTTGTAGTTGGAGCTGGAGTTGGGGTGGTTGCAGTTGTGGTGGTTACAGGTGAAGTTGTGGTGGCTAAAGGTGTTGTACTTGGAGCTGGAGTTGTGGTGGCTGCAGGTGTTGTAGTTGGAAACGGAGTTGGGGTGGTTACAGGTGAAGTTGTGGGGGCTGCAGGTGTTGTAGTTGGAGCTGTGGAGGCTGCAGATGTTGTAGTTGGAGCCGGAGTTGGGGTGGTTGCAGGTGTTGTAGTTGGAGCTGTGGTGGCTGCAGGTGTTGTAGTTGGAAACGGAGTTGGGGTGGTTACAGGTGAAGTTGTGGTGGCTAAAGGTGTTGTACTTGGAGCTGGAGTTGTGGTGGCTGCAGGTGTTGTAGTTGGAGCCGTGGTGGCTGCAGGTGTTGTAGTTGGAGCCGGAGTTGGGGTGGTTGCAGGTGTTGTAGTTGGAGCTGGAATAGTGGTGACTGTAGTTGTGGTGGTTACAGCTGGAGCGGTGGTGGCTGCAGGTGTTGTAGTTGGAGCTGGAGTTGGGGTGGCTGCAGGTGTTGTAGTTGGAGCTGTGGTGGCTGCAGGTGTTGTAGTTGGAGCTGGAGTTGTGTTGGCTGCAGGTGTTGTAGTTGGAGCCTTGGTGGCTGCAGGTGTTGTAGTTGGAGCCAGACTTGGGGTGGTTGCAGGTGTTGTAGTTGGAGCCGGAGCTGTGGTGACTGCAGTTGTTGTAGTTGGAGCCGGAGCTGTGGTGACTGCAGGTGTTGTAGTTGGAGCTGGAGTTCGGGTGGTTGCAGTTGTGGTGGTAACAGGTGAAATTGTGGGGGCAGCAGATGTTGTAGTTGGAGTTGGGGTGGTTGCAGGTGTTGTAGTTGGAGCTGGAGTTGTGGTGGCTGCAGGTGTTGTAGTTGGAGCTGGAGTTGTGGTGGCTGCAGGTGTTGTAGTTGGAGGTGTGGTGGCTGCAGGTGTTGTAGTTGGAGCGAGAGTTGGGGTGGTTGCAGGTGTTGTAGTTGGAAACGGAGTTGGGGTGGTTACAGGTGAAGTAGTGGTGGCTAAAGGTGTTGTACTTGGAGTTGGAGTTGTGGTGGCTGCAGGTGTTGTAGTTGTAGCTGTGGTGGCTGCAGGTGTTGTAGTTGGAGCTGTGGTGGCTGCAGGTGTTGTAGTTGGAGCCGGACTTGGGGTGGTTGCAGGTGTTGTAGTTGGATCTGGAGTTGTGGTGGCAAAAGGTGTTGTACTTGGAGCTGGAGTTGTGGTGGCTGCAGGTGTTGTAGTTCGAGCCGGAGTTGGGGTGGTTACAGGTGTTGTAGTTGGAGCTGGAGTAGTGGTGACTGTAGTTGTGGTGGTTACAGCCTGAGCGGTGGTGGTTGCAGGTGTTGTAGTTGGAGCTGGAGTTGTGGTGGTTATAGTTGGAGTTGTGGTGGTAACGGGTGTTGTAGTTGGAGCTGGAGTAGTGGTAGTTATAGCTGAGGTGGTTACAGCTGGAGCGGCGGTGGCTGCAGTTGTGGTAGTTATAGTTGGAGTTGTGGTGGCTGCAGGTGTTGTAGTTGGAGCTGTGGTGGCTGCAGGTATTGTGGTTGTAGCTGTGGTGGCTGCAGGTGTTGTAGTTGGAAACGGAGCTGGGGTGGTTACAGGTGAAGTTGTGGTGGCTGCAGGTGTTGTACTTGGAGCTGGAGTTGTGTTGGCTGCAGGTGTTGTAGTTGGAGCTGTGGTGGCTGCAGGTGTTGTAGTTGGAGCCGGACTTGGGGTGGTTGCAGGTGTTGTAGTTGGAGCCGGAGCTGTGGTGACTGCAGGTGTTGTAGTTGGAGCTGGAGTTGGGGTGGTTGCAGTTGTGGTGGTAACAGGTGAAGTTGAGGGGGCTGCAGATGTTGTAGTTGGAGTTGGGGTGGTTTCAGGTGTTGTAGTTGGAGCTGGAGTTGTGGTGGCTGCAGGTGTTGTAGTTGGAGCTGGAGTTGTGGTGGCTGCAGGTGTTGTAGTTGGAGCTGTGGTGGCTGCAGGTTTTGTAGTTGGAGCCAGAGTTGGGGTGGTTGCAGGTGTTGTAGTTGGAAACGGAGTTGGGGTGGTTACAGGTGAAGTAGTGGTGGCTAAAGGTGTTGTACTTGGAGTTGGAGTTGTGGTGGCTGCAGGTGTTGTAGTTGTAGCCGTGGTGGCTGCAGGTGTTGTAGTTGGAGCTGTGGTGGCTGCAGGTGTTGTAGTTGGAGCAGGAGTTGGGGTGGTTGCAGGTCTTGTAGTTGGAGCTGGAGTTGATGTGGCTCCAGGTGTTGTAGTTGGAGCTGTGGTTGCTGCAGTTGTTGTAGTGGGAAACGGAGTTGGATTGGTTACAGGTGAAGTTGTGGTGGCTAACGGTGTTGTACTTGGAGCTGGAGTTGTGGTGGCTGCAGGTGTTGTAGTTGGAGCCGGAGTTGGGGTGGTTACAGGTGTTGTAGTTGGAGCTGGAGTAGTGGTGACTGTAGTTGTGGTGGTTACAGCCTGAGCGGTGGTGGCTGCAGGTGTTGTAGTTGGAGCTGTGGTGGCTGCAGGTGTTGTAGTTGGAGCCAGAGTTGGGGTGGTTGCAGGTGTTGTAGTTGGAAACGGAGTTGGGGTGGTTACAGGTGAAGTTGTGGTGGCTAAAGGTGTTGTACTTGGAGCTGGAGTTGTGGTGGCTGCAGGTGTTGTAGTTGGAGCTGGAGTAGTGGTGTCTGTAGTTGTGGTGGTTACAGCGGGAGCGGTGGTGGTTGCAGGTGTTGTAGTTGGAGCTGGAGTTGTGGTGGCTGCAGGTGTTGTAGTTGGAGCTGTGGTGGCTGCAGGTGTTGTAGTTGGAGCCAGAGTTGGGCTGGTTGCAGGTGTTGTAGTTGGAAACGGAGTTGGGGTGGTTGCAGGTGTTGTAGTTGGAGCTGGAGTAGTGGTGACTGTTGTTGTGGTGGTTACAGCGGGAGCGGTGGTGGTTGCAGGTGTTGTAGTTGGAGCTGGAGTTGTAGTGGCTGCAGGTGTTGTAGTTGGAGCTGTGGTGGCTGCAGGTGTTGTAGTTGGAGCCAGAGTTGGGCTGGCTGCAGGTGTTGTAGTTGGTGCAGGAGTTGGGGTGGTTGCAGGTCTTGTAGTTGGAGCTGGAGTTGATGTGGCTCCAGGTGTTGTAGTTGGAGCTGTGGTGGCTGCAGTTGTTGTAGTGGGAAACGGAGTTGGATTGGTTACAGGTGAAGTTGTGGTGGCTAACGGTGTTGTACTTGGAGCTGGAGTTGTGGTGGCTGCAGGTGTTGTAGTTGGAGCCGGAGTTGGGGTGGTTACAGGTGTTGTATTTGGAGCTGGAGTAGTGGTGACTGTAGTTGTGGTGGTTACAGCCTGAGCGGTGGTGGCTGCAGGTGTTGTAGTTGGAGCTGTGGTGGCTGCAGGTGTTGTAGTTGGAGCCAGAGTTGGGGTGGTTGCAGGTGTTGTAGTTGGAAACGGAGTTGGGGTGGTTACAGGTGAAGTTGTGGTGGCTAAAGGTGTTGTACTTGGAGCTGGAGTTGTGGTGGCTGCAGGTGTTGTAGTTGGAGCTGGAGTAGTGGTGTCTGTAGTTGTGGTAATTACAGCGGGAGCGGTGGTGGTTGCAGGTGTTGTAGTTGGAGCTGGAGTTGTGGTGGCTGCAGGTGTTGTAGTTGGAGCTGTGGTGGCTGCAGGTGTTGTAGTTGGAGCCAGAGTTGGGCTGGTTGCAGGTGTTGTAGTTGGAAACGGAGTTGGGGTGGTTGCAGGTGTTGTAGTTGGAGCTGGAGTAGTGGTGACTGTTGTTGTGGTGGTTACAGCGGGAGCGGTGGTGGTTGCAGGTGTTGTAGTTGGAGCTGGAGTTGTAGTGGCTGCAGGTGTTGTAGTTGGAGCTGTGGTGGCTGCAGGTGTTGTAGTTGGAGCCAGAGTTGGGCTGGTTACAGGTGTTGTAGTTGGAAACGGAGTTGGGGTGGTTACAGGTGAAGTTGTGGTAGCTAAAGGTGTTGTACTTGGAGCTGGAGTTGTGGTGGCTGCAGGTGTTGTAGTTGGAGCCGTGGTGGCTGCAGGAGTTGTAGTTGGAGCCGGGGTTGGGGTGGTTGCAGGTGTTGTAGTTGGAGCTGGAGTAGTGGTGACTGCAGTTGTGGTGGTTACAGCCCGAGCGGTGGTGACTGCAGGTGTTGTAGTTGGAGCTGGAGTTGGGGTGGTTGCAGTTGTGGTGGTTACAGGTGATGTTGAGGGGGCTGCAGGTGTTGTAGTTGGAGTTGTGGTGGCTGCAGGTGTGGTTGTTACAGTTGTAGTTGTGGTGGCTGCAGGTTTGGTAGTTACAGTTGGAGCTGTGGTGGCTGCAGGTGTTGTAGTTGGAGCTGGAGTTGTGGTGGTTATAGTTGGAGTTGTGGTGGTTGCAGGTGTTGTAGTTGGAGCTGGAGTAGTGGTGGTTATAGTTGAGGTGGTTACAGCTGGAGCGGCGGTGGCTGCAGTTGTGGTAGTTATAGTTGGAGTTGTGGTGGCTGAAGTTGATGTAGTTAGACCTGGAGTAGTGGTAGCTGTAATTGCTGTGGTTATAGCAGCAGTGGTGGTGGCTGCGAGTGTGGTGGTTAAAGCTGGAGTTGTGGTGGCTGCAGGTATTGTGGTTGTAGCTGTGGTGGCTGCAGGTGTTGTAGTTGGAAACGGAGCTGGGGTGGTTACAGGTGAAGTTGTGGTGGCAGCAGGTGTTGTACTTGGAGCTGGAGTTGTGTTGGCTGCAGGTGTTGTAGTTGGAGCTGTGGTGGCTGCAGGTGTTGTAGTTGGAGCCGGACTTGGGGTGATTGCAGGTGTTGTAGTTGGAGCCGGAGCTGTGGTGACTGTAGTTGTGGTGGTTACAGCCGGAGCGGTGGTGACTGCAGGTGTTGTAGTTGGAGCTGGAGTTGGGGTGGTTGCAGTTGTGATAGTTAAAGGTGATGTTGTGGGGGCTGCAGGTGTTGTAGTTGGAGCCGGAGTTGGGGTGGTTGCAGGTGTTGTAGTTGGAGCTGGAGTAGCGGTGAATGTAGTTGTGGTGGTTACAGCCGGAGCGGTGGTGGCTGCAGTTGTGGTAGTTATAATCGGAGATGTGGTGGCTGCAGGTGTGGTGGTTACAGCCGGAGTTGTGGTGGTTGCAGTTCTGGTGGTTACAGGTGAAGTTGTAGTGGCTGCAGGTGTTGTAGTTGGAGCTGGAGTTGTGGTGGTTATAGTTGGAGTTGTGGTGGTTGCAGGTGTTGTAGTTGGAGCTGGAGTAGTGGTGGTTATAGTTGAGGTGGTTACAGCTGGAGCGGCGGTGGCTGCAGTTGTGGTAGTTATAGTTGGAGTTGTGGTGGCTGCAGTTGATGTAGTTAGACCTGGAGTAGTGGTAACTGTAATTGCTGTGGTTATAGCCGCAGTGGTGGTGGCTGCGAGTGTGGTGGTTAAAGCTGGAGTTGTGGTGGCTGCAGGTATTGTGGTTGTAGCTGTGGTGGCTGCAGGTGTTGTAGTTGGAAACGGAGTTGGGGTGGTTACAGGTGAAGTTGTGGTGGCAGCAGGTGTTGTACTTGGAGCTGGAGTTGTGTTGGCTGCAGGTGTTGTAGTTGGAGCTGTGGTGGCTGCAGGTGTTGTAGTTGGAGCCGGACTTGGGGTGGTTGCAGGTGTTGTAGTTGGAGCCGGAGCTGTGGTGACTGCAGGTGTTGTAGTTGGAGCCGGAGCTGTGGTGACTGAAGGTGTTGTAGTTGGAGCTGGAGTTGGGGTGGTTGCAGTTGTGGTGGTAACAGGTGAAGTTGTGGGGGCTGCAGATGTTGTAGTTGGAGTTGGGGTGGTTGCAGGTGTTGTAGTTGGAGCTGGAGTTGTGGTGGCTGCAGGTGTTGTAGTTGGAGCTGGAGTTGTGGTGGCTTCAGGTGTTGTAGTTGGAGCTGTGGTGGCTGCAGGTGTTGTAGTTGGAGCCAGAGTTGGGGTGGTTGCAAGTGTTGTAGTTGGAAACGGAGTTGGGGTCGTTTTTGTGCGCATGCGCCGACGTGCATGCAGCCTGTTACAGTCGCTCCTGTTTGTTTTCGTCTTTCTCTTACTTTTTCTCCTTTTATTTCTTTATTTAACTCAGAACTTTTTTAAGTACTGACTTTTGAAGTTGTGCCCTCTTCAAACATGCTGGTGGAGAGAGTTCTGGTACTTTTTTTCACTCTGGAATTACTTTCATTCAAACATCGGACGGTCGCGCAGCAACTTCTGGGCCGCTTTGTTTACTCCGGAGATCAGCTGATCGCTCTGAAGCCGGCCGGCTTGGAGACCAGATCATCGGAGATCCCCGCTGAAATCTGGAGAAAAACACGCAGAGGATGCAGAGGGGGAACGAAGCGACGAGGGAAGAGAGGTGGGTCGAGACAGCAGAGGTTTATGGAGAAAAGGAGATATAAACCGTGTCTCCCCTCTCTCGTCATGGGCAACGTGAGATCGCTGGCAAACAAGATGGACGAGCTGACGGCGCTGGCCAGGAGTCAGAGGGAGTACCGGGAGTGTAGTTTAATGTGCTTTACGGAGACATGGCTGCACCAGGACATTCCCGACGACAACGTTTCCATCGACGGCTTTCAGACCGTCCGGGCCGACAGGGATTGCACCGGGAGCGGTAAGCGTAAAGGAGGGGGACTTGCCGTTCTAGTTAACAACCGGTGGTGCAATCCTTCCCACATCACCATCAAGGATAGTGTATGTTGCCCGGACATTGAACTGTTGGCTGTTGGACTCAGGCCGTATTATTTGCCCAGGGAATTCTCACATGCCATTGTTGTGACTGTTTACATCCCCCCCTCTGCCAACCCGAAGTCGGCGTGTGACGTCATTCACTCCGCCATAGCCCGTTTACAGACTCAACACCCGAATGCACTCATTGCTATTTCGGGTGACTTCAACCACGTCACCATGGCTAGGACACTTCCCACCTTCACACAGTATGTGAGCTGTCCCACTAGAGAGGAGAGGACCCTGGACTTGCTGTATGCTAACGTTAAGGATGCATACAGCTCCTCTCCCCTCCCCCCTCTGGGTAGGTCAGACCACAACCTAGTGCACCTCAACCCCTGTTATGTGCCTCTAGTCAAGAGCCAGCCTGCAACCACGAGGACAGTGAGGAGATGGTCAGAGGAGGCTTATGAGACACTTCAGGGATGTTTTGAGGTGACTGACTGGCAGGCGCTCTGTGAGCCGCATGGAGAGGACATTGATGGGCTCACAGAGTGCATCACAGACTACATCAACTTCTGTGTGGACTCCACTGTACCAGCAAGGACTGTCCATTGTTATTCTAACAACAAGCCATGGGTGACAAAGGACATCAAGGCCATACTGAACAAAAAGAAGAGGGCCTTCAGAGCTGGCAACAGAGACGAGGTGAGAACGATCCAGGGGGAACTGAAGGTAAAGATCAGGGAGGCCAAGGAGAAGTACAGGAGGAAGCTGGAGTGGAAACTCCAGCAGAACAACACCAGAGAGGTCTGGAGTGGAATGAGGACCATCACGGGTTACAGGCCGAGCAACAACAGAGGAGCTGAAGGCAGTGTGGACCGGGCCAACGAACTTAATCTGTTTTTCAACAGATTTGACTCTGTGGGCCCTGCTCAACCCCCCCATGACTCTTCTGCTGTCTGCCTCCAACCTTCACCTATTCCACTCCCCCCTCCCCCTCCTGCTCCTCACAGCCCCCCACCCCCCTGTGAGAGCTTTCCTCACACCTCGTCCCCCAGTCCCCAGGCTGACGGCACTCTTCAACCTGACGACACCACCCCTCCCCCACCGGTCACCTCTACAGTGTGCTTCACTGCCGACCATGTTAGAAGACAGCTGAGGAGACTCCACTCCAGCAAGGCTGCAGGCCCCGATGGTGTCAGCCCCAGGGTGCTTAAAGCCTGTGCCCCCCAGCTATGTGGAGTACTTCACCACGTCTTCAACATGAGCCTGAGTCTTCAGAGGGTCCCCGTGCTGTGGAAGACATCCTGCCTCGTTCCTGTTCCAAAGACGCCGCGACCCAGTGGCTCCAAGGACTACAGACCCGTGGCACTGACCTCCCACATCATGAAGACCCTGGAGAGACTCGTCCTAGAGCAGCTCCGGCCCTTGGTCAAGACACACTTGGACCCCCTTCAGTTCGCCTATCAGCCCCGACTTGGAGTGGAGGATGCCATCATCTACCTGCTCAACCGCGTCTACGCCCACCTGGACAAGCCGGCGAGCACTGTGAGAGTCATGTTCTTTGACTTCTCCAGTGCGTTCAACACCATCCGTCCGGCTCTACTGGGTGAGAAGCTGACGGAGATGCAGGTGGATGCCCCCCTTGTGTCCTGGATTGTCAACTACCTGACTGGCAGACCACAGTATGTGCGCTTACAACACTGTGTGTCAGACAGAGTGGTCAGCAACACCGGGGCCCCGCAGGGAACTGTCCTCTCTCCCTTCCTCTTCACCGTCTACACCACGGACTTCAGCTACTGCACTGAGACCTGCCATCTTCAGAAGTTTTCTGACGACTCAGCAATAGTTGGATGTATCAGTAAGGGTGATGAAGAGGAGTACAGGGCTGCTGTGGACAACTTTGTCACATGGTGCGAGCAGAACCATCTACAGCTCAACGTGACAAAGACAAAGGAACTGACTGTGGATCTGAGGAGGACCAAGGCGCCGATGACCCCTGTTTCCATCCAGGGGGCCAGTGTGGACATTGTAGAGGATTACAAGTATCTGGGAGTTCACATAGACAATAAACTGGACTGGGTAAAGAACACTAATGCCCTCTACAGGAAGGGCCAGAGCCGTCTCTACTTTCTGAGGCGGCTGAGGTCCTTCAACATCTGCCGGACTATGCTGAGGATGTTTTATGAGTCTGTGGTGGCCAGTGCTATCCTCTATGCTGTTGCATGCTGGGGCAGCAGGCTGAGGGTGGCGGACTCCAACAGACTAAACAAACTGATCCGCAAGGCCAGTGACGTTGTGGGGGTGCAGCTGGACTCTCTGACGGTGGTGTCAGAGAGGAGGATGCTGTCTAAGCTGCGGGGCATCTTGAACAATGTTTCACATCCTCTCCATGACGTACTGGTCGGACACAAGAGCACCTTCAGTGGGAGACTCATTGCTCCCAAATGCACAACTGAGCGACACAGGAAATCATTCCTGCCTGTGGCCATCAGACTGTTTAACTCCTCTCTCTGAATGTCAGACACTCAGGAAGAGACTGGAATCCGTATCTGTATCTACCTCACCTGTTCATACACCACCTCACTATTTATGCAAAATGTTTAAGTGCAATACATATATAGTCACACACTTTAGTGCAACACATACATACATATACATTGTTATTGTATATATTTTTACCTCATTTCACTTAAATACTGTAAATGTGTATATTTTGTATTTTCATTTCATTTTTCATTTCACCTCATTTCACTTAAATACTGTAAATGTGTATATTTTGTATTTTCATTTCATTTTTCATTTCACCTCATTTCACTTAAATACTGTAAATGTGTATATTTTGTATTTTGTATTTCTTATTTTTATATTTTGTACAAACTTTTAGTTCTAAATTATGCTACTTTCTACTCTTGAATGGGAGCACCGGTACTGTACAATTTCCCCCCGGGGATCAATAAAGTATTTCTGATTCTGATTCTGATTCTGATACAGGTGAAGTAGTGGTGGCTAAAGGTGTTGTACTTGGAGTTGGAGTTGTGGTGGCTGCAGGTGTTGTAGTTGTAGCCGTGGTGGCTGCAGGTGTTGTAGTTGGAGCCGGAGCTGTGGTGACTGCAGATGTTGTAGTTGGAGATGGAGTTGGGGTGGTTGCAGTTGTGGTGGTAACAGGTGAAGTTGTGGGGGCTGTAGATGTGGTGGTTACAGCCTGAGCGGTGGTGGCTGCAGGTGTTGTAGTTGGAGCTGTGGTGGCTGCAGGTGTTGTAGTTGGAGCCAGAGTTGGGGGGGTTGCAGGTGTTGTAGTTGGAAACGGAGTTGGGGTGGTTACAGGTGAAGTTGTGGTGGCTAAAGGTGTTGTACTTGGAGCTGGAGTTGTGGTGGCTGCAGGTGTTGTAGTTGTAGCCGTGGTGGCTGCAGGTGTTGTAGTTGGAGCTGGAGTAGTGGTGTCTGTAGTTGTGGTGGTTACAGCGGGAGCGGTGGTGGTTGCAGGTGTTGTAGTTGGAGATGGAGTTGTGGTGGCTGCAGGTGTTGTAGTTGGAGCCGTGTTGGCTGCAGGTGTTGTAGTTGGAGCCGGGGTTGGGGTGGTTGCAGGTGTTGTAGTTGGAGCTGGAGTAGTGGTGACTGCAGTTGTGGTGGTTACAGCCGGAGCGGTGGTGGCTGCAGGTGTTGTAGTTGGAGCTGGAGTTGTGGTGGTTACAGGTGATGTTGTGGGGGCTGCAGGTGTTGTAGTTGGAGCTGTGGGGGTTGCAGGTGTTGTAGTTGTAGCCGGAGTTGGGGTGGTTGCAGGTGTTGTAGTTGGAGCTGGAGTAGTGGTGACTGTAGTTGTGGTGGTTATAGCCGGAGCGGTGGTGGCTGCAGTTGTGGTAGTTATAATCGGAGTTGTGGTGGCTGCAGGTGTGGTGGTTACAGCCGGAGTTGTGGTGGTTGCAGTTCTGGTGGTTACAGGTGAAGTTGTAGTGGCTGCAGGTGTTGTAGTTGGAGCTGGAATTGTTGTGGTTATAGTTGGAGTTGTGGTGGTTGCAGGTGTTGTAGTTGGAGCTGGAGTAGTGGTGGTTATAGTTGAGGTGGTTACAGTTGGAGCGGTGGTGGCTGCAGTTGTGGTAGTTATAGTTGGAGTTGTGGTGGCTGCAGGTGTGGTTGTTACAGTTGTAGTTGTGGTGGCTGCAGGTTTGGTAGTTACAGTTGTAGTTGTGGTGGCTGCAGCTGTGATAGTTAGAGCTGGAGTTGTGGTAGTTATAGTCGGAGCTGTGGTGGCTGCAGGTGTGGTAGTTAGAGTTGGATTTGTAGTGGCTGCAGGTGTTGTAGTTGGAGCTGGAGTTGTGGTGGTTAAAGTTGGAGTTGTGGTGGCTGCAGGTGTTGTAGTTGGAGCTGGAGTAGTGGTGACTGCAGGTGTTGTAGTTGGAGCTGGAGTTGGGGTGGTTGCAGTTGTGGTGGTTACAGGTGAAGTTGTGGGGGCAGCAGGTGTTGTAGTTGGAGCTGTGGAGGCTGCAGATGTTGTAGTTGGAGCCGGAGTTGGGGTGGTTGCAGGTGTTGTAGTTGGAGCTGGAGTTGTGGTGGCTGCAGGTGTTGTAGTTGGAGCTGTGGTGGCTGCAGGTGTTGTAGTTGGAAACGGAGTTGGGGTGGTTACAGGTGAAGTTGTGGTGGCTAAAGGTGTTGTAGTTGGAGCCGGAGTTGGGGTGGTTGCAGGTGTTGTAGTTGGAGCTGGAGTTGTGGTGACTGTAGTTGTGGTGGTTACAGCCGGAGCGGTTGTGGTTGCAGGTGTTGTAGTTGGAGCTGGAGTTGTGGTGGCTGCAGGTGTTGTAGTTGGAGCCGTGGTGGCTGCAGGTGTTGTAGTTGGAGCCGGGGTTGGGGTGGTTGCAGGTGTTGTAGTTGGAGCTGGAGTAGTGGTGACTGTAGTTGTGGTGGTTACAGCGGGAGCGGTGGTGACTGCAGGTGTTGTAGTTGGAGCTGGAGTTGGGGTGGTTGCAGTTGTGGTGGTTACAGGTGAAGTTGTGGTGGCTAAAGGTGTTGTACTTGGAGCTGGAGTTGTGGTGGCTGCAGTTGTTGTAGTTGGAGCCATGGTGGCTGCAGGTGTTGTAGTTGGAGCCATGGTGGCTGCAGGTGTTGTAGTTGGAGCCTGAGTTGGGGTGGTTGCAGGTGTTGTAGTTGGAGCTGGAGTAGTGGTGACTGTAGTTGTGGTGGTTACAGCCGGAGCGGTGGTGGTTGCAGGTGTTGTAGTTGGAGCTGGAGTTGTGGTGGCTGCAGGTGTTGTAGTTGGAGCTGTGGTGGCTGCAGGTGTTGTAGTTGGAGCCAGAGTTGGGCTGGTTGCACGTGTTGTAGTTGGAAACGGAGTTGGGGTGGTTACAGGTGAAGTTGTGGTAGCTAAAGGTGTTGTACTTGGAGCTGGAGTTGTGGTGGCTGCAGGTGTTGTAGTTAGACCTGGAGTAGTGGTAGCTATAATTGCTGTGGTTATAGCCGGAGTGGTGATGGCTGCGGGTGTTGAAGTTGCAACTGTAGTGGCTACAGGTGTTGTAATTGGAGTTGTGGTGACCGCAGGTGTGGTAGTTACAGATGGAGTTGCGGTGGCTGCAGGTGTTGTAGTAGGAGCCGGAGCTGTGGTGACAGCAGGTGTTGTAGTTGGAGCTGGAGTAGTGGTGGTTATAGTTGAGGTGGTTACAGCTGGAGCGGCCGTGGCTGCAGTTGTGGTAGTTATAGTTGGAGTTGTGGTGGCTGCAGGTGTGGTTTTTACAGTTGTAGTTGTGGTGGCTGCAGGCGTGGTAGTTACAGTTGGAGCTGTGGTGGCTGCAGGTGTTGTAGTTCGAGCTGGAGTTGTGGTGGTTATAGTTGGAGTTGTGGTGGCTGCAGTTGATTTAGTTAGACCTGGAGTAGTGGTAGCTGTAATTGCTGTGGTTATAGCCGGAGTGGTGGTGGCTGTGATTGTGGTGGTTAAAGCTGGAGTTGTGGTGGCTGCAGGTGTTGTAGTTGCAGCTGTAGTGGCTACAGGTGTTGTAATTGGAGTTGTGGTGGCCGCAGGTGTGGTTGTTACAGTTGTAGTTGTGGTGGCTGCAGGTGTTGTAGATGGAGCTGTGGTGGCTGCAGGTGTTGTAGGTGGAGCTGTGGTGGTTGCAGGTATTGTGGTTGTAGCTGTGGTGGCTGCAGGTGTTGTAGTTGCAGCTGGAGTTGTGGTGGCTGCAGGTGTTGTAGTTGGAGCCAGAGTTGGGGTGGTTGCAGGTGTTGTAGTTGGAAACGGAGTTGGGGTGGTTACAGGTGAAGTTGTGGTGGCTAAAGGTGTTGTACTTGGAGCTGGAGTTGTGGTGGCTGCAGGTGTTGTAGTTGGAGCCGTGGTGGCTGCAGGTGTTGTAGTTGGAGCCGGAGTTGGGGTGGTTGCAGGTGTTGTAGTTGGAGTTGGAATAGTGGTGACTGTAGTTGTGGTGGTTACAGCCGGAGCGGTGGTGGCTGCAGGTGTCATAGTTGGAGCTGGAGTAGTGGTGACTGTAGTTGTAGTGGTTACAGCCGGAGCGGTGGTGGTTGCAGGTGTTGTAGTTGGAGCTGGAGTTGTGGTGGCTGCAGGTGTTGTAGTTGGAGCTGTGGTGGCTGCAGGTGTTGTAGTTGGAGCCAGAGTTGGGCTGGTTGCAGGTGTTGTAGTTGGAAACGGAGTTGGGGTGGTTACAGGTGAAGTTGTGGTAGCTAAAGGTGTTGTACTTGGACCTGGAGTTGTGGTGGCTGCAGGGGTTGTAGTTAGACCTGGAGTAGTGGTAGCTGTAATTGCTGTGGTTATAGCCGGAGTGGTGATGGCTGCGAGCGTGGTGGTTAAAGCTGGAGTTGTGGTGGCTGCAGGTGTTGAAGTTGCAGCTGTAGTGGCTACAGGTGTTGTAATTGGAGTTGTGGTGGCCGCAGGTGTGGTAGTTGCAGCTGGAGTTGTGGTGGCTGCAGGTGTTGTAGTTGGAGCCAGAGTTGGGGTGGTTGCAGGTGTTGTAGTTGGAAACGGAGTTGGGGTGGTTACAGGTGAAGTTGTGGTGGCTAAAGGTGTTGTACTTGGAGCTGGAGTTGTGGTGGCTGCAGGTGTTGTAGTTGGAGCCGTGGTGGCTGCAGGTGTTGTAGTTGGAGCCGGAGTTGGGGTGGTTGCAGGTGTTGTAGTTGGAGTTGGAATAGTGGTGACTGTAGTTGTGGTGGTTACAGCCGGAGCGGTGGTGGCTGCAGGTGTCATAGTTGGAGCTGGAGTAGTGGTGACTGTAGTTGTAGTGGTTACAGCCGGAGCGGTGGTGGCTGCAGGTGTCATAGTTGGAGCTGGAGTAGTGGTGACTGTAGTTGTGGTGGTTACAGCGGGAGCGGTGGTGGTTGCAGGTGTTGTAGTTGGAGCTGTAGTTGTAGTGGCTGCAGGTGTTGTAGTTGGAGCTGTGGTGGCTGCAGGTGTTGTAGTTGGAGCCGGGGTTGGGGTGGTTGCAGGTGTTGTAGTTGGAGCTGTGGTGGCTGCAGGTGTTGTAGTTTGAAACGGAGTTGGGGTGGTTACAGGTGAAGTTGTGGTAGCTAAAGGTGATGTACTTGGAGCTGAAGTTTTGGTGGCTGCAGGTGTTGTAGTTGGAGCTGTGTTGGCTGCAGGTGTTGTAGTTGGAGCTGGAGTAGTGGTGGTTATAGTTGAGGTGGTTACAGCTGGAGCGGCGGTGGCTGCAGTTGTGGTAGTTATAGTTGGAGTTGTGGTGGCTGCAGGTGTGGTTGTTACAGTTGTAGTATTGGTGGTTGCAGTTGTGGTAGTTACAGTTGGAGCTGTGGTGGCTGCAGGTGCTGTAGTTCGAGCTGGAGTTGTGGTGCTTATAGTTGGAGTTGTAGCTGCAGTTGTTGAAGTTAGACCTGGAGTAGTGGTAGCTGTAATTGCTGTGGTTATAGCCGGAGTGGTGGTGGCTGCGAGTGTGGTGGTTAAAGCTGGAGTTGTGGTGGCTGCAGGTGTTGTAGTTGCAGCTGTAGTGGCTGCAGGTGTTGTAATTTGAGTTGTGGTGGCCGCAGGTGTGGTAGTTACAGATGGAGTTGTGGTGGCTGCAGCTGTTGTAGTTGTAGCCGGAGCTGTGGTGACTTCAGGTGTTCTAGTTGGAGCTGGAGTAGTTGTGGTTATAGTTGAGGTGGTTACAGCTGGAGCGGCCGTGGCTGCAGTTGTGGTAGTTATAGTTGGAGTTGTGGTGGCTGCAGGTGTGGTTGTTACAGTTGTAGTTGTGGTGGCTGCAGGTGTGGTAGTTACAGTTGGAGCTGTGGTGGCTGCAGGTGTTGTAGTTTGAGCTGGAGTTGTGGTGGTTATAGTTGGAGTTGTGGTGGCTGCAGTTAATGTAGTTAGACCTGGAGTAGTGGTAGCTGTAATTGCTGTGGTTTTAGCCCGAGTGGTGGTGGCTGCGAGTGTGGTGGTTAAAGCTGGAGTTGTGGTGGCTACAGGTGTTGCAATTGGAGTTGTGGTGGCTGCAGGTGTGGTTGTTACAGTTGTAGTTGTGGTGGCTGCAGGTGTGGTTGTTACAGTTGTAGTTGTGGTGGCTGCAGGTGTTGTAGATGGAGCTGTGGTGGCTGCAGGTGTTGTAGTTGGAGCTGTGGTGGCTGCAGGTATTGTGGTTGTAGCTGTGGTGGCTGCAGGTGTTGTAGTTGGAAACGGAGTTGTGGTGGTTACAGGTGAAGTTGTGGTGGCTGCAGGTGTTGTACTTTGAGCTGGAGTTGTGGTGGCTGCAGGTGTTGTAGTTGGAGCCGGAGTTGGGGTGGTTGCCGGTGTTGTAGTTGGAAACAGAGTTGGGGTGGTTACAGGTGAAGTAGTGGTGGCTAAAGGTGTTGTACTTGGAGCTGGAGTTGTGGTGGCTGCAGGTATTGTAGTTGGAGCTGTGGTGGCTGCAGGTGTTGTAGTTGGAGCCGGTGTTGGGGTGGTTGCAGGTGTTGTAGTTGGAGCTGGAGCAGTGGTGACTGTAGTTGTGGTGATTACAGCCTGAGCTTTGGTGGCTGCAGGTGTTGTAGTTGGAGCCGGAGCTGTGGTGACTGCAGGTGTTGTAGTTGGAGCTGGTTTTGCGGTGGTTGCAGTTGTGGTGGTTACAGGTGAAGTTGTGGGGGCTGCAGGTGTTGTAGTTAGAGCGGTGGTGGCTGCAGGTGTTGTAGTTGGAGCCGGAGTTGTGGTGTCTGCAGGTGTTGTAGTTGGAGCAGTGGTGGCTGCAGGCTTTGTAGTTGGAAACGGAGTTGGGGTGGTTACAGGTGAAGTTGTGGTGGCTAAAGGTGTTGTATTTGGAGCTGGAGTTGTGGTGGCTGCAGGTGTTGTAGTTGGAGCCGTGGTGGCTGCAGGTGTTGTAGTTGGAGCCGGAGTTGGGGTGGTTGCAGGTGTTGTAGTTGGAGCTGGAGTAGTGGTGACTGTAGTTGTGGTGGTTACAGCCGGAGCGGTGGTGGCTGCAGGTGTTGTAGTTGGAGCTGGAGTTGGGGTGGTTACAGTTGTGGTGGTTACAGGTGAAGTTGTGGTGTCTAAAGGTGTTGTACTTGGAGCTGGAGTTGTGGTGGCTGCAGGTGTTGTAGTTGGAGCCGTGGTGGCTGCAGGTGTTGTAGTTGGAGCCGGAGTTGGGGTGGTTGCAGGTGTCGTAGTTGGAGCTGGAGTTGTGGTGGTTGCAGGTGTTGTAGTTTGAGCTGGAGTAGTGGTGACTGTTGTTGTGGTGGTTACATCCGGAGCGGTGGTGGTTGCAGGTGTTGTAGTTGGAGCTGGAGTTGTGGTGGCTGCAGGTGTTGTAGTTGGAGCTGTGGTGGCTGCAGGTGTTGTAGTTGGAGCCAGAGTTGGGGTGGTTGCAGGTGTTGTAGTTGGAAAGGGAGTTGGGGTGGTTACAGGTGAAGTTGTGGTGGCTAAAGGTGTTGTTCTTGGAGCTGGAGTTGTGGTGGCTGCAGGTGTTGTAGTTGGAGCCGTGGTGGCTGCAGGTGTTGTAGTTGGAGCCGGAGTTGGGGTGGTTGCAGGTGTTGTAGTTGGAGCTGGAGTTGTGGTGACTGTAGTTGGGGTGGTTACAGCCGGAGCGGTGGTGGTTGCAGGTGTTGTAGTTGGAGCTGGAGTTGTGGTGGCTGCAGGTGTTGTAGTTGGAGCTGTGGTGTCTGCAGGTGTTGTAGTTGGAGCCAGAGTTGGGCTGGTTGCAGGTGTTGTAGTTGGAAACGGAGTTGGGGTGGTTACAGGTGAAGTTGTGGTAGCTAAAGGTGTTGTACTTGGAGCTGGAGGTGTGGTAGCAGGTGTTGTAGTTGGAGACGTGGTGGCTGCAGGTGTTGTAGTTGGAGCCGGGGTTGGGGTGGTTGCAGGTGTTGTAGTTGGAGCTGGAGTAGTGGTGACTGTAGTTGTGGTGGTTACAGCCGGAGCGGTGGTGACTGCAGGTGTTGTAGTTGGAGTTGTAGTTGGGGTGGTTGCAGTTGTGGTGGTTAAAGGTGATGTTGTGGGGGCTGCAGGTGTTGTAGTTGGAGCTGTGGGGGCTGCAGGTGTTGTAGTTGGAGCCGGAGTTGGGGTGGTTGCAGGTGTTGTAGTTGGAGCTGGAGTAGTGGTGACTGTAGTTGTGGTGGTTACAGCCGGAGCGGTGGTGGCTGCAGTTGTGGTAGTTATAATCGGAGTTGTGGTGGCTGCAGGTGTGGTGGTTACAGCCGGAGTTGTGGTGGTTGCAGTTCTGGTGGTTACAGGTGAAGTTGTAGTGGCTGCAGGTGTTGTAGTTGGAGCTGGAATTGTGGTGGTTATAGTTGGAGTTGTGGTGGTTGCAGGTGTTGTAGTTGGAGCTGGAGAAGTGGTGGTTATAGTTGAGGTGGTTACTGCGGGAGCGGCGGTGGCTGCAGTTGTGGTAGTTATAATCGGAGTTGTGGTGGCTGCAGGTGTGGTGGTTACAGCCGGAGTTGTGGTGGTTGCAGTTCTGGTGGTTACAGGTGAAGTTGTAGTGGCTGCAGGTGTTGTAGTTGGAGCTGGAATTGTGGTGGTTATAGTTGGAGTTGTGGTGGTTGCAGGTGTTGTAGTTGGAGCTGGAGAAGTGGTGGTTATAGTTGAGGTGGTTACTGCGGGAGCGGCGGTGGCTGCAGTTGTGGTAGTTATAGTTGGTGTTGTGGTGGCTGCAGGTGTGGTTGTTACAGTTGTAGTTGTGGTGGCTTCAGGTTTGGTAGTTACAGTTGGAGCTGTGGTGGCTGCAGGTGTTGTAGTTCGAGCTGGAGTTGTGGTGGTTATAGTTGGAGTTGTGGTGGCTGCAGTTGATGTAGTTAGACCTGGAGTAGTGGTAGCTGTAATTGCTGTAGTTATAGCCGCAGTGGTGGTGGCTGCGAGTGTGGTGGTTAAAGCTGGAGTTGTGGTGGCTGCAGGTGTTGTAGTTGCAGCTGTAGTGGCTACAGGTGTTGTAATTGGAGTTGTGGTGGCCGCAGGTGTGGTTGTTACAGTTGTAGTTGTGGTGGCTGCAGGTGTTGTAGATGGAGCTGTGGTGGCTGCAGGTGTTGTAGTTGGAGCTGTGGTGGCTGCAGGTATTGTGGTTGTAGCTGTGGTGGCTGCAGGTGTTGTAGTTGGAAACGGAGTTGGGGTGGTTACAGGTGAAGTTGTGGTGGCTGCAGCTGTTGTACTTGGACCTGGAGTTGTGGTGGCTGCAGGTTTTGTAGTTGGAGCTGTGGTGGCTGCAGTTGTTGTAGTTGGAGCCGGAGTTGGGGTGGTTGCAGGTGTTGTAGTTGGAAACGGAGTTGGGGTGGTTACAGGTGAAGTAGTGGTGGCTAAAGGTGTTGTACATGGAGCTGGAGTTGTGGTGGCTGCAGGTGTTGTAGTTGGAGCCGGGGTTGAGGTGGTTGCAGGTGTTGTAGTTGGAGCTGGAGTAGTGGTGACTGTAGTTGTGGTGGTTACAGCCGGAGCGGTGGTGACTGCAGGTGTTGTAGTTGGAGTTGTAGTTGGGGTGGTTGCAGTTGTGGTGGTTAAAGGTGATGTTGTGGGGGCTGCAGGTGTTGTAGTTGGAGCTGTGGGGGCTGCAGGTGTTGTAGTTGGAGCCGGAGTTGGGGTGGTTGCAGGTGTTGTAGTTGGAGCTGGAGTAGTGGTGACTGTAGTTGTGGTGGTTACAGCCGGAGCGGTGGTGGCTGCAGTTGTGGTAGTTATAATCGGAGTTGTGGTGGCTGCAGGTGTGGTGGTTACAGCCGGAGTTGTGGTGGTTGCAGTTCTGGTGGTTACAGGTGAAGTTGTAGTGGCTGCAGGTGTTGTAGTTGGAGCTGGAATTGTGGTGGTTATAGTTGGAGTTGTGGTGGTTGCAGGTGTTGTAGTTGGAGCTGGAGAAGTGGTGGTTATAGTTGAGGTGGTTACTGCGGGAGCGGCGGTGGCTGCAGTTGTGGTAGTTATAATCGGAGTTGTGGTGGCTGCAGGTGTGGTGGTTACAGCCGGAGTTGTGGTGGTTGCAGTTCTGGTGGTTACAGGTGAAGCTGTAGTGGCTGCAGGTGTTGTAGTTGGAGCTGGAATTGTGGTGGTTATAGTTGGAGTTGTGGTGGTTGCAGGTGTTGTAGTTGGAGCTGGAGAAGTGGTGGTTATAGTTGAGGTGGTTACTGCGGGAGTGGCGGTGGCTGCAGTTGTTTTAGTTATAGTTGGTGTTGTGGTGGCTGCAGGTGTGGTTGTTACAGTTGTAGTTGTGGTGGCTTCAGGTTTGGTAGTTACAGTTGGAGCTGTGGTGGCTGCAGGTGTTGTAGTTCGAGCTGGAGTTGTGGTGGTTATAGTTGGAGTTGTGGTGGCTGCAGTTGATGTAGTTAGACCTGGAGTAGTGGTAGCTGTAATTGCTGTAGTTATAGCCGCAGTGGTGGTGGCTGCGAGTGTGGTGGTTAAAGCTGGAGTTGTGGTGGCTGCAGGTGTTGTAGTTGCAGCTGTAGTGGCTACAGGTGTTGTAATTGGAGTTGTGGTGGCCGCAGGTGTGGTTGTTACAGTTGTAGTTGTGGTGGCTGCAGGTGTTGTAGATCGAGCTGTGGTGGCTGCAGGTGTTGTAGTTGGAGCTGTGGTGGCTGCAGGTATTGTGGTTGTAGCTGTGGTGGCTGCAGGTGTTGTAGTTGGAAACGGAGTTGGGGTGGTTACAGGTAAAGTTGTGGTGGCTGCAGCTGTTGTACTTGGACCTGGAGTTGTGGTGGCTGCAGGTTTTGTAGTTGGAGCTGTGGTGGCTGCAGTTGTTGTAGTTGGAGCCGGAGTTGGGGTGGTTGCAGGTGTTGTAGTTGGAAACGGAGTTGGGGTGGTTACAGGTGAAGTAGTGGTGGCTAAAGGTGTTGTACATGGAGCTGGAGTTGTGGTGGCTGCAGGTGTTGTATTTGTAGCCGTGGTGGCTGCAGGTGTTGTAGTTGGAGTCGGAGTTGGGGTGGTTGCAGGTGTTGTAGTTGGAGCTGGAGTAGTGGTGACTGTAGTTGTGGTGGTTACAGCGGGAGCGGTGGTGGTTGCAGGTGTTGTAGTTGGAGCTGGAGTTGTAGTGGCTGCAGGTGTTGTAGTTGGAGCTGTGGTGGCTGCAGGTGTTGTAGTTGGAGCCGGGGTTGGGGTGGTTGCAGGTGTTGTAGTTGGAGCTGTGGTGGCTGCAGGTGTTGTATTTGGAGCAAGAGTTGGACTGGTTGCAGGTGTTGTAGTTTGAAACGGAGTTGGGGTGGTTACAGGTGAAGTTGTGGTAGCTAAAGGTGTTGTACTTGGAGCTGGAGTTGTGGTGGCTGCAGGTGTTGTAGTTGGAGCCGTGTTGGCTGCAGGTGTTGTAGTTGGAGCTGGAGTAGTGGTGGTTATAGTTGAGGTGGTTACAGCTGGAGCGGCGGTGGCTGCAGTTGTTGTAGTTATAGTTGGAGTTGTGGTGGCTGCAGGTGTGGTTGTTACAGTTGTAGTTGTGGTGGCTGCAGGTGTGGTAGTTACAGTTGGAGCTGTGGTGGCTGCAGGTGCTGTAGTTCGAGCTGGAGTTGTGGTGCTTATAGTTGGAGTTGTAGCTGCAGTTGTTGTAGTTAGACCTGGAGTAGTGGTAGCTGTAATTGCTGTGGTTATAGCCGGAGTGGTGGTGGCTGCGAGTGTGGTGGTTAAAGCTGGAGTTGTGGTGGCTGCAGGTGTTGTAGTTGCAGCTGTAGTGGCTGCAGGTGTTGTAATTTGAGTTGTGGGGGCCGCAGGTGTGGTCGTTACAGATGGAGTTGTGGTGGCTGCAGCTGTTGTAGTTGTAGCCGGAGCTGTGGTGACTTCAGGTGTTCTAGTTGGAGCTGGAGTAGTTGTGGTTATAGTTGAGGTGGTTACAGCTGGAGCGGCCGTGGCTGCAGTTGTGGTAGTTATAGTTGGAGTTGTGGTGGCTGCAGTTGTTGAAGTTGGAGCCGGAGTTGGGGTGGTTGCAGGTGTTGTAGTTGGAAACGGAGTTGGGGTGGTTACAGGTGAAGTAGTGGTGGCTAAAGGTGTTGTACATGGAGCTGGAGTTGTGGTGGCTGCAGGTGTTGTAGTTGTAGCCGTGGTGGCTGCAGGTGTTGTAGTTGGAGCCGGAGTTGGGGTGGTTGCAGGTGTTGTAGTTGGAGCTGGAGTAGTGGTGACTGTAGTTGTGGTGGTTACAGCGGGAGCGGTGGTGGTTGCAGGTGTTGTAGTTGGAGCTGGAGTTGTAGTGGCTGCAGGTGTTGTAGTTGGAGCTGTGGTGGCTGCAGGTGTTGTAGTTGGAGCCGGGGTTGGGGTGATTGCAGGTGTTGTAGTTGGAGCTGTGGTGGCTGCAGGTGTTGTAGTTGGAGCTGGAGTTGGGGTGGTTGCAGTTGTGGTGGTTACAGGTGAAGTTGTGGTGGCTAAAGGTGTTGTACTTGGAGCTGTGGTGGCTGCAGGTGTTGTAGTTGGAGCCAGAGTTGGGGTGTCTGCAGCTGTTGCAGTTGGAGCCGGAGCTGTGGTGACTTCAGGTGTTGTAGTTGGAGCTGGAGTAGTTGTGGTTATAGTTGAGGTGGTTACAGCTGGAGCGGCGGTGGCTGCAGTTGTGGTAGTTATAGTTGGAGTTGTGGTGGCTGCAGGTGTGGTTGTTACAGTTGTAGTTGTGGTGGCTGTAGGTGTGGTAGTTACAGTTGGAGCTGTGGTGGCTGCAGGTGTTGTAGTTCGAGCTGGAGTTGTGGTGGTTATAGTTGGAGGTGTGGTGGCTGCAGTTGATGTAGTTAGACCTGGAGTAGTGGTAGCTGTAATTGCTGTGGTTGTAGCCGGAGTGGTGGTGGCTGCGAGTGTGGTGGTTAAAGCTGGAGTTGTGGTGGCTACAGGTGTTGTATTTGGAGTTGTGGTGGCCGCAGGTGTGGTTGTTACAGTTGTAGTTGTGGTGACTGCAGGTGTTGTAGATGGAGCTGTGGTGGCTGCAGGTGTTGTAGTTGGAGCTGTGGTGGCTGCAGGTTTTGTGGTTGTAGCTGTGGTGGCTGCAGCTGTTGTAGTTGGAAACGGAGTTGTGGTGGTTACAGGTGAAGTTGTGGTGGCTGCAGGTGTTGTACTTTGAGCTGGAGTTGTGGTGGCTGCAGGTGTTGTAGTTGGAGCCGGAGTTGGGGTGGTTGCAGGTGTTGTAGTTGGAAACGGAGTTTGGGTGGTTACAGGTGAAGTAGTGGTGGCTAAAGGTGTTGTACTTGGAGCTGGAGTTGTGGTGGCTGCAGGTGTTGTAGTTGGAGCTGTGGTGGCTGCAGGTGTTGTAGTTGGAGCCGGAGTTCGGGTGGTTGCAGGTGTTGTAGTTGGAGCTGGAGTAGTGGTGACTGTAGTTTTGGTCATTACAGCTGGAGCGGTGGTGGCTGCAGGTGTTGTAGTTGGAGCCGGAGCTGTGGTGATTGCAGGTGTTGTAGTTGGAGCTGGAGTTGGGGTGGTTGCAGTTGTGGTGGTTACAGGTGAAGTTGTGGGGGCTGCAGGTGTTGTAGTTGGAGCTGTGGTGGCTGCAGGTGTTGTAGTGGGAGCCGGAGTTGGGGTGGTTGCAGGTGTTGTAGTTGGAGCTGGAGTTGTGGTGGCTGCAGGTGTTGTAGTTGGAGCTGTGGTGGCTGCAGGTGTTGTAGTTGGAAACGGAGTTGGGGTGGTTACAGGTGAAGTTGTGGTGGTTAAAGGTGAAGTTGTGGTGGCTAAAGGTGTTGTACTTGGAGCTGGAGTTGTGGTGGCTGCAGGTGTTGTAGTTGGAGCCGGAGTTGGGGTGGTTGCAGGTGTTGTGGTTGGAGCTGGAGTTGTGGTGGTTGCAGGTGTTGTAGTTGGAGCTGGAGTAGTGGTGACTGTAGTTGTGGTCGTTACATCTGGAGCGGTGGTGGTTGCAGGTGTTGTAGTTGGAGCTGGAGTTGTGGTGGCTGCAGGTGTTGTAGTTGGAGCTGTGGTGGCTGCAGGTGTTGTAGTTGGAGCCAGAGTTGGGGTGGTTGCAGGTGTTGAAGTTGGAAAGGGAGTTGGGGTAGTTACAGGTGAAGTTGTGGTGGCTAAAGGTGTTGTTCTTGGAGCTGGAGTTGTGGTGGCTGCAGGTGTTGTAGTTGGAGCCGTGGTGGCTGCATGTGTTGTAGTTGGAGCCGGAGTTGGGGTGGTTGCAGGTGTTGTAGTTGGAGCTGGAGTACTGGTGACTGTTGTTGGGGTGGTTACAGCCGGAGCGGTGGTGACTGCAGGTGTTGTAGTTGGAGCTGGAGTTGGGGTGGTTGCAGTTTTGGTGGTTACAGGTGATGTTGTGGGGTCTGCTGGTGTTGTAGTTGGAGCTGTTGGGGCTGCAGGTGTTGTAGTTGGAGCCGGAGTTGGGGTAGTTGCAGGTGTTGTAGTTGGAGCTGGAGTAGTGGTGACTGTAGTTGTGGTGGTTACAGCCGGAGCGGTGGTGGCTGCAGCTGTGGTGGCTGCAGGTGTGGTGGTTACAGCCGGAGTTTTGGTGGTTGCAGTTCTGGTGGTTACAGGTGAAGCTGTGGTGGCTGCAGGTGTTGGAGCCGGAGGTTTGGTGGCTGCAGCCGGAACGGTGGTGGCTGCAGCCAGAGCGGTGGTGGCTGCAGTTGTGGTAGTTATAATCGGAGTTGTTGTGGCTGAAGGTGTGGTAGTTATAATTGGAGTTGTGGTAGCTGCAGGTGTGGTGGCTACAGCCGGAGTTGTGGTGGTTGTAGGTGTTTTAGTTGGAGCCGGAGCTGTGGTGACTGCAGGTGTTGTAGTTGGAGCCGCAGTTGGGGCGGTTGCAGTTGTGGTGGTCACAGGTGAAGTTGTGGGGGCTGCAGATGTTGTAGTTGGAGCTGTGGTGGCTGCAGGTGTTGTAGTTGGAGCTGTGGTGGCTGCAGATGTTGCAGTTGGAGCTGGAGTTGTGGTGGCTGCAGGTGTTGTAGTTGGAGCTGTGGTGGCTGCAGGTGTTGTAGTTGGAGCCGGAGTTGGGGTGGTTGCAGGTGTTGTAGTTGGAAACGGAGTTGGGGTGGTTACAGGTGAAGTAGTGGTGGCTAAAGGTGTTGTACTTGGAGCTGGAGTTGTGGTGGCTGCAGGTGTTGTAGTTGGAGCTGTGGTGGCTGCAGGTGTTGTAGTTGGAGCCAGAGTTGGGGTGGTTGCAGGTGTTGTAGTTGGAAAGGGAGTTGGGGTGGTTGCAGGTGTTGTAGTTGGAGCTGGAGTAGTGGTGACTGTAGTTGTGGTGATTACAGCCTGAGCTTTGGTGGCTGCAGGTGTTGTAGTTGGAGCCGGAGCTGTGGTGACTGCAGGTGTTGTAGTTGGAGCTGGAGTAGTGGTGACTGTAGTTGTGGTGATTACAGCCTGAGCTTTGGTGGCTGCAGGTGTTGTAGTTGGAGCCGGAGCTGTGGTGACTGCAGGTGTTGTAGTTGGAGCTGGAGTTGGGGTGGTTGCAGTTGTGGTGGTTACAGGTGAAGTTGTGGGGGCTGCAGGTGTTGTAGTTGGAGCGGTGGTGGCTGCAGGTGTTGTAGTTGAAGCCGGAGTTGTGGTGGCTGCAGGTGTTGTAGTTGGAGCCGGAGTTGGGGTGGTTGCAGGTGTTGTAGTTGGAGCTGGAGTAGTGGTGACTGTAGTTGTGGTGATTACAGCCTGAGCTTTGGTGGCTGCAGGTGTTGTAGTTGGAGCCGGAGCTGTGGTGACTGCAGGTGTTGTAGTTGGAGCTGGAGTTGGGGTGGTTGCAGTTGTGTTGGTTACAGGTGAAGTTGTGGGGGCTGCAGGTGTTGTAGTTGGAGCGGTGGTGGCTGCAGGTGTTGTAGTTGGAGCCGGAGTTGTGGTGGCTGCAGGTGTTGTAGTTGGAGCTGTGGTGGCTGCAGGTGTTGTAGTTGGAAACGGAGTTGGGGTGGTTACAGGTGAAGTTGTGGTGGCTAAAGGTGTTGTATTTGGAGCTGGAGTTGTGGTGGCTGCAGATGTTGTAGTTGGAGCCGTGGTGGCTGCAGGTGTTGTAGTTGGAGCTGGAGTTGGGGTGGTTGCAGGTGTTGTATTTGGAGCTGGAGTAGTGGTGACTGTAGTTGTGGTGGTTACAGCCGGAGCGGTGGTGGATGCAGGTGTTGTAGTTGGAGCTGGAGTTGGGGTGTTTGCAGTTGTGGTGGTTACAGGTGAAGTTGTGGTGGCTAAAGGTGTTGTACTTGGAGCTGGACTTGTGGTGGCTGCAGGTGTTGTAGTTGGAGCCGTGATGGCTGCAGGTGTTGTAGTTGGAGCCGGAGTTGGGGTGGTTGCAGGTGTTGTAGTTGGAGCTGGAGTTGTGGTGGTTGCAGATGTTGTAGTTTGAGCTGGAGTAGTGGTGACTGTTGTTGTGGTGGTTACATCTGGAGCGGTGGTGGTTGCAGGTGTTGTAGTTGGAGCTGGAGTTGTGGTGGCTGCAGGTGTTGTAGTTGGAGCTGTGGTGGCTGCAGGTGTTGTAGTTGGAAACGGAGTTGGGGTGGTTACAGGTGAAGTTGTGGTGGTTAAAGGTGAAGTTGTGGTGGCTAAAGGTGTTGTACTTGGAGCTGGAGTTGTGGTGGCTGCAGGTGTTGTAGTTGGAGCCGGAGTTGGGGTGGTTGCAGGTGTTGTAGTTGGAGCCAGAGTTGGGGTGGTTGCAGGTGTTGTAGTTGGAAAGGGAGTTGGGGTGGTTGCAGGTGTTGTAGTTGGAGCTGGAGTAGTGGTGACTGTAGTTGTGGTGATTACAGCCTGAGCTTTGGTGGCTGCAGGTGTTGTAGTTGGAGCCGGAGCTGTGGTGACTGCAGGTGTTGTAGTTGGAGCTGGAGTAGTGGTGACTGTAGTTGTGGTGATTACAGCCTGAGCTTTGGTGGCTGCAGGTGTTGTAGTTGGAGCCGGAGCTGTGGTGACTGCAGGTGTTGTAGTTGGAGCTGGAGTTGGGGTGGTTGCAGTTGTGGTGGTTACAGGTGAAGTTGTGGGGGCTGCAGGTGTTGTAGTTGGAGCGGTGGTGGCTGCAGGTGTTGTAGTTGAAGCCGGAGTTGTGGTGGCTGCAGGTGTTGTAGTTGGAGCCGGAGTTGGGGTGGTTGCAGGTGTTGTAGTTGGAGCTGGAGTAGTGGTGACTGTAGTTGTGGTGATTACAGCCTGAGCTTTGGTGGCTGCAGGTGTTGTAGTTGGAGCCGGAGCTGTGGTGACTGCAGGTGTTGTAGTTGGAGCTGGAGTTGGGGTGGTTGCAGTTGTGTTGGTTACAGGTGAAGTTGTGGGGGCTGCAGGTGTTGTAGTTGGAGCGGTGGTGGCTGCAGGTGTTGTAGTTGGAGCCGGAGTTGTGGTGGCTGCAGGTGTTGTAGTTGGAGCTGTGGTGGCTGCAGGTGTTGTAGTTGGAAACGGAGTTGGGGTGGTTACAGGTGAAGTTGTGGTGGCTAAAGGTGTTGTATTTGGAGCTGGAGTTGTGGTGGCTGCAGATGTTGTAGTTGGAGCCGTGGTGGCTGCAGGTGTTGTAGTTGGAGCTGGAGTTGGGGTGGTTGCAGGTGTTGTATTTGGAGCTGGAGTAGTGGTGACTGTAGTTGTGGTGGTTACAGCCGGAGCGGTGGTGGATGCAGGTGTTGTAGTTGGAGCTGGAGTTGGGGTGTTTGCAGTTGTGGTGGTTACAGGTGAAGTTGTGGTGGCTAAAGGTGTTGTACTTGGAGCTGGACTTGTGGTGGCTGCAGGTGTTGTAGTTGGAGCCGTGATGGCTGCAGGTGTTGTAGTTGGAGCCGGAGTTGGGGTGGTTGCAGGTGTTGTAGTTGGAGCTGGAGTTGTGGTGGTTGCAGATGTTGTAGTTTGAGCTGGAGTAGTGGTGACTGTTGTTGTGGTGGTTACATCTGGAGCGGTGGTGGTTGCAGGTGTTGTAGTTGGAGCTGGAGTTGTGGTGGCTGCAGGTGTTGTAGTTGGAGCTGTGGTGGCTGCAGGTGTTGTAGTTGGAAACGGAGTTGGGGTGGTTACAGGTGAAGTTGTGGTGGTTAAAGGTGAAGTTGTGGTGGCTAAAGGTGTTGTACTTGGAGCTGGAGTTGTGGTGGCTGCAGGTGTTGTAGTTGGAGCCGGAGTTGGGGTGGTTGCAGGTGTTGTAGTTGGAGCTGGAGTTGTGGTGGTTGCAGGTGTTGTAGTTGGAGCTGGAGAAGTGGTGACTGTAGTTGTGGTGGTTACATCCGGAGCGGTGGTGGTTGCAGGTGTTGTAGTTGGAGCTGGAGTTGTGGTGGCTGCAGGTGTTGTAGTTGGAGCTGTGGTGGCTGCAGGTGTTGTAGTTGGAGCCAGAGTTGGGGTGGTTGCAGGTGTTGTAGTTGGAAAGGGAGTTGGGGTGGTTACAGGTGAAGTTGTGTTGGCTAAAGGTGTTGTTCTTGGAGCTGGAGTTGTGGTGGCTGCAGGTGTTGTAGTTGGAGCAGTGGTGGCTGCATGTGTTGTAGTTGGAGCCGGAGTTGGGGTGGTTGCAGGTGTTGTAGTTGGAGCTGGAGTACTGGTGACTGTAGTTGGGGTGGTTACAGCCGGAGCGGTGGTGACTGCAGGTGTTGTAGTTGGAGCTGGAGTTGGGGTGGTTGCAGTTTTGGTGGTTACAGGTGATGTTGTGGGGTCTGCTGGTGTTGTAGTTGGAGCTGTTGGGGCTGCAGGTGTTGTAGTTGGAGCCGGAGTTGGGGTAGTTGCAGGTGTTGTAGTTGGAGCTGGAGTAGTGGTGACTGTAGTTGTGGTGGTTACAGCTGGAGCGGTGGTGGCTGCAGTTGTGGTGGCTGCAGGTGTGGTGGTAACAGCCACAGTTTTGGTGGTTGCAGTTCTGGTGGTTAAAGGTGAAGCTGTGGTGGCTGCAGGTGTTGGAGCCGGAGGTTTGGTGGCTGCAGCCGGAACGGTGGTGGCTGCAGCCAGAGCGGTGGTGGCTGCAGTTGTGGTAGTTATAATCGGAGTTGTTGTGGCTGAAGGTGTGGTAGTTATAATTGGAGTTGTGGTGGATGCAGGTGTGGTGGATACAGCCGGAGTTGTGGTGGTTGTAGGTGTTTTAGTTGGAGCCGGAGCTGTGGTGACTGCAGGTGTTGTAGTTGGAGCCGCAGTTGGGGCGGTTGCAGTTGTGGTGGTCACAGGTGAAGTTGTGGGGGCTGCAGATGTTGTAGTTGGAGCTGTGGTGGCTGCAGGTGTTGTAGTTGGAGCTGTGGTGGCTGCAGGTGTTGTAGTTGGAGCCGGAGTTGTGGTGGCTGCAGGTGTTGTAGTTGGAGCTTTGGTGGCTGCAGGTGTTGAAGTTGGAGCCGGAGTTGTGGTGGCTGCAGGTGTTGTAGTTGTAGCTGTGGTGAATGCAGGTGTTGTAGTTGGAGCTGGAGTTGGGGTGGTTGCAGTTGTGGTGGTTACAGGTGATGTTGTGGGGTCTGCTGGTGTTGTAGTTGGAGCTGTTGGGGCTGCAGGTGTTGTAGTTGGAGCCGGAGTTGGGGTAGTTGCAGGTGTTGTAGTTGGAGATGGAGTAGTGGTGACTGTAGTTGTGGTGGTTACAGCCGGAGCGGTGGTGGCTGCAGTTGTGGTGGCTGCAGGTGTGGTGGTTACAGCCGGAGTTTTGGTGGTTGCAGTTCTGGTGGTTACAGGTGAAGTTGTGGTGGCTGCAGGTGTTGGAGCCTGAGTTTTGGTGGCTGCAGCCAGAGCGGTGGTGGCTGCAGTTGTGGTAGTTATAATCGGAGTTGTGGTGGCTGCAGGTGTGGTGGTTACAGCCGGAGTTGTGGTGGTTGCAGTTCTGGTGGTTACAGGTGAAGTTGTAGTGGCTGCAGGTGTTGTAGTTGGAGCTGGAATTGTGGTGGTTATAGTTGGAGTTGTGGTGGTTGCAGGTGTTGTAGTTGGAGCTGGAGAAGTGGTGGTTATAGTTGAGGTGGTTACTGCGGGAGCGGCGGTGGCTGCAGTTGTGGTAGTTATAATCGGAGTTGTGGTGGCTGCAGGTGTGGTGGTTACAGCCGGAGTTGTGGTGGTTGCAGTTCTGGTGGTTACAGGTGAAGTTGTAGTGGCTGCAGGTGTTGTAGTTGGAGCTGGAATTGTGGTGGTTATAGTTGGAGTTGTGGTGGTTGCAGGTGTTGTAGTTGGAGCTGGAGAAGTGGTGGTTATAGTTGAGGTGGTTACAGCTGGAGCGGCCGTGGCTGCAGTTGTGGTAGTTATAGTTGGAGTTGTGGTGGCTGCAGTTGTTGAAGTTGGAGCCGGAGTTGGGGTGGTTGCAGGTGTTGTAGTTGGAAACGGAGTTGGGGTGGTTACAGGTGAAGTAGTGGTGGCTAAAGGTGTTGTACATGGAGCTGGAGTTGTGGTGGCTGCAGGTGTTGTAGTTGTAGCCGTGGTGGCTGCAGGTGTTGTAGTTGGAGCCGGAGTTGGGGTGGTTGCAGGTGTTGTAGTTGGAGCTGGAGTAGTGGTGACTGTAGTTGTGGTGGTTACAGCGGGAGCGGTGGTGGTTGCAGGTGTTGTAGTTGGAGCTGGAGTTGTAGTGGCTGCAGGTGTTGTAGTTGGAGCTGTGGTGGCTGCAGGTGTTGTAGTTGGAGCCGGGGTTGGGGTGATTGCAGGTGTTGTAGTTGGAGCTGTGGTGGCTGCAGGTGTTGTATTTGGAGCAAGAGTTGGACTGGTTGCAGGTGTTGTAGTTTGAAACGGAGTTGGGGTGGTTACAGGTGAAGTTGTGGTAGCTAAAGGTGTTGTACTTGGAGCTGGAGTTGTGGTGGCTGCAGGTGTTGTAGTTGGAGCCGTGTTGGCTGCAGGTGTTGTAGTTGGAGCTGGAGAAGTGGTGTTTATAGTTGAGGTGGTTACAGCTGGAGCGGCGGTGGCTGCAGTTGTTGTAGTTATAGTTGGAGTTGTGGTGGCTGCAGGTGTGGTTGTTACAGTTGTAGTTGTGGTGGCTGCAGGTGTGGTAGTTACAGTTGGAGCTGTGGTGGCTGCAGGTGCTGTAGTTCGAGCTGGAGTTGTGGTGCTTATAGTTGGAGTTGTAGCTGCAGTTGTTGTAGTTAGACCTGGAGTAGTGGTAGCTGTAATTGCTGTGGTTATAGCCGGAGTGGTGGTGGCTGCGAGTGTGGTGGTTAAAGCTGGAGTTGTGGTGGCTGCAGGTGTTGTAGTTGCAGCTGTAGTGGCTGCAGGTGTTGTAATTTGAGTTGTGGTGGCCGCAGGTGTGGTAGTTACAGATGGAGTTGTGGTGGCTGCAGCTGTTGTAGTTGTAGCCGGAGCTGTGGTGACTTCAGGTGTTCTAGTTGGAGCTGGAGTAGTTGTGGTTATAGTTGAGGTGGTTACAACTGGAGCGGCCGTGGCTGCAGTTGTGGTAGTTATAGTTGGAGTTGTGGTGGCTGCAGGTGTGGTTGTTACAGTTGTAGTTGTGGTGGCTGCAGGTGTGGTAGTTACAGTTGTAGTTGTGGTGGCTGCAGGTGTTGTAGATGGAGCTGTGGTGGCTGCAGGTGTTGTAGTTGGAGCTGGAGTTGTGGTGGTTGCAGGTGTTGTAGTTTGAGCTGGAGCAGTGGTGACTGTTGTTGTGGTGGTTACATCTGGAGCGGTGGTGGTTGCAGGTGTTGTAGTTGGAGCTGGAGTTGTGGTGGCTGCAGGTGTTGTAGTTGGAGCTGTGGTGGCTGCAGGTGTTGTAGTTGGAGCTGGAGTTGGGGTGGTTGCAGTTGTGGTGGTTACAGGTGAAGTTGTGGTGGCTAAAGGTGTTGTACTTGGAGCTGTGGTGGCTGCAGGTGTTGTAGTTGGAGCCAGAGTTGGGGTGTCTGCAGCTGTTGCAGTTGGAGCCGGAGCTGTGGTGACTTCAGGTGTTGTAGTTGGAGCTGGAGTAGTTGTGGTTATAGTTGAGGTGGTTACAGCTGGAGCGGCGGTGGCTGCAGTTGTGGTAGTTATAGTTGGAGTTGTGGTGGCTGCAGGTGTGGTTGTTACAGTTGTAGTTGTGGTGGCTGTAGGTGTGGTAGTTACAGTTGGAGCTGTGGTGGCTGCAGGTGTTGTAGTTCGAGCTGGAGTTGTGGTGGTTATAGTTGGAGTTGTGGTGGCTGCAGTTGATGTAGTTAGACCTGGAGTAGTGGTAGCTGTAATTGCTGTGGTTGTAGCCGGAGTGGTGGTGGCTGCGAGTGTGGTGGTTAAAGGTGGAGTTGTGGTGGCTACAGGTGTTGTATTTGGAGTTGTGGTGGCCGCAGGTGTGGTTGTTACAGTTGTAGTTGTGGTGGCTGCAGGTGTTGTAGATGGAGCTGTTGTGGCTGCAGGTGTTGTAGTTGGAGCTGTGGTGGCTGCAGGTTTTGTGGTTGTAGCTGTGGTGGCTGCAGCTGTTGTAGTTGGAAACGGAGTTGTGGTGGTTACAGGTGAAGTTGTGGTGGCTGCAGGTGTTGTACTTTGAGCTGGAGTTGTGGTGGCTGCAGGTGTTGTAGTTGGAGCCGGAGTTGGGGTGGTTGCAGGTGTTGTAGTTGGAAACGGAGTTTGGGTGGTTACAGGTGAAGTAGTGGTGGCTAAAGGTGTTGTACTTGGAGCTGGAGTTGTGGTGGCTGCAGGTGTTGTAGTTGGAGCTGTGGTGGCTGCAGGTGTTGTAGTTGGAGCTGGAGTTGGGGTGGTTGCAGGTGTTGTAGTTGGAGCTGGAGTAGTGGTGACTGTAGTTTTGGTCATTACAGCCGGAGCGGTGGTGGCTGCAGGTGTTGTAGTTGGAGCCGGAGCTGTGGTGACTGCAGGTGTTGTAGTTGGAGCTGGAGTTGGGGTGGTTGCAGTTGTGGTGGTTACAGGTGAAGTTGTGGGGGCTGCAGGTGTTGTAGTTGGAGCTGTGGTGGCTGCAGGTGTTGTAGTGGGAGCCGGAGTTGGGGTGGTTGCAGGTGTTGTAGTTGGAGCTGGAGTTGTGGTGGCTGCAGGTGTTGTAGTTGGAGCTGTGGTGGCTGCAGGTGTTGTAGTTGGAAACGGAGTTGGGGTGGTTACAGGTGAAGTTGTGGTGGTTAAAGGTGAAGTTGTGGTGGCTGCAGGTGTTGTAGTTGGAGCTGTGGTGGCTGCAGGTGTTGTAGTTGGAAACGGAGTTGGGGTGTTTACAGGTGAAGTTGTGGTGGTTAAAGGTGAAGTTGTGGTGGCTAAAGGTGTTGTACTTGGAGCCGGAGCTGTGGTGACTGCAGGTGTTGTAGTTGGAGCCGCAGTTGGGGCGGTTGCAGTTGTGGTGGTCACAGGTGAAGTTGTGGGGGCTGCAGATGTTGTAGTTGGAGCTGTGGTGGCTGCAGGTGTTGTAGTTGGAGCTGTGGTTGGTGCAGATGTTGCAGTTGGAGCTGGAGTTGTGGTGGCTGCAGGTGTTGTAGTTGGAGCTGTGGTGGCTGCAGGTGTTGTAGTTGGAGCCGGAGTTGTGGTGGCTGCAGGTGAAGTTGTGGGGGCTGCAGATGTTGTAGTTGGAGCTGTGGTGGCTGCAGGTGTTGTAGTTGGAGCCGGAGTTGTGGTGGCTGCAGGTGTTGTAGTTGTAGCTGTGGTGACTGCAGGTGTTGTAGTTGGAGCTGGAGTTGGGGTGGTTGCAGTTGTGGTGGTTACAGGTGATGTTGTGGGGTCTGCTGGTGTTGTAGTTGGAGCTGTTGGGGCTGCAGGTGTTGTAGTTGGAGCCGGAGTTGGAGTAGTTGCAGGTGTTGTAGTTGGAGCTGGAGTAGTGGTGACTGTAGTTGTGGTGGTTACAGCCGGAGCGGTGGTGGCTGCAGTTGTGGTGGCTGCAGGTGTGGTGGTTAAAGCCGGAGTTGTGGTGGTTGCACTTCTGGTGGTTACAGGTGAAGTTATGGGGGCTGCAGGTGTTGGAGCCGGAGTTGTGGTGGCTGCAGGTGTGGTGGTTACAGCCGGAGTTGTGGTGGTTGCACTTCTGGTGGTTACAGGTGAAGTTATGGGGGCTGCAGGTGTTGGAGTCGGAGTTGTGGTGGCTGCAGCCGGAGCGGTGGTGGCTGCAGCCGGAGCAGTGGTGGTTGCAGTTGTGGTAGTTATAATCGGAGTTGTTGTGGCTGAAGGTGTGGTAGTTATGATCGGAGTTGTGGTGGCTGCAGGTGTGGTGGCTACAGCCGGAGTTGTGGTGGTTGCAGGTGTTGTAGTTGGAGCCGGAGCTGTGGTGACTGCAGGTGTTGTAGTTGGAGCCGCAGTTGGGGCGGTTACAGGTGAAGTTGTGGGGGCTGCAGATGTTGTAGTTGGAGCTGTGGTGGCTGCAGGTGTTGTAGTTGGAGCTGGAGTAGTGGTGACTGTAGTTGTGGTGGTTACAGCCGGAGCGGTGGTGGCTGCAGTTGTGGTGGTTACAGCCGGAGTTGTGGTGGTTGCACTTCTGGTGGTTACAGGTGAAGTTATGGGGGCTGCAGGTGTTGGAGCCGGAGTTGTGGTGGCTGCAGCCGGAGCGGTGGTGGCTGCAGCCGGAGCGGTGGTGGCTGCAGTTGTGGTAGTTATAATCGGACTTGTGGTGGCTGCAGGTGTGGTGGTTACAGCCCGAGTTGTGGTGGTTACAGGTGAAGTTGTGGGGGTTGCAGCTGTTGCAGTTGGAGCTGTGGTGGCTGCAGCTGTTGCAGGTGGAGCTGGAGTTGTAGTTGCTGTAGTTGTTTTCCAGGAAAACGGTTAAATCAAATACTTAATTTTATATATCTTGCCATGTTCATCGTATATAATCGTGTGTCATTAAGGAGTGGAAATAGCAGGATCTATTGTCTGTTGGCTGTCAGTTTCTATACCAGTCTCTAAATCTCAAGTTTTTTCCAGACTTCCACGAATTTTGCGGTGGACATCCATGCTTTCAAATGGAAGACCTTAGTGATTCAGGTGACCCACCTTTTCTCTTGCACTGACCATCAAGCCAAACCAGTCTTTTTTGTCATCTATATTGTTATTTGTTTAGTTCAATACTGACTGTAAAAGCAACGTCTAACTCAGAGATGGTTAGATGACCGAAGTTGATGAGTGCTTCACTGTTCTATATGTGAGTCACTGTTTTATATGTACCTTCAATTTGGAATTAATGTTTTTTAGGGTTTTAGTATTAATCACAATCAGACAATGTTTTGCAATATTAAATTTAAACTCAATATCTAACAATGCTTTAAAACCAATACTGCTACAGAGGACAAATAATAAACTTTTCAACTATTTCATTATTTGTTTTTTTCTGTAATATTTCAAAGGTGAGACAGTGGCACCTGATTCCAGGATTCACGTTTCTGCTTTTGTCTGTTGTCCGTGACAGAAGACCATTCAGGCAGTAAATGCCACCTTGGAAATTAACCCAAGCAAATGAACTAGCCCTATTTAATCCCTATTTAGCCCTATTTAAAGTATATAAATTCATTTTGATAATTGTATCTTAAGATGATTCAGTCATATATGTGTGCACGTTTATAATTAGTCATTGTATTGAAATTTCAATGTAACATTTATACTAATTTTCAGCCCATTTTTTGTCTCATTGTGCTTGTGGTAATTTATGCTGTTGAAATTACTCAAGTTGATTTGATTAGACTATAATTAATGGTTGTTTTTGAGAAGAGATCAATAGCAGGCATTAACAGCAGTATATTGTAGAATGTCAAATGGAATACTTAACTTTTAGAATACTTAACACCACTATGGTTCCCAGTCTTCTCTGATACAAAAGGGCATATTAGAAAGTAACATAACAACACTCAAAGTCATAAAAATGTGTGACCAACCTTGTTCAGAGGATGTATGTAACAATCCAAGCAAAAATATCCAACAAAAGATTTCTCTCTCCATGATGACTGGTGTTACTTCTCACCACTCCAGGTACAGACAAGTACTTTGTCTGTGATTGCACATTGCATTAAATTACTCCTCCCTGAGATGTAGAGGGAGTGACAAGGCTTTGGTGTCAGAGGCTACTTTCCTATAACCTGAGAAACCAGGTAAGTGACTGACACATGTTTACAAAATATAAGACACTACAAACTTAATTAAATCATAAAACACATCATACAATTGAGAAAATCTGCAGTAACCCTATACCGTGCAGCACTAGGTTGACAATCCAGTTCTTTAAGAATGATAAGCAATTAGTTTATTATTTACATATTATATTAATATTTACTATTGATCAGCTTCTAGTGAGTCAGGTTGGATAGTCCTAACACATTTGTGTTTGAATGTTTTTCATAAGTGATAAATTACTCTTTTCTCACATTCTAAGCTAGAGCCAAGATGGGAAATGCTTAGTCAGAGTACATTATTTACAGTTAATTAGTGAGTCAGGATGTGTTTGATTTCAACACAAATAAAAGATTACTAACACAGAATGTGGTACTAATAACACATGGTATTTAAAGAAAGGCTTTGTCTCTCATCGTCCATGTTTAGTTTTTTTTTTTCATTTGAAACAAATATGGCTGACTAAGGCAAGCCTTAGCTGAGTACTGAAGGTTTTTCTTACTTCATGACAAATGCCTTGTGGAAAAAATAGTGGACACAAGTTCAACCTCTCAAGGTTTCTCTGCCTCAGTCTAACCATGTTCGTAAGGGAAGTGAAGGTTCAGCAAAAATAGAAAAAGAATTTCCCCTGTGAGCTTTCCCTGTATCAAAATAAACCATTAGATATCCATTTAATTGTATAACAATTTGGATCATTTCAGACCTCAATTCTGTAATTATGAAGCTAATTGTGGATTAGCATTGATGACATTAATCCAGCAATTTGAATAGTTTGCATATAAGGAACAAACTATATAAACATTTCACGCGGATATTGAAAAACTACAGTTTACGAAAGCTCTTTCATTCGGAGATTACATTCGACAGATTGGACTGAAACTGTTTTCCCGCCAGCTAATCTTTTCTTTTTTTTATAATTAAGACAAATGAAAAGCACTCATATTTCCTGAGACTTTATTTGTATTTTTGTTGTGTCAGCCTTCTAAATAAGTGCAAAAAGGTCCTCCCATTTCTTCACCAAACCCTCAGCAGCACAGAAGCTAATGATGAAGCTCTGAGGCTCTAAAACAGCCAGTGATTCCATACATTTCTGTGCGCCTTCTCACAGCTTGGTCTAAAAGTGACAACTCAACTTAACAATTTATTAGACCCTTTCCTGGTTTCTCGTAACGCATGCATACACACGCATTTCAGTATTTCTTTTTACGTGCTCATACGCCTGGCAACCTGTGCTTGTCGTCGTATCTAAGGATTCAACACCTTTTTTTAAAGAACATTAAAAAACCCTGTCATCTACGGCCAAATATAAACACACACGTACACACAAATACATTATCCTCTGTCCAGGGACCATATTAACCTGTTCACTAACAGTTCACTAACTGTTTGTCTGATCATGATCATAACATGTAGTACTACATTGTAGTATTATGCAGTTGATGTATTAATGTGACGATATCCGACAGGTTGTTTGTTTGTTTTTTTTTACTGGGAACACGATGCATATGTGTGATGCAGATACTGCAGTACCCATGATCACAGTATACGACCTCATGTCTGGTTTGGTAGTTTCTAATGCATGTGCGATGTTGTGGTACACGTGGAATCAACTTTGTTCAGGTTCAGTGTACTGGTTGTGTGTGTCTTCAGTGTATTATCAGTGTCCTGTGAAGACGCATCCACAAGGTGAGCCAAAATGAAAAAAAACGAGGGCGAAGAAACTGCTGGGAAGAACATTTCTAGGAGTTAATGGCATGCCATTATTTTCCTATAGCTTTGAAATAACTTTAAATAGGAGATACTCCGGCTGAATCTCAGTTTCTGGACTCCAGACTGGGGGCCAAATCAATGATGCACGGCACCTAATGCATGTTTACATTTGAGATGAGCTAAACAACTACTCTAGTGAGATAAGACATTGGGATTTAGCTCATCTCTCTCTCTCTGTTTGATTATACTTTTTGTTACCCCTCTCTGTTTAACCTCTGACCTCAGGAGCAGAAAGTGGACAATCTCTTCTCCCAGAGAAACCAGCACAGCAGGACACGGATGGAACCTCTACGTGGTCGACACCGTCTCCCCCCTCACTCTTTACCAGGAGATGGTAACGCGGACGTACTCACTCTTTTAACTGTTGTACAAAAAGAATAAACTTAAACTCAACGCCTGTACATCACCAGACCAGAACCAAAACATGCATTGAACATGAAGAGAAGAGAAAGAAAAGAAGAACAAGAAAAACATTAATATTATATTAAATATATAAATACACTCCATTGTGACATGCATCTGTTTTGAGAAGGATTAAGGGCCGTATTAAGACATTTTTTGTAAGTTTTATTTTCTAAAAAAGTACACGTAGTGAGATTATTTCAACATCATTCCATTCCAAATGATTTAACTTTTCTAGAATCCGGTTTCATTTTTCCTAAATCTGGTGCGACAACGTGCTGTATTCTTTTTATTCTTTCTTTATTTATTTTTTTACAGACTATGAAATTCTTACTGTTTCGGCAGAAGGTTTTTTTTTTTTTTTAACTTAAAGTGAGGTTTTCAGATTGGATTACAGACAGAAAAGTGTCGACACGATACAGATTTATCACCTTTTTGAATGTGAAGCTCACTGAATATGTCCACTATATGTTTATGAGTCTGTATACTCGCGCGTCTCTCTGCGTCAGGTTGAATACAGCCAGCGCTACGCAGAGACCAGCCCGCAGGCCGAAAGCCTTCGTCACCTCCTCAGTGAAGCTCACCTCCTCCTCCGCGCCTCCTTACTCCAAACATCAGGGCAGCAGCAGCAGCAGCAGCAGCAGAGCAGCGAGGGCGACCCCGCGGCGTCCCCGCAGACGGACGCAGACGGACCGGCCGAGAAACAGACAGCTGCGCAGACAGACAGTCAAGAACTGGAGGAGGCACTCAGGCAGAACTGTGCACAGCTGGGAGACTGTTTCAGCAGGTGACACACACACACACACACACACACTTGCGCTAAAGGACCAACATACCTTAAAACGGCTTCAGAAATCCCTTAATCGAAAAGTAGGGTTAGATACTTTATAACACCAGCACTTAAACAGTCAACAGGAAGGCAGACAGCATGCTGGAGAGGCTGTGGGACTGAGAGAGCAAATCATTATCATGTGTTTTGGGAATGCTCTGGGATCTTCAGTTACTGGAAGACAATCGGAGATAGCATGGAAAAAGTTTTAAAAATGAAGAATGACTTTTGTTTCCAGGTCTTGTGTTTGGGTAAGATGCCACCACAGCTTCTCTGCTTTTCTAAAGCATATGTGTTTCAAATAATGCTGGTCGCTAGTAAAAAAAAAAAAAAGCCACTATGAAAAATTGGCTAGGTGAAGGGCCGCCCACACTAGCAGACATTTTTGTAATGGAAAGATTTGCATTTGCTTTGAGAGTCAAGACAGATATATGTGATGAATGTTGGAAAGGATGGAGTGAGTTTGTCAACCTATATAGATCAGACTTCAGGTAAAAGAGCGTCAGTTGATTTGTAACCCCCCCGGTTCTCTTCCCTTAATAATTTTTTAATCTATGAACACACCCCTTCATATAAATTTGGGTTTCCTTATATTGCTGGAATTCAAATGTGCAAATTTATGGACCTCTTAAATACCTTTTTTAAAGAGAAGCTTAACACCCCTTGAAAAATCTTGGTGGCTTAACTTTTTACCTTACAGCTGAGTGGCTAATAAACTAAAAAAAACTTTAGCACTAATTCTAGTGTTTTCTCTTCTGGAAGGGGCCGTCAGAAGGACTGCCACCTGGCTTTGCCGTACTACAGGATGTCTGGTCTATCAGTCACGGAGGTCATAGCCCGGAACCGCCCGCTTCCCAGCAGCCCTCACTCCTACGGCCCCGGCTTCCTGTTTTACCTGACGCACTACCTGTTAGAAGAGACGGAGCAGAGCCTCAGTCGGGTACACACAAACATAAAAACGACAGGAAGCTGTGCATGCTGCTTGTGTCACGCTTAGTCTTGTTGTGAAACCGGGTATTTCGAGAGCTGTTTTGAAGGTGCCCACCATGTTGAATAAGTCATTATTATATTTACTCTGCAGCATTACAACATGGAGCAAGTCAACCGCCACAAACTGTCTTTATCTGCATCCTAACTTAACGGCTAAGTTCTCCCTGAACACAGCCCAGTGTCAATGTCGTAGCTATTGTAGTTTTGTATACAATTTACAGGTTATATCATAGCTACTGTATCATTATCAGTGTATCACTTGTACCACCGGTTCTCCAAAATAAGACTATTAATATACAAGGAAACAAAATGAAAAGTAGAATGAAAGAATTCTCCTTCCACAGGAAGCAGCTGATGAGGTCATAGACATTTTCAGCCAATCGGAGCCCTCACAGCTCGTCAGCGTGTGTGCCAGCCCGCCCATGATCAACCACAGTCCCGCCCGTACGCTGCAAATCTTACAGCATCTGGAGGACACAGTCGGTGTGTCGGTTCCACTGACAATCGCCATGGCAACCATGATGTTGCTTTTGGACGACCTGCCACAGCACACACAGCTGATGGAAAGACACGCTGAGGTTAGAGGGGACAGGTGTGTGTGTGTGTGTGTGTGTGTGTGTGTGTGTGTGTGTGTGTGTGTGTGTGTGTATTGAAGGATGCAACCAAGTGAAGAAGAAATTGATATCTGTACTTATGTATCTTATCTATCTCATTAATTTGATAATACATACTCGCTATCACGTTAACATTTAGTTCCTTCTAGCGAGTTCAATGGTTCAGAAATACTTTATTGGTCCCCGGGTGGAAAGTTATGATAAAGGAATAAGGGAAGAAAGTAAGAAAAAATAAGAAAACAAACAGGAGCGACTGTAACAGGCACGATTGCACTGGTTCCCAACCTTTTTAACTTGTGACCCCCCTAAAACGATGCAATGTCTGCTGGAGACCCCTCTTCACAGATTGCATGTGTGTACTGGTTGTCACTAGTTGAACCAAAGAGGGACTTTTTCCCCCTGGTTTGACTGAATAATTATTCAAAGTAAAATGATCCTGTAATTCACAAAGCAAACATGACAGGAAAGTCTGAAAAATTAAATATAATCTGGTGTAGCACATGTGGGGGTCCCGACCCCCATGTTAGGAACCACTGAGGTAGATGACCAAGTACTGTACTACTTGATATTTTATCTTTACACACTATAAGCTTCCCTAGAAACATACCATAGGCTTATATCAATAAATCATGTTTACAGATAATTACAGTTTAAGTCGATTGTTTTCAAAAAGTTCTTTTTTACATGCATATGGAAGGCGATTGACAGGTGAGTATTCTCGTCATGTCACACCAGTGTGGTGCTATTTGTGCAGTTTCTTTTTCTGGGGGGTGAAAATGCCTAAACTTTTCTTTAATGTTTTGCTTTAAATAATTATTGAATATAATATCTCAGAGGAAAATTAGTGAAACGTTTTGATATTGGTTATGGAAAAATCCTTGTTTTAAACCTCACAGTGATAAACACTTCCCAGTAAAATAACAGCTTTTTACCAGTGTTGTGGTAGTGGACTCCTAAAGGACGCAATGAACGGAAATGAGAAATACGCAATACATGTCCCACATGTGTTTCTACATCCACTGTTTTTTCTGATATCATCAAACATTCATTCAGGGATTCTGACATTATTTCTTGGGTTCCACTATTGTGCCAAGTTACAAAGCTTTAAGACATTTGTCACATTTTTAGACTTGATGCTTCTTTGTTTGCTTGGTGTAGTCAAGGGCAAATGAATCAGTAACTGGGAATGTGAATCCAGACGACTGTCTGTCTGCGTGTGTTCAGATGCTGCTGGTGTACGGGTTCATCGAGGAGCCGAAGCTGTTGCTACATGGCGGAGGCGGAGGCCAGCACGCACACATCCGTCCCACAGCGTTGACTCGTCAGATGGCAAAGTCCCAACCAGGGCTGCTGGTGGCTGCCATGGTGGCTTTACATGAAAACAACAAAGTTCAGCTGGAACAGGCTGATCACATATTCAAGGTGAGTGTGTGTGTGTCTGTGTGTGTGTGTGTCTGTGTCTGTGTGCGTGTGTGTGTGTGTGTGTGTGTCACTGGCACCTGGTAATTCACAGATTAGGAGGCTAGAAATGAAATTGAGCTGCAAAATAAAATCTTAAAAGATTATTTATTTAATACAAGGTGTTAATTTTTGTCCCTTTTGATCAATCCTCAAGATCTCGTAAACAATAGCAATAAAAGCGTGTGTGTGTGTGTGTGTGTGTGTGTGTGTGTGTGTCTAGGAGCTGGGCTGTGAGAATTGCTTACAGGTGGATTTCTGGGAGGCGATGCTCATGGCCTCCTCACAGGAAGCTGTCATCCAGGAACTTCTGTTCCGACTGGCTTCAGTTTACATTGACCGACTGACAAACGCAAACTGGGATACACACCCCAACCCTCCACACACACCTTCAAGACGCAGGTCGCTGAAGAGCGCCGACGATCTGGTACAGTGGCTGAAACTGACACCGCTGCTCTCTTTGTTTGGTAGAGAGATGTTCAATTCAAATGCCATCTTTTATTTTCTGTCGGACTCTGTTGGACTTTGTGATATTTGACCGGCTCAATCATGGTGTCTCGTGTTTGTTTGGGTGTGTTTCAGATCAATTCGTGCTCCCATTACGGTGGTCTGCACCCGTGGCTCACTGTTCTCAATCCAGCTCACACTACCAGCTTCCAACACCAGGAGGCGCTACACAAACTGCAGGTAATTTGTCTATGAACAAAATAAGTCAGTAAGTATCTAGAATCAAGTGACCTTAATTAAAAGACCATCTGCCTTCCAGGTGTTATCAGCTGTTATAAACTTAAAAAGGAACTGATTGAATGATTAAATGCACTCCTTTGAGCACTTGCACACACATATATACAACACTTACATCACAACAATAGAGCCACATTTAGCTGTAGGGAAGAATACAGCTATAAATATGTACAAAAGAAGCACAACTTCAATGTGTATGTATATAAAATAATACATTTATGGAGATTTGAACCTAGGATGAGTGGCACTGAGAGCTGTTGGTATGACTGTGAGGCCTGTGAGGAAAGACCCTAACCCAAATGTAGCTTTCGAGCAAATCTCTGTAACTTTCTCGCAGAACAGCGACCTCTGTGGACACAAGTGGCAATTACAGCATAATGGTAATTCCTAAAACTTTATGTAGGGCATGAAGTACATTTTAAATTGTTTGCATAAATAGAAGTAGAGTAGTACGAGAGTAGACGAAACTCTTAGAACACAACTTTTAGACCATCGGTGGAGGAATGCAGGGACGTACAGCTGTTTTTAAATGAATGAAAAATCCTACAAAATAAATGATAGAATAGTTAAAAGAATCACACATAAAAAAAACCCAAACAAATTAATTGGAAATCTGAGATCGTGGGGCTACTTGGACACAGCACCTCAGTTTTTCTAAAACCGTGGCTTTAGACCTGAACTGTAGCACAAATAGAGTTAAAAGGTTAGCGAACTGACTCAGTAATTACAGTTACACAGCAAAATCTATCCAGAGTTGGATAACATTAGCTAACATTAGCCACCATAAACTACTGGTCATACCAGACCAGGTGAGGCTGTGACAGCGTTTTTTTTTGTTGTTGTTTTTTTGCTTATATTCATCTTTTCTAATTGTAAGACAAAGATTGTGTTATTTCATCTCCTCAAAGTTACATTGTCTCTCTTTCGTGACTTTTTCATGACTCTCTGTCTCCAGTCCCTCCTGTGTGGTCCGTCCCTGTCTGTGTGCTCCGTCGTGCCTCTGATGGAGCGCCTGTCAGAGGAAACCTTATGGGGCTTCAGCCTGCACCTCCTCTGTGCTACCAGAAGGGGGCAGTATGAAAGCAGCATTGAAAAGCTGTTGGACCGATGTCCTCAGGCCATCATAGCCTACGCCAACCACCAGTTACAAGACAGAAATATGGTGTGTGCTGAGCAGTAGCCTGAACTGTGGAGTGAACCTTTTCACTCGGCTCTCTCTCTCTCTCTGTAGCATGTCTGTATTTTTAGAATATTTTGTTTACACCCAGTGATTATCACCCCGTCTGTCTTGTCTAATCTCTGTAGGCGTTGTGGTGGCAGAAGCTGCTCCCAGAGCTTTGTAACAGGACGAGAGCTGCCGCGGATAACAGCATCCTATTGGCTGCCCTCAAAGGTAGAAGCTTTGTCTGTCAAAAGTATCCCAGTACTTTCTTTTGAGGCCAGATGACCACTTGACGTAGTTCTGTCTGGCGTTGGCCAGAGTGACGATTTGGCTCCTTTGACTGCAGACGAAAATCTCGAGCAGGTTTGACAACAATCTGGACATTGTTAGCACTGAGGACACTGTATCCTCTGTATTTTAACAACCTCGGGGTGTAACAAATGTACACATGGTGGGAATAAGTGAACTGCTCACAGTAGTACAGAGAGGGTTTGAAACAACATTTAGACCTTCGTGATGGTATTCATTGTATTTGTATTGTATTTACAAAAAAATAAAACTGATTAGTTGAATATGATCAATTCAAACGATATCGTAATATGATATATAATAATATATTCATTATATGTAGAAATGCAAAGCAACAGAGCACAAATGAGCAATACTGCAACTCTGTTTACAGGCTTGCACAGTCGAGTGAATCCAGTCAAGTTGCATTGTGGGTAATATAGGCGCCAGGTTTTGACAAGGAAGACAAATGCATGGAATAAAAAAGACTGCGGCATCAATTATTTATTAGGAAATGATATTTACTTTTTTCCATTGTGAGTCCAACAATGTTACGGGAGAGCAATGCTCAATTGTGCCCTTTTTAATAACCATATTTTGCACAAATTAGCCATGCAGAGCAGCATTAGCAATAAGACATAGATAAAGTACAATGTTAATTGTTAAAATTGTTAAGATAGTAGTGATAGTGAGTATTTTTTAAATCCTGAAGTCGGTGTAGCTTTTCTGACCCCCTGTCATTTTCTATTAAGAATAGAATAAAAGTAGAAATGTCAATCACTGAGGTTGATTGTTTGGATGTCTGGGTTTAATGTTGCTGGTTTCTATGCCAACAGAGACGCTCGTTGTGGTTGCCATGGAGACGAGCCCCGCAGAGTTCCTGGAGCTGATACCCGACGACGGCACCGCCTCGTACTTCCTGCCTCACCTGTTGACATGTACCCAGAGACACCTGCTGGCCTGACACACACACGCACACACACAAACATATAAATATACATATATATATATATACTTGAATAGATGAAGACAAATGTGGCAATCTGTCTTAGAACAACTGCAGTCTACTGTTTCCACTTGAACTTCAGCACCGGAGCAGTTGGGCGTCTCTGTGGTTTTACTCAACAATGGTGTTTGGGGATGATTCAACCTGGGAACACTCAAAACATAATCTCCATGCTATGACCCGGACTTTGTTTGGTACAGGCCCCCGTTCTTCAAATGTGGCTTAACTAATTCAGGCTAACATTCTGTTATCAGGCTGAAACAATCCTGTTTATTCTCATCCAGCTGGTTTGGTTCTTTGAAATGAAAATGAGTAGAGAGTTGAAACCATCATGCAGGTTCTGCATGTCACTCTGTTGATGTGTCCTCTGTTTTTCTCAGCTGACTTAGTAATGAATAAAATATGCAGGACACACTAGAACAGACTACAGTATATCAAGCAGGTCATGAATCAAAAATGGTTTTAGATTCCATGGGAACTAATCAGTCCAGCCTATAACTTTAACTTTAAATTGTTTTTTTTTTTTACTGGATTTGAAGTTTGTGGTTGCTTTGCATTTCTGAGTTGTGTTTGTCATTCGTAATGTGATGAAATTTTACAATGAAACATTTTAAAATATGTTTCTATCTCCCACTGTCAGAGCTGCAGAGACACATTTCTATATGTGGTCCACAGTGTATGTGGGGGAATAAAAACTTTAATGTTTCGCTACTGCATTCATTTAGTTTTTATTTATTACAGTGTGCAGGAAGGCAGTGTAAAGCACTTTAGAGCTGTGGGGTCCATCACCAGATTTCTGTCCTCAACGTTTTTTGATTCAATGTATGCAGAGGTCTGTTAAAAAATGAAAAAACAATAAACAGAAAGCTTTAGAGTTGTTTTGTTCTCCACTTCACACTAAATGAATACTAGTAGCTCACTGTAGTGTGTGATAATCTCACAGCTGTCACATCAGAATGGCATTATTATGTGAACACAGACAAGGAATTGGCATAACAGCTAAGAACAAAGAGAACAAAGCTGAACTAATAAAGGTAAAGTGACCTCATTAAAAAAAATAGCGTATATATATATGTTTATATATATGTATATATGTGTATGTATGTATATATTTGTGTATGTATGTGTACATATGTATGTGTATATATGTATATATGTATGTATATATACACAAAGGTTTTCACTCAACTTTGACAGTATGAATGAAACAGAAACAGAAAGGCTGACTTTGATCTGTCGAGGGATTCAAAGTTGAGTGAAAACCTTTGTAGTGTGAGACTTTTTCTCAGGAGGGCGGAAATTCATTCAAGCAGCAAGTATTTTTGATTCTATCAAAAATATATTTTATCCAGACTGCGATCAGTCCACCAAAAAACGAACTATGTTTTGTGGCTTTTCGTACTCGCATCTTCCTACGACTACTTTTTTAATTCAAGTGTTCTTCCGCTCATCCATGCCTTCACATGGATGGAACTGTGAGTTCTTAAAGGATAGGTAGTGTTTGAGTTGCTGATAGGCAAAGGGTTCTTGTGTCGCTGCCTCAGTTGACAGACATTGATTATGGATTGTGTACTGTGTACTGCTTTTGTCAATTCACCATTTTCACCGGAGAAAGGAGGTGCAACTCTAAACAAACACTTTTCCGTTTGACCCAGCAAAAACGTGATTAGATAGCAGGCCACTGGCGTAGTCTCTGCTGAACTCTGCAAGTCATTTGGCAATTAGTAAATGTTGTATGTTGTTTTGAGCTGTTTGAATACAAAGTTCAAGAAATGTCCTCCTTTACTTGACTAGAAAAGACACCGAAGCAGATCGTGTTCGGGGTTATTCATATAATCTGCATGTTTTCATTTTATAATCTAGTATTTTGCAACTGGAGTTAATTTGTCTCAGGATAGTGTTAAGTGATCAATTAAAAGTGACTCAATCATCAGGTTAATGATGAAACCATCCACAAAGGACGCGTGAAGAGGGGCTGATTAATGACATTAGCAAAGTCTATAGCCTGGCCTACATGCTTCAGAGCAGTCCACAGAGCCAATCACACCCCGAGAGCACGACTCTGAGCCAATCAGAGCTTTAGACTCTGATAGATGTCAGCTTGAGGTAATGAGAGCTCAGCTGAGACATTTGGGAGGCCACCATCACCTAAGGAATATCTGGAGGTTCAACTGTTTGAGGGGGTGACTAGAGAGGAAATAGCAAGCAGTATCAGGCATGAAAACATGAGGGACAAGAAGCCTGAGGTCAAGGCGATTAACAACAAATTAAGGCAAAGTAAAGGGAAAGGGCAGAGGAGAGCTAAGGCTCAAGCAGGGACAGGATTCTGATACAAAACACTAAAAGGACAGAGAGGATTTGAGTAAAGGAAAAGTGAAAAGGAGATTGTGGGACAACAAAGCAGAGTAAAAAAAAACCAAAGAATTACAGGAGGTTGAACGGTTTAAGTTTTATCAGCGAGGATGAAGTTGGGCGAGAGGAAGGCGGCGTTGCTGGCCATCAAAGAAAACATTGAGATGGAGCTGTTCTTTTCAGAGGAGCCCTGCGTGGTGACATCAACATGGGAGGAGGAGGAGGAGGAGGAGGAGGAAGAACGCAGCATTGAAAAGGTTTGTCTTCTGTAACATGGCAGCTGGGCAGGCAGCTTGAATGTGACAAAAGAAATCTGTGGTGATCCTCAGACTGCTATTTCCTGCCTTTGTGCTTGGTAACATCCAAACGGCTATGTTCTGCAGGTAACCCCCCCCCCCCCCTATACAGCAGGAACTGGAAAACTCAGATAGCTGGTGTTACTGTAGCAACGATATCTTTTAAAGCTACTATTGAAAGTCTCATTAACACATTTCCTCACTTATCTAGCCGTGGAGATACTTTTGGTTGTATTTGCCCAGGTTTTTGAGAAACGTATGCTGCCACTCGAACACAAGGCTAGTGTTTGTACTATTTAGTTTGTTGTGCACTTGAAAACTGTCTACAATGAGGTCTGTGAACGGCTGTTGTATCTAGAAAGAATGTTGTTATTTGAGCGGAAGTCTTGGTGAATGATTGACGATAAGAAAACAGTTACCTAACATATTCAGCAAAAACACCGGATGGGGGGGGTCACTCCTGGTAGACATACAACCCGTGACGAGGTGTCGCATGAAGACATTCCTTTTTATTCATGGGGTCACTAGCCATAAATGCGGTTGAACTGGCCCTTTTTAAATCATAAAGAACTTATATAGCATGTTTTAGTACAGAATTACACTTGACAAAGACTGAGACTGTCCCATGCAAAATAGTTTACATCCATGTAAAGAGACCATGCCGTTCTTGCAGCGCCCTCCCTCCATATGGAGCTTCACTGTGTTCGTGCACAGTAAACATCTTCCTCTTCCTTGAACCCAGAGACACCTGGAGCATCCTCTGGTCCCTGACTGTGAGGAGGAACCAGAGCCGCAAGTCCAGACTCAACCCAGGCAACCGGCCAAGCCCAAAACAGAGCCTCCCGCCAAGGAAGGGGCCAAGCACTGCGCCCCTGTCCCAGGATTCATGGAGGAAATTGAGATAGAAATGGAGGTGAGTGAATATGAAGATGTAAGTAATGCACCCCCCCCACACTTATTGTAATACTGTGAAGTGGAAAGCTTAGGAATAAAAAACAGTTCAGCATGCAGACATTTTTCAAGATAACCCATTTCACGCTCTCCTTCCCTCCATGCAGGTGTTTCCTCCTCTCAGACGGTCTGAGAGTGAGCTGGTGGAGATAAAGTCAGACCATCCTTCCATCATGACCCCGGTACGCCGCCTCCGCCTTTATTTGGTTCTTTCCTGATCAGCAAGTTTCCAGCCTGAAACCATTTTATCTGGTTGAAAGATGGTCGCCGGAACCAATGAGCCTCTTTGCATCTCGATAATATAATATAATTGGAAATGTAATTTTAACAGGTTTAGTGTATTGGTCAAACCAGAGTCTTTGTCGTGCACTAATACTGAGCACATAAAGTGAGACTGAATCCAAAAACAGTGTTTTTTGTTTGTTCCTTTTTTCTTAAAGTTACGTTGTCTGTTTTATTGATTTATCTTTTAATCGATTACTCGTTTAGTGGGGGGCATGGTGGCGCAGTGGTCAGAATGAAAGGTAAAGCTGGTTAGAGCCGGTTGGGGGTTCGATCCCTGGCTGCCCCCGTCATGTCGAAGTGTCCTTGAGCAAGACACTGAACCCTACGTTGGGAACCGTGAAAAGCGCTATATAAGTGAGATCATTTGCCATTTTTAGTGTACAAAATGTCATTATTTTATCTGAGCCTCAGTTTGAACCCAAAGTGATTCATTTTCTAATAATTTGGGAGAGAGACAAGCTCATAGCTTTCAAAGAAGCTGGGACCTACTATTCACATTTTTGGGATTTTCTTTTAAATTGAATTATTTACAGCAATCGAAGTAATTAAATATTTAAATGTGTCTGTTGATCTACTAATTAATCATCTAATCATTTCAGTGGTAATGTTATCTTTTGATCCATGCTAGAACCAGGTATTTCCTGCTATGTTTGCAGCTAAGTTAGGATTCTTGTGCAATATGAGAAACTGTGTGAGGGCGTAGTTAATGTGATTTATCAATATGTCTAATCTACTTGTCTTTATTTACTTCATCGTCTGTGTGTGTGTGTGTGTGTGTGTGTGTGTGTGTGTGTGTGTGTTGTACTGGGTGCTTCAGCTGTCCCCAAACAAAGTTAGTCGTCTCAAATGGAAGAGACTGACTCCACAGAAGACAGGGCTGGTGGTCAAAGATGTGGTCTGTCTACCCAGAGGACAATACCTGGCACAGCTGGAGAGGTAAGATCATCTGTCCCGTCCATCTGTCTTTTATAAGCTTTTATAAACTTAGTGAGGAATAAGTGGGTTGTTATTGCTTGTTGGGACTAGTCTGTGAAAACGTTTCCACAGAAAACTATTTTAACTATATTGGTATGAATTTTGGTGTGGATATTCATGGTCTCTATTTGATGATTTGTAATATTTTGTGACCCCTTTAACCCTTTCTCCAGCACCACCATGAGTCAGAACTCTCTGTAGTCTCTCTGTAGGCGAAACTAAAAGCCAGGTTTTCTTGAAATTTGGAAATTCATAGTCGTGAGAGGATAGATCTTAACGACTCCTGGACCTTTCCTCTATAGTGCCACAATTAGTACAAATGTTCCACTCTTGCCACATCAAAAATCAACATCTAATGGTCAGAATGCCATGAAATTTACTGAGCATGTTCATGCTCCTCAGAGGATCAACCCTCTCCATTTTTCTAGAGCTATTCGGCCGAAATTTCAATTTAGCCCACAGAGATGTCAAATAGCAAAATTCAAATTTGCTAAACACATTCACGCTCACTTAAGCAGCTTATGCCTTCTTTCAAAAGTACTGATTACAGCAATATATTCACGCAATTTAATGGTCTCTAGTGACACACACGATTCTAAATTGCTGATATGTTTAGGAATTCGATTATCATATAAAAAGATGTCAGTGAAGTAAATGTTCCTCCCTGTCCTGTCCAGACACATTGTTCCACGAGGCAAAGAACGAGCAGCTCTAGCAGCCATGGGAATGACTGCTCGCATCACCTTTGATTGTGGCTGGTCGGCCAATCACATGGAGAGTCGGCTGGCGGCGCTCTTCCGGGCTCGGTTTGTAAAGCGGGGGGGACAAAGGTTCTCCTTCACATATCTGCAGGTGCGTGTTATTTCTACCCCTGTGAGAGCTAGTTTGACTTTAGGATGTGAATATTTTACTGGTTCTTTGGAGGTCTAAGAATTAAGACTTGGGCTACAAATTAAGATTAAATTCAGGATTAAGTTTAGTTTGCCACAAAGTAAATCAAAGCTGAAAGTGAATCTGGTGGAAAAGTGTCCTTCCAAGTCTTCCACATTTTGGTATATTTATATCTGACAGCAAGTGTGGTTTCCAGTGTGTACAGGGGTCCAGGGTGCTGTTTGTCCCAGACACCCCTGCACAGGGCTGGACTGGTGAGCAGGTGTTCAGGATCTCTGGACTTGGTGCTTTGTACATCCTCAGCCACCAGGACTACCCACAGGTAAACCACAGGTGCTCCGCGCTTCTCTTTTAAGCTTGACTTCGTTGTTGCCGTGTTTGCGGAGGTCTTTCAGCAATTATGATTCCTAAAAGAGCAATTTGATGTCACCATTGTCATGTTACCCCCAAAAGTTGATATACTTCTCTCAACAGGCGGAATCTGAAAGGTCAGCAAGCGAGACAGCTGTGGTGAACAGGTAAGAAAGCATCAGCTGTTCCTGCAAAGAAACATTTAAAAATGATACAAGGTGAACCATGTCACTGAATTACCTGAATGTGTCTGAAGTGTGTGTGTTGTCTCTTGTAAGGAAGGACTTTTGTTTGGAGGCCAGCACAGAGAGCTGCCCGGATGAAGAGCTGGGGAGACAGACCCAGCATCCTGTTGGCCGTGCCACAGAGGAGGTGAGTTTTATTTCACTCACCGCAGAAAAAGTATGAATACAACAACTTTTTGACTAAATCTTAACAGTATTTGATCAGTCCAAGAAATTCTATGATTGTTAGAGGGCAGAATTTCCCTGTCGAAACTGTCAAACCCGTCTCTGTGGTGCGCAGTTCAAACCGGACCTGGACTCTGTCCTGAGATTGTTCAGACAGGAGAACATGGATCGAGAGGCACAAACCCACATCCAGGTGAGGAGGAGAGACCTGCTCCACGGCGCTCTGAAGGTGGTGAGGAGGCCGGGCTTCTGTTTCAGGATGACACCCATCATCTCCTTCAGGGGAGAGCAGACTGACGGCCACGAGGGACCTCTCAGGGAGTTCTTCAGGTTAGGATTATTTACCTCCCGTTTTACCTTGACTGTAAAATACAAACAGCTGTCAATATTCTCAGGTTTTCTACACTCCTGCTGCATTTTTGTTTATGTTTATGTTGTTTAAGGCCACATTTTTGGAGGTTTGGTCTGTAGGCTTTAAGACTGAATGCAGTTTTAGTGTAATAAAAACAGAACAATATCTTAGCTTGATTAGTTTCTAGCTTGAGATCGAACATGAATAAATGTGTTTCAAACTGACATTTATATCATTTGAGGGAGAAACGGCTTGCAAAATGGTTATCATCACAAAAAATACAATTTAGAATAAAATAAGATGCCCAGAAATTGTGTAAAGTGCCCATCAGAGGCCAAGGTGACGTATTCAAATGTCCAAAACCCAAAACCCAGAATATTACTTGCAAAGGACCGCAGCAGGAAATGTTCAGCATATGTGTTTGATAAATGATAAAATAATGGCAAATAATCTTCTGTTGATTGACGAATTGATCAATCGACAAATCGTTTCAGTACTGATATGTTGTTTTGGAGAGGATTTAATCTTTATAATAGTACTTTACACCAGCTCATTAAAGCGTCATCTTTGTGAAGAACATGTGAATCGTTTAATTTCTTCTTCTTCACACAGATTGACTTTGCTGGAGCTGCAGCAAAGTTCTGTGTTTGAGGGTCCTCCGGGGCGTCTGTTCTTGACTTACGACCTCACAGCTCTCGACGACAGGAAGTATTACGAAGCAGGCGTTCTGATTGGCTGGTCTCTGGCTCAGGGAGGGCCTGGACCTCGTTGCCTACACCCTGCACTCTACCAGGTTGTGTGTCTCTACAGTATATATACTTTACATGGAGATAATATGTCAATGTAGTGTTTAAACTTGTTGCACTGCCTCAAAGTGGACAATAAAATATATTTTTTTGTATTGTATATTTTGCCAAACAGCTGTGTATTTGCACATTTCATCATTGTATTTTATGGTCACAGTTGATGTGTGGCCAGAATTCGTCTCTGGAGGACTTCAGCTGGAGTGACATTGTTGATGCTGAAGCACAGATCCGACTGCAACAGGTAGCACACACACACACACACACACACAGAAACCTCACACACCTGCACTTCAAACTGATGGCATTGAAAATAACGACTTTAGATTGCTATGACCAATAGTGATGTGCTGCACTCTGCTGTGTATCATTAAAGATAGTTAGTGATTCTAGTATACTATAAAACACAACTTTAAGCTATCAAATAAAAACTTCCACACAATACAATCCCGCATACAGGAAACAAAATTACTCAACAACATGGTTATGTCCCCAAATTTCTAGGATGCAACGTGAATAAGATTTTCTTTTTCTCTCTGCCTTTTTTTTTTTAAATGGTGAATCAATCAGTCCAGTGTTTATGTGTATGCGTCAGTGATGCATAATTTATACTGTTCCACCTCAGTAGAGAGAAACTGACCACAAATGGATTTGCTAAACCGGTTTGCCTCCGGCCGCTGACCTTTTGTTGCATGTCATTTTGCTCTCACTCGCCCTTGTTTTCTGTGTACATGGGAGAAGTTTGCCCTTGCAGTTTCCTGCCAGAAAGCCTTAAGGAAGCCTTTCTGCCAGAAAGTGCTTAAGCGGCCAGGTGACGTAGCATAAAAAGCAACAAAGTCTATGAAGGGAGAAGGTCGTGGTGGAGAAATGGGTCAAGCAGAGGACTCTCATCCAGGAGATTAAGATTCAATTCCTTTGTGAGGTCAATTATGACAATTGTGCCTTATTATTTTTAGACTCAGTTCTTATTATTTTTTATTATTTTAAGTTTGCAGTTGCAGTTTGGTTTGGTTTAGACAAAAAAAACTACTTGGTTAGGTTTAGGAAAAGATCATGACTTGGGTTAAAATAAAAAGTCAATGTTGAACTACTACCTAACCAAACTCTTTCACAACTTCAACCATATGCTTTCTGGCAGAAAGCCATCTGTGCAGTGCCATGCACATACACACCATTAAGCATGCATGCACACACAAATAAGGCTCCTCTGCTCCTCTTGTAGCTGCATAGTTGTACTGATGTGAAGCTGCTGTCTCCCAGTCTGTGTGACTGGGTATCCAGCTGTGGGATCCCTGGAATCTATTCAGCCCATTCTGATGAAATGCCAGCCGTCTATATCCGCCTTGTTAAACATTACATCTACCACAGGTAGGACACACACACGTTCCCACAGACGCATGCATTCACACACTTGTTGGGTTTGTTGTTTTTAACTTATTTTATTTGACAACTTGCTGCCCTCTGATCTTCTGTCTCGAGTTCTTTTATTTCCACCGTATGTGCAGTATTCATATTCATGTACTATATGAAAATCAACTGTTGTATCTTAATGAAAAGTGAAAGTCACAATCAGTGCTATCTCATTCTTAAGCCCTGTTTCCACACAAAACACTCATATATATAATCACGCCGTCCCTCTGCTGTCCTTCAGGGTGGCCAGTATGATCTCTCAGTTCACAGAGGGGCTGAACAGCTGTGGTGGATTGTGGGATACGGTACAGTCCCACTGGGAGGTGTTTGTGCCAGTGATGACGGGCGCACAGCGGCAGCCTCTGACCCTGGAAGAGTTCAAACACCTTTTCACCGTCTGCTACAGCCCTCCAGACACCCAGCCGAGGGCAGCAGAGGAGGCAACGGCTGGACACTGGGACACAGTCCTCACCTTGGTCAGCGGTAAGAAGGGAATATAAAGAGTCTTGTGGTTCTTGTACCAGGGACTGATAGAAGAAGTTTTGAAGTGTTTCAGGGTTCACTATGAGACCAGTTAAACTAAACTTTGTCCTTGTGCGCAATCAGATGGTCAAGCCGATTTTTCCTTTGAGGACCTCCTTGCCTTCATCACAGGAGCTGATCATCTGCCTCCTCTCGGGTTCCCCAGATTGATCTCGCTGCGTTTTTACTCCCAGGTTAGTATCTGTCTATCAGATCCAGGTGATATGAAAATAATTCCCTCTTCATGTTACACAGAAATCTCGGTGGAGACCAGTGCTAAGGGGATTCTGAAAATCACAACTGTTCACATGACTCGGTATTTAATAATGACTTTGAATTTATAGCATTGAAGTGTTTTGCTGAAAGCCATCCATCTGTCATTTATTAGGTCATTTTGGGTTACTTTATTTTTTTTTTCAGGTTCAATCATTGAAGTGTTTAATATAAAAAAAAAACACATCAGATAGTTTAAAATGGTTAAATTCAGAGAGCAAAATCCAAGATTAATTAATTCAAGAATTCCAACTTGAACATCGGGGCTACCAATTAAGCAATTGAACATGATTGGAGTCAGACCTCTTTCCAATCAGGTTACGCTTTGTTAATCAATGATCCAAGTGAGAGATCCTTGCGAGAAGTTTTTGAAATTGCAAAACTGACCGACTGGAATTTCAAAGAGGTGAATTCAAACCACATGAATTCAGATATGTTTTTTTAAAAGTAAAATGTTCTTATTGCTATAAATTCAATGGAATTATTAAACAGGAAGTGTTTTTGGGTTTACAATTATGCATTCAGTTGCTTATAACACTATTACTTCCATATGTTTCCTTCTGTCTTGAGATAAATCTTCATGTCACATTTCACTCAACTTGAATTCATCTTCCAGGATGCGAGCATGTCAGGTGTTCGTCTGCCCTACGCCTCCACCTGCGCTCTGGAGCTCTTCCTGCCGAGGGGAGTGGCAGCGGCTGCAGGCCTGTCTGCAGACCTGTCTACACCCCTGTTGGCGCTGCTGAGCAGAGCCGTGCATGAGGCCCTCGGCTTCACGCGTTTGCAGACTGAGGGAGATGGAGTGGACAACTGCAGACACGTTCACGAAGGGGATGCTTGACGTCCTGCTGAAGCCGACTTTGTGGAGCTCAAATGTTTCGGCTGGATATGAACAATGTGACTGAGAAGAAATCCAAAGGTATCGGTGCTGGTCTGTGAGCAGTTTGTTGCATTAGTCACTAAAACGCATGTGAACTGATGAGGGAGCCTAGACCAATGTTTGTATTGTTTAAAGCTTCATTCATTCAGAGTCGGGTGTATCATAGCAGCTGTGCACATACTGTGATTACTGTGTATGATTATTGTTCACGTCATGGGAACGAGAATGTCTTTTAGAAGAGCGGGAAGTAATGGTACTTGTGACTGTGACCATAACAAATGTTAGGAGTTCGTAGATCAGATATGATGAACTGTGTTGACATTCTGTAGATGAATTCCTCAAGTTAAGATTGTCATTCATGTTTTGTTTTAATATTTTAATAATGATTCCAATATACTGTAGATACAGCTTCCATGCACCTCCAGCACACATACACTTTCAGACTGCCTCTTTTTGAAATCTTCAATCAATCGATCAAATTTGATATTTGATATTTATAATTTGATATATCGAAGAAATGTTTTACACAATTAATTTTCACTTGATATTAACCTTTTTTTGTATTTTCACATAGTGTTTTAAAGCAGATCACAACAATGAATGTATTAATATAATTCTATTTGCTTTCAAATTAATGTTGAATAAAGTTTCTTTCAAAGGATTAATTAAAGAAAATAAAAAAAGACAAAGAAGGGCACTTCAACTACATATGTCTCTTTATTCATCTTTCAAATGGGCATAATACAACATAAAATAACATAACTGCTAATCTTGTGTTATAAATCTATTGTTAAATCTAAGCAAAACCAGAAGGTCTATAGTGGTTTGGCCATGACAGTGCAGAAATGGTCATATAGTATAGCCTTAAGTGAAAGTGATTGTGGCTGCAAACAAAATGTCACACATAACTGTTTTTAAAGTCTAATTTACATCTGAACAATAAATATGAATTTCAGTACAAAAAAAATGAAACACTTAGAGTAGAATAAGAAATCATTCTATTCCACACCTAGTAAACTCAATACCAGGAGAGGCAAGTTTACCTTGAGACTGAAATAGAGGGCAAACAGCCAAAACTAAACACAAACATACCTCAAGCCCATGTGATAGAAACTATTTAACAAAAAAAGTTAACCTTCACACAGAATGTCCTTGTCCGTGCTGAAATATTTCAAGGTGTTGTTTATAGCACAGCACCACCCACGCAACAAACAAGCAGTGCTTCCATATTCTGGTTTTTCAATTCATTGGACAGACACATTCTATAAGCTTAATAAATCAATTCTTGATGGCACAAGACAAAACAGATTCACATCCAGCGGACATTACTGTGCATTTTGTCAGTAATACTTGACATTCCCCTGATTTGGGATACAATTGTCATACACTTGGTATGAAGCTCTCACTGAGGTTATCGTTGCAAGTGTTTTGAGTGAAACGTTTCCTCATTTACGTACAATGAAAGGGAGGAGTGCGCAAGAAACACTTAAATAGTTGTCTGGTTACCAGGCTCGTCAGCATGGCAGCTGCTCCTCCAGTTACAAAGCATGGGAATTACGGACGCCTCTTAAAAACCTCTTTGACGGATCAGATTTCTTGGTACTCTGCAAATAATTTGACACTTGAGCCAAATGCACATCTCCTCTATTCACATCCCTGGGAAATACAGCTAACAGTGTAGTAATGAATATATTGTTCAGGGATTATAGAACGCAAAAATGGTCTTAATGTTGACTTGTAAAGAGGTTTGTTTTACATTTAATTTGGCAAAATGAGCTATTGGTTGTAAATCACCACAGTCGAGTACAATGCCATTTGATGTGTTGTGCTCCAACTGTCAGAAACTCAAAAGAAACATCTCTTTCCAGATATGATGAAACGATGGAGGTGAACTGTCCCTTCACATTGTGTCACCACCAGCACAACGTTGAATTGCTGTCTGTATACATTCACTTTTGACTATTTCTGTCCACATGAAGCTTCTATGGGGCAACTCTAACCCTTTGAATTTTTGTCACGGTGACGGCTTGGACTGTTCCATTCGGGAGCTGCCCTTCTAAAAACTAAATGGAGAGAAAACACAGAGAATAAACATCAGAAGGTCATCTCATTCCCTTCAACCCACCCTTTATATCGGTGTATGCATTATCATACATAGCGTTAGCTAGAAGAGCCTCACAAAACTGTTTTACACATTGTGTTTTACATACCTGTTTAACTTCTTCAATGATGGTTCCATTGCTAACCTCTCCATAGGAAGTAATCTTCATCTGTAGATGTGCCAGCGATACCAAGCCTGTAGGGATTCAAAGAAAACATTACATGTGGAAATGAATTAAAAAAAAATAATAAGAAAGAAGACAAATGAGAAATATTTGCTTTTAGGTTAGCCTTTAAGGCTATATGCTGTGAATCATTGATCATCTCTTTTGGCTAGACTTGGGGTCAGTTAATTGTAAACAACATTTAGGATGATTCAGGAGCCCAGAACAATTCATCGAGATTCACTTTTCTATGACCTCGAGAATTCCAGTGTCGTAAAGCCTAAAGTACCTTTTTTATAGCATCTCCTACCTACATAGATATCTGTCTATGTATAACCAGAATTGTGTGCTTTAGTCTTTGGCTATTTAATACACTTGGAGGAAAATTTTCCTCATATATATTTTACAGTGTTGAACCAAACAATATAAATGTTAGCCTGAGAACCAGACGAATCTGCAAGCTCATGCTTTATTTGCTCTGGCAGATGCATCCGGCCCATTCCCGTTCTGGCCCACCTCCTCTTCAGACAGATTTCCATCCAGCCTGTTTCAGGTTGGGCCAATCACAACCGTTTATCATATATGGGGCAGGTTTAAGTGTCGTTGAGGCATTTTTGTAAACAACTAAGGTGGCTGTAGCTGATGTAGAACATTCTGAATCTGCTATCGCGTCAGTATTAAACAAAGCGGACGGTAGTTCACGTTACGTACAAATGATAAATGTTGGCTTCTAAATCGTGTCAGGCCATGTGTTATGTTGAACTAGAAGCCATATGAATTGGATGTTGGAACCTAGCCTAGCAGCCAACTGCTATGTCACACGTTTTGTTGCTCTGATTGGTTGTAGCGTCCAGAGGCATTTTGGTCTGCACCCGTTGATAATGGAAATCGAAAATGAGCTGAGAGGTTCCAAACTAATTTGCATTTACAAATGGGTCTGGCGATGCCAGGCTATATAAATGTATTTGAACTCCCTAAAATGAATGCTTATGGCTATTATACATTTGAATGTTTTGAATCTAATTTCTCACATCAATTGACATTAGTTCCAGTGTAAATTTGTGACCTATCAAAAGGGTAAAGCTACACTTGGGGTCAAAATGTATTGTGTGAAGGTTCTTGGTTTGAGTGACCTTCACCCTTGACTTATTGTTTTCAGCTACGTATAGTTGAAACGTACTATAGAAAACCCCTGCATTACAACTAAAAGAAGGGAATAAAAAGGCAAAAAAAAGAGAAAAAAATCAGGGAGTCACATACCTTGACTTGTTGTTTCTTGTGTAGTTGTGATTATTGGGGGTGTGGCAGATGTGGGAGCCACAGTTGTACTTGGAGCTAGAGTAGCGGTGGCTGTAGTTGTGGTGGTTACAGCCGGAGTTGTGGTGGCTACAGTCGTAGTAGTTATAGTTGGAGTTGTGGTGGCCGCAGATGTTGTGGTTGGAGCTGGAGTTGTGGCGGCTGCAGTTGTGGTAGTTATAGTCGGAGGTGTGGTGGCTGCAGGTATGGTAATTACAGTTGTAGTTGTGGTGGCTGCAGCTGTGATAGTTACAGCTGGAGTTGTGGTAGTTATAGTCTGAGCTGTGGTGGCTGCAGGTGTGGTTGTTACAGTTGTAGTTGTGGTGGCTGCAGGTGTGGTAGTTAGAGTTGGATTTGTAGTGGCAGCAGGTGTTGTAGTTGGAGCTGGAGTTGTGGTGGTTATAGTTGGAGTTGTGGTGGCTGCAGGTGTTGTAGTTGGAGCTGGAGTAGTGGTGGTTATAGTTGAGGTGGTTACAGCTGGAGCGGCGGTGGCTGCAGTTGTGGTAGTTATAGTTGGAGTTGTGGTGGCTGCAGGTGTGGTTGTTACAGTTGTAGTTGTGGTGGCTGCAGGTGTGGTAGTTACAGTTGGAGCTGTGGTGGCTGCAGGTGCTGTAGTTCGAGCTGGAGTTGTGGTGCTTATAGTTGGAGTTGTGGCTGCAGTTGTTGTAGTTAGACCTGGAGTAGTGGTAGCTGTAATTGCTGTGGTTAAAGCTGGAGTTGTGGTGGCTGCAGGTGTTGTAGTTGCAGCTGTAGTGGCTACAGGTGTTGTAATTAGAGTTGTGGTGGTCGCAGGTGTGGTAGTTACAGATGGAGTTGTGGTGGCTGCAGGTGTTGTAGTTGGAGCTGGAGTAGTGGTGGTTATAGTTGAGGTGGTTACAGCTGGAGCGGCGGTGGCTGCAGTTGTGGTAGTTATAGTTGTAGTTGTGGTGGCTGCAGGTGTGGTAGTTACAGTTGGAGCTGTGGTGGCTGCAGGTGTTGTAGTTCGAGCTGGAGTTGTGGTGGTTATAGTTGGAGTTGTGGTGGCTGCTGTTGTTGTAGTTAGACCTGGAGTAGTGGTAGCTGTAATTGCTGTGGTTATAGCCGGAGTGGTGATGGCTACAGGTGTTGTAATTGGAGTTGTGGTGGCCGCAGGTGTGGTAGTTGGAGCTGGAGTAGTGGTGGTTATAGTTGAGGTGGTTACAGCTGGAGCGGCGGTGGCTGCAGTTGTGGTAGTTATAGTTGGAGTTGTGGTGGCTGCAGGTGTGGTTGTTACAGTTGTAGTTGTGGTGGCTGCAGGTGTGGTAGTTACAGTTGGAGCTGTGGTGGCTGCAGGTGTTGTAGTTCGAGCTGGAGTTGTGGTGGTTATAGTTGGAGTTGTGGTGGCTGCAGTTGATGTAGTTAGACCTGGAGTAGTGGTAGCTGTAATTGCTATGGTTATAGCCGGAGTGGTGGTGGCTGCGAGTGTGGTGGTTAAAGCTGGAGTTGTGGTCGCTGCAGGTGTTGTAGTTGCAGCTGTAGTGGCTACAGATGTTGTAATTGGAGTTGTGGTGGCCGCAGGTGTGGTTGTTACAGTTGTAGTTGTGGTGGCTGCAGGTGTTGTAGATGGAGCTGTGGTGGCTGTAGGTGTTGTAGTTGGAGCTGTGGTGGCTGCAGGTGTTGTAGTTCGAGCTGGAGTTGTGGTGGTTATAGTTGGAGTTGTGGTGGCTGCAGTTGATGTAGTTAGACCTGGAGTAGTGGTAGCTGTAATTGCTGTGGTTACAGCCGGAGTGGTGGTGGCTGCAGGTGTTGTAGTTGCAGCTGTAGTGGCTACAGGTGTTGTAATTGGAGTTGTGGTGGCTGCAGGTGTTGTAGTTGGAGCTGTGGTGGCTGCAGGTATTGTGGTTGTAGCTGTGGTGGCTGCAGGTGTTGTAGTTGGAAACGGAGTTGGGGTGGTTACAGGTGAAGTTGTGGTGGCTGCAGGTGTTGTACTTGGAGCTGGAGTTGTGGTGGCTGCAGGTGTTGTAGTTGGAGCTGTGGTGGCTGCAGGTGTTGTAGTTGGAAACGGAATTGGGGTGGTTACAGGTGAAGTTGTGGTGGCTGCAGGTGTTGTACTTGGAGCTGGAGTTGTGGTGGCTGCAGGTGTTGTAGTTGGAGCTGTGGTGGCTGCAGGTGTTGTAGTTGGAGCCGGAGTTGGGGTGGTTGCAAGTGTTGTAGTTGGAAACGGAGTTGGGGTGGTTACAGGTGAAGTAGTGGTGGCTAAAGGTGTTGTACTTGGAGCTGGAGTTGTGGTGGCTGCAGGTGTTGTAGTTGGAGCTGTGGTGGCTGCAAGTGTTGTAGTTGTAGTCGGAGTTGTGGTGGTTGCAGGTGTTGTAGTTGGAGCTGGAGTAGTGGTGACTGTAGTTGTGGTGGTTACAGCTGGAGCGGTGGTGGCTGCAGGTGTTGTAGTTGGATCCGGAGCTGTGGTGACTGCAGGTGTTGTAGTTGGAGCTGGAGTTGGGGTGACTGTAGTTGTGGTGGTTACAGCCGGAGCGGTGGTGGTTACAGGTGAAGTTGTGGGGGCTGCAGGTGTTGTAGTTGGAGCTGTAGTGGCTGCAGGTGTTGTAGTTGGAGCCGGAGTTGGGGTGGTTGCAGGTGTTGTAGTTGGAGCTGGAGTTGTGGTGGCTGCAGGTGTTGTAGTTGGAGCTGTGGTTGCTGCAGGTGTTGTAGTTGGAAACGGAGTTGTGGTGGCTAAAGGTGTTGTACTTGGAGCTGGAGTTGTGGTGGCTTCAGGTGTTGTAGTTGGAGCCCTGGTGGCTGCAGGTGTTGTAGTTGGAGCTGGAGTTGGGGTGGTTGCAGTTGTGGTGGTTACAGGTGAAGTTGTGGTGGCTGCAGGTGTTGTACTTGGAGCTGGAGTTGTGGTGGCTGCAGGTGTTGTAGTTGGAGCCGGAGTTGGGGTGGTTGCAGGTGTTGTAGTTGGAGCTGGAGTAGTGGTGACTGTAGTTGTGGTGGTTACAGCCGGAGCGGTGATGGTTGCAGGTGTTGTAGTTGGAGCTGGAGTTGTGGTGGTTGCAGGTGTTGTAGTTGGAGCTGGAGTAGTGGTGACTGTAGTTGTGGTGGTTACAGCCGGAGCGGTGGTGGTTACAGGTGTTGTAGTTGGAGCTGGAGTTGTGGTGGCTGCAGGTGTTGTAGTTGGAGCTGTGGTGGCTGCAGGTGTTGTAGTTGGAGCCGGGGTTGGGGTGGTTGCAGGTGTTGTAGTTGGAGCTGGAGTAGTGTTGACTGTAGTTGTGGTGGTTACAGCCGGAGCGGTGGTGACTGCAGGTGTTGTAGTTGGAGCTGGAGTTGGGGTGGTTGCAGTTGTGGTGGTTACAGGTGATGTTGTGGGGGCTGCAGGTGTTGTAGTTGGAGCTGTGGGGGCTGCAGGTGTTGTAGTTGGAGCCGGAGTTGGGGTGGTTGCAGGTGTTGTAGTTGGAGCTGGAGTAGTGGTGACTGTAGTTGTGGTGGTTACAGCCGGAGCAGTGGTGGCTGCAGTTGTGGTAGTTATAATCGGAGTTGTGGTGGCTGCAGGTGTGGTGGTTGCAGCCGGAGTTGTGGTGGTTACAGGTGAAGTTGTGGGGGCTGCAGGTGTTGGAGCCGGAGTTGTGGTGGCTGCAGCCGGAGCGGTGGTGGCTGCAGCCGGAGCGGTGGTGGCTGCAGTTGTGGTAGTTATAATCGGAGTTGTGGTGGCTGCAGGTGTGGTGGTTACAGCCGGAGTTGTGGTGGTTACAGGTGAAGTTGTGGGGGCTGCAGGTGTTGGAGCCGGAGTTGTGGTGGCTGCAGGTGTGGTAGTTTTAGCTGTGGTGGCTGCAGGTGTTGTAGTTGGAGTTGGAATTGAGGTGGTTGCAGTCGTGGTGGTTACTGGTGAAGTTGTGGTGGCTGCAGGTGTTGTAGTTGGAGCCGGAGTTGTGGTGACTGCAGGTGTTGTCATTGGAGCCGGAGTTGGGGTGGTTACAGGTGAAATTGTGGTGGCTAAAGGTGTTGTACTTGGAGCTGGAGTTGTGGTGGCTGTAGGTGTTGTAGTTGGAGTTGGGGTGGTTGCAGGTGTTGTAGTTGGAGCTGGAGTAGTGGTGACTGTAGTTGTGGTGGTTACAGCCGGAGCGGTGGTGGCTGCAGTTGTGGTAGTTATAATCGGAGTTGTGGTGGCTGCAGTTGTGGTAGTTATAATCGGAGTTGTGGTGGCTACAGGTGTGGTGGTTACAGCCGGAGTTGTGGTGGTTGCAGTTGTGGTGGTTACAGGTGAAGTTGTGGGGGCTGCAGGTGTTGGAGCCGGAGTTGTGGTGGCTGCAGCCGGAGCGGTGGTGGCTGCAGTTGTGGTGGTTACAGCCGGAGTTGTGGTGGTTACAGGTGAAGTTGTGGGGGCTGCAGGTGTTGGAGCCGGAGTTGTGGTGGCTGCAGGTGTGGTAGTTGTAGCTGTGGTGGCTGCAGGTGTTGTAGTTGGAGCTGGAATTGAGGTGGTTGCAGTCGTGGTGATTACTGGTGAAGTTGTGGTGGCTGCAGGTGTTGTAGTTGGAGCCGGAGCTGTGGTGACTGCAGGTGTTGTAGTTGGAGCCGGAGTTGGGGTGGTTACAGGAGAAATTGTGGTGGCTAAAGGTGTTGTACTTGGAGCTGGAGTTGTGGTGGCTGTAGGTGTTGTAGTTGGAGTTGGGGTGGTTGCAGGTGTTGTAGTTGGAGCTGGAGTAGTGGTGACTGTAGTTGTGGTGGTTACAGCCGGAGCGGTGGTGGCTGCAGTTGTGGTAGTTATAATCGGAGTTGTGGTGGCTGCAGTTGTGGTAGTTATAATCGGAGTTGTGGTGGCTACAGGTGTGGTGGTTACAGCCGGAGTTGTGGTGGTTGCAGTTGTGGTGGTTACAGGTGAAGTTGTGGGGGCTGCAGGTGTTGGAGCCGGAGTTGTGGTGGCTGCAGCCGGAGCGGTGGTGGCTGCAGCCGGAGCGGTGGTGGCTGCAGTTGTGGTAGTTATAATCGGAGTTGTGGTGGCTGCAGGTGTGGTGGTTACAGCCGGAGTTGTGGTGGTTACAGGTGAAGTTGTGGGGGCTGCAGGTGTTGGAGCCGGAGTTGTGGTGGCTGCAGGTATGGTAGTTGTAGCTGTGGTGGCTGCAGGTGTTGTAGTTGGAGCTGGAATTGAGGTGGTTGCAGTCGTGGTGGTTACTGGTGAAGTTGTGGTGGCTGCAGGTGTTGTAGTTGGAGCCGGAGCTGTGGTGACTGCAGGTGTTGTCGTTGGAGCCGGAGTTGGGGTGGTGACAGGTGAAATTGTGGTGGCTAAAGGTGTTGTACTTGGAGCTGGAGTTGTGGTGGCTGTAGGTGTTGTAGTTGGAGTTGGGGTGGTTGCAGGTGTTGTAGTTGGAGCTGGAGTAGTGGTGACTGTAGTTGTGGTGGTTACAGCCGGAGCGGTGGTGGCTGCAGTTGTGGTAGTTATAATCGGAGTTGTGGTGGCTGCAGGTGTGGTGGTTACAGCCGGAGTTGTGGTGGTTGCAGGTGTTGTAGTTGGAGCCGGAGCTGTGGTGACTGCAGGTGTTGTAGTTCGAGCCGGAGTTGGGGCGGGTGCAGTTGTGGTGGTTACAGGTGAAGTTGTGGGGGCTGCAGATGTTGTAGTTGGAGCTGTGGTGGCTGCAGGTGTTGTAGTTGGAGCTGTGGTGGCTGCAGATGTTGTAGTTGGAGCTGTGGTGGCTGCAGGTGTTGTAGTTGGAGCTGTGGTGGCTGCAGGTGTTGTAGTTGGAGCCGGAGTTGTGGTGGCTGCAGGTGTTGTAGTTGGAGCCGGAGTTGTGGTGGCTGCAGGTGTTGTAGTTGTAGCTGTGGGGGCTGCAGGTGTTGTAGTTGGAGCCGGAGTTGGGGTGGTTGCAGGTGTTGTAGTTGTAGCTGGAGTAGTGGTGACTGTAGTTGTGGTAGTTACAGCCGGAGCGGTGGTGGCTGCAGTTGTGGTAGTTATAATCGGAGTTGTGGTGGCTGCAGGTGTGGTGGTTACAGCCGGAGTTGTGGTGGTTGCACTTCTGGTGGTTACAGGTGAAGTTGTGGGGGCTGCAGGTGTTGGAGCCGGAGTTGTGGTGGCTGCAGCCGGAGCGGTGGTGGCTGCAGCCGGAGCGGTGGTGGCTGCAGTTGTGGTAGTTATAATAGGAGTTGTGGTGGCTGCAGGTGTGGTGGTTACAGCCGGAGTTGTGGTGGTTACAGGTGAAGTTGTGGGGGCTGCAGCTGTTGCAGTTGGAGCTGTGGTGGCTGCAGCTGTTGCAGTTGGAGCTGGAGTTGTAGTTGCTGTAGTTGTTTTCCAGGAAAACAGTAAAATCAAATACTTAATTTTATATATCTTGCCATGTTCATCGTATATAATCGTGTGTCATTAAGGAGTGGAAATAGCAGGATCTATTGTCTGTTGGCTGTCAGTTTCTATGCCAGTCTCTAAATCTCAAGTTTTTCCCAGACTTCCACGAATTTTGCGGTGGACATCCATGCTTTCAAAAGGAAGACCTTAGTGATTCAGATGACCCACCTTTTCTCTTGCACTGACCATCAAGCCAAACCAGTCTTTTTTGTCATCTATATCGTTATTTGTTTAGTTCAATACTGACTGTAAAAGCAACGTCTAAGTCAGAGATGGTTAGATGACCGAAGTTGATGAGTGCTTCACTGTTCTATATGTGAGTCACTGTTTTATATGTACCTTCAATTTGGAATTAATGTTTTTTAGGGTTTTAGTATTAATCACAATCAGACAATGTTTTGCAATATTAAATTTAAACTCAATATCTAACAATGCTTTAAAACCAATACTGCAACAGAGGACAAATAATAAACTTTTCAACTATTTCATTATTTGTTTTTTTTTTCTAATATTTCAAAGGTGAGACAGTGGCACCTGATTCCAGGATTCACGTTTCTGCTTTTGTCTGTTGTCCGTGACAGAAGACCATTCAGGCAGTAAATGCCACCTTGGAAATGAACCCAAACAAATGAACTAGCCCTATTTAATCCCTATTTAGCCCTATTAAAAGTATATAAATTCATTTTGATAATTGTATCTTAAGATGATTCAGACTAACAGTCATATATGTGTGCACGTTTATAATTAGTCATTGTATTGAAATTTCAATAAAACATTTATACTAATTTTCAGCCCATTTTTTGTCTCATTGTGCTTGTGGTAATTTATGCTGTTGAAATTACTCAAATTGATTTGATTAGACTATAATTAATGGTTGTTTTTGAGAAGAGATCAATAGCAGGCATTAACAGCAGTATATTGTAGAATGTCAAATGGAATACTTAACTTTTAGAATACTTAACACCACTATGGTTCCCAGTCTTCTCTGATACAAAAGGGCATATTAGAAAGTAACATAACAACACTCAAAGTCATAAAAATGTGTGACCAACCTTGTTCAGAGGATGTATGTAACAATCCAAGCAAAAATATCCAACAAAAGATTTCTCTCTCCATGATGACTGGTGTTACTTCTCACCACTCCAGGTACAGACAAGCACTTTGTCTGTGATTGCACATTGCATTAAATTACTCCTCCCTGAGATGTAGAGGGAGTGACAAGGCTTTGGTGTCAGAGGCTACTTTCCTATAACCTGAAAAACCAGGTAAGTGACTGACACATGTTTACAAAATATAAGACACTACAAACTAAACTAAATCATAAAACACATCATACAATTGAGAAAATCTGCAGTAACCCTATACCGTGCAGCACTAGGTTGACAATCCAGTTCTTTAAGAATGATGAGCAATTAGTTTATTATTTACATATTATATTAATATTTACTATTGATCAGCTTCTAGTGAGTCAGGTTGGATAGTCCTAACACATTTGTGTTTGAATGTTTTTCACAAGTGATAAATTACTCTTTTCTCACATTCTAAGCTAGAGCCAAGATGGGAAATGCTTAGTCAGAGTACATTATTTACAGTTAATTAGTGAGTCAGGATGTGTTTGATTTCAACACAAATAAAAGATTACTAACACAGAATGTGGTACTAATAACACATGGTATTTAAAGGGACCATAATCCTAACCTGAATTCCTGTACGAAAGTGGTGGGTCTTTATTTATTCATCTATTATGAGTGAAATTTGTTTGTAAAGAGTTTTATAATTGTACGACATTGTCACACTTATTAGCACAGTGGAATACATTTGTTGACCCATAGGCTTTCTTTTTGCCATAAGAAAGATTTGGAAATACAGGAGAAAGATATATGGAATTACTCATATTTTAATTCATTCAAATGCATAAAAGCAGAAGTTAATAATAAAGATTATTTTTATAGGATTGTCCTACTATTCAGCTCTGTGGTTTCCTATATTATTATGCAACATGGGCGGAATAAAACTTTAATACTCAAAAGGTGCCAAAGATTTTGACAATAACGTTAGGTTCTACTGCCTAATCCTTGACCAATTGGAAAAGGTGTGTTTTTACCAACGACTAAGTGTCACTGAGTGGAAATTCATATTTTTGTGAATCAACAGAAAGGTTTTTTAAATGCTTTTCAGCATCTGTGTAGAAAGACCTCGGCATGCCCTTGCCTTTTGCACTTAAATTGACATGTTAATGTAGATTTGAAAAAGCTCTTCCTTTCCTCTATCTGAGTGATCAGAAAATATATGAGGAAGAGTGGGCCAGTGGCCAGAGCAAATATGTAAAGATGAAAGACTCAATTGCAAGTTCAGCCTGTGAGCTATTTAAAAAAAAAAAGTAGAATCTTTGCATAATAATGCTTCCTTGTGGCACTGGAACATCCATGCACGCCATGTCGTAACACTTTATTTGTTATTGCTCTGATACTCCACTGAGGATCTTCTTGGTTTTAGATCTACTTTAGCTGGTATCAAACAACTGTAAATGAAATGGGTGGAACGTACACCCCCGTCAACATTGCGGGTTTTCCACAGTTCAAATGCCATGTCACTTAATGGGCTCTTGCCAAAGCCAAGCGATTGCGGTTAACCCACGTCAATGTTGTCAAACAGGTTTAAATAGTTGTGATACAATTCCTCTCTTCATCTGCTCTCCCTGCTTTTTGGTCAGTTCACACTCTACTGTTCTACATTATTAATTTAGTTTTTACTGTTATCACTTCGTTAATTATGTACACATGCTGATGAAGCTCAACCCTAATAAAAACTCTATAACGTTCAATTTTATTTATACAGCGCCAGATCACAACAAAAGTCATCTCACGACACTTTACAAATAGAGCAGGTCTAGACGGACTCTTTATAATAAATAAATTGATTGAATTACTGTTTTAAACGATAAACAAACAAACAAACGGACAAACAAATCTACAAATGTATAAGCCCCAAATAAAACTGTAAGCTTTCTGATTAGGGCACCTCGAAAAGCAGGATCTGCTTGGCTGTGAGTCTTTCCTACTCTTTCCATTTGATAACATTGTGCTTTTAAATGTTGAACAGTGCATTTTCCACTAATTGTTATGTTCTTTTTAACTTAATGACACGTCACTTGGTTCAATGCTGTCTTGTCATCTGATAAATGTTCTTGATATTTTGTGTCAATTTGAAATATAATATAAATACAACTGCTGTTATCTCCACGCTCAACAACACCAAAACAACCAATCAAAATTACTTTTATTCTTGGGAGAAGGATGAAACAGCATTTAAAACATTTTGGGACGTTTATCTTCGATTTGTAAAATATCGGATAATTCTACCTCGTTGATAATTCAAAATATGTTTTATCGACGCAGATGATCAGATTTTAGCGCAGAGAAAAATCAGTACACGACCAATGAATCTAATCAGCGTTCAACATAGTTCCTAGATGGAACTTGTTTCTCCCGACGGTTTCAGTGCGACACACCCTGCGCATGCCCACTCGTCCTTGTCTATTGGCCATGCGCGGAGATTTGAGTAACACTAGCTGAGTTTGTTGCTGTAGCTAGTAAAACGATTGTTGTGTTTTGTGTTATAGGAATACGGAGCACCATTGCTTTTGTAGAACTATCGGAATACTGTGAGCTTTGACGAGGATAAACTCCAGATTTGAACGCGCCGGAGTGTTAGCATGACTAACTAGCGTTTGTTTTGCTAGCTAGCCGAACGACGCACAGCAACGTTGTCATTGAATTTACGTCCATTAAAGTGTATTTCTCAGCCTGTTCCCTAAATAATCCAACATTTAGCGAGTCGGCGCTTAAAGCTGGTAAATTGACGTGTGTAGTGAAACAAATATGTCTCTACCGCAACACGAGTGGCGCATATGCTAAAAGCTAAATCTTTTTACGTCAATCATAGCCAGCGGCTGCTGTAGCTTTGACTCGTACAAGAATGTGATTGCAGTCCTTGTAAAAACAAAGCGAAACAAAACAGAGAATGGACAGAGAATTGTTGAGGCAGTGCCTGACGTATCATGGAGAATCGTTGTTCAACAAACTGAAATGTGAGCAAACAGAAAACCCAGATTTCCAAGCCGTGGTGTCTGACCTGTGCAAGGCCACGTATGAAAGGTATGTCAACAAGTTATGACCTCTAGCTCCACATGCAGCTTTTACAGAATTGATAGAGCCCCCCCCCCCCTCCCCACACATTTGTCACTATTTTCTAGAAAATACTCCTATGCCTTTACTCTTTAAAGTTGGTTTACTTTGAGGTTATGGGGAATATTTCCAGTTTAGATATGAGCGGTTACATGATTTCATCTTCCTGTGTGACAAAAGATTATTCACTAAAGAGCCTGTGTTTTTTTTTTGTGTGTGCAGCAGGGGTGAAGGGCAGGACAGCCCCCTCGTGGAGCAGTTCGTTGCCAGGAAGGCTGACATCCTGTTTTGTCCCGCATGGCAGACCGCCACTCATAAAGAAGAGGAGCATGAGGAGGAGGAGGAGGCTGCAGGTGTGTGTGTGTGTGTGTGTGTGTGTGTGTGTGTGTGTGTGTGTGTGTGTGTGTGTGTGTGTTGGTTTGACCACTTATCTCAGTTGGCAAACGACAAAACTTTGCATCACAGCCGACATCTTACCCCAGATGTTGGGCTGAGCTCTCAGCTTGTCAAACCTCTGTTCAGTCCCTTCCCGCTCTCTGCGGGAAGCTGAACAATTGCGGGAAACATCGCTGTTGTCAAACAGGTTTAAATAGTTGTAATACCATTCCTCTCTTCATCTGCTCTCTCTCTCTCCTTTTTGGTCAGTTCAGACTCTACTATTCTACATTATTACTTTCGTTTTTACTGTTAACACTGATGAAGTTCAACTCTATAAATAAAATAAAAACTATGCAGATTTCTTTATAACGTACAATATGTGCCTCCCTTCGAAACAACACATATATGCACTGTACAATCCATAATTATGCATTTACAAAGCTATAGCTGAAACCTTGTATATTATATATTTTAATCTTGATTCATTATACAGTTTGCACTCATTAAGTTAGTCATCTGTCCTGAAGCCCTTATTTGCCCTAAATATTGCTATTAATATATAAAAAAAAATAGTGCTGATGGTGTATGTGATTTTGAATTTGAAACTTTTTTTGATTGAATTACTGTTTTTATTGATAAACAAATGGACAGAAATACTTTGCCCCCCGGGATCAATAAAGTATTTCTGATTCGGATTCGGATTCAAACAAATCCACAAATGTATAAGAACCAAATAAAACTATAAGCTTCCTGATTAGGGCACCTCAGGATCTACTTGCTGTGAGTCTTTTCTACTCTTTCCATTTGATAACATTGTACTTTAAAATGTTGAACAGTGCATTTTCCACTTCATTGTTTTCTTTTTTTAACTTAATGACACGCCACTTGGTTCACCTACACCGTGTTTTAATACGTCCAAATTCCCAGGGCCAAAACAGAGCGGAAAAGATGTTGTTTTTATGCGTTAATATAGAGAAATGCATCCTTGTATACGACATGTTTGATTCAGCTCTCTGCCTGTGCTTTCCCAGAGCCCTGTGCCATCATGCCACCGGTGGAGTTATTCATGGAGGTGTCGTATGAGGAAAGAAGAGCCATGCTGTACAGAGACTTGGAGAAAGGAGACATTGTGGTGGGGAGGATCAACAACATTAGAGAATACGGCTTCTTCCTCACTCTTCTTTGCACGGCAGGAGGACTGAAGAGAGACATAGAAGATCTAGAGTTGTCGGTATGTCAACAAGCTAAATCTGTTGAACGTCACAAACCTTGTAACAGATTGAAACCAGTGTATATTAAGAAGACTTAAAAAGCACCAACTCTGCGGTTGTGTCAATTCCTGAATGACTGTCAGCGGGGGTAAACAATGTGTACCTGTCTATGAATACCGTGCTGTAACCTACATATGGCCCCTGGGAGTCTTCTTCCCTGAACTGTAGTTAGTGTAGTATTCCTGTTCAACTACACACCTGGTGGAATGACAGAGAATATCTGGAGGCATATTTAAACCAGTGCAAGCTCACCATCCATCATACCTTCAAACTAATGCATGCAATCCTTTCTTTTCTACCTTCAGGCTCTTTGTTACATCAGAGAAATTCCCTCCACTGGCAGCCATGATGATCCTCTGTCCTACTACCAGATCGGGGACTTCATCAGGGGTTAGCGTCTTAGTCGGCTCTATCTTAAACACCCAGCTGTGTGACTACACTTTGTCTTTGACAGCCAGACTTTAAGCTTGTTTTCCCTGAAGTTGTGACAAGGCTTTGAAGTCGACTTTCGGTTTTGGGGGAAATGGACTTGAGATGGCAGTAATCATATTTGCAATGAGTGGGGGGGGCCATTCTTTTTGCATTATGCAGTTTTCAGGAGGAGTTAAATCACCAAAACAATCAATTTCTTGCCACCACTCTTTTCAGAAATCCAGTTAGGAATATCCTAAGCCTTGTTTTGATCAACATTAGCACCGTGTTTAAAAAACGCAGCCCTTCATTTCAGTTAGACCACTGTTGGCACAGTGGTGGGTGTCGATGCAAAAAAAAAAAAAACCCAAACAAAACCTTGATAACTTTTCAGAACTGTCAAGTCCTTCCTCATAGTATTATAAACCACTGTGGAGAGTTTTTGGCATCTGATGAGCTTTCAAATTCAAAGTGTCCTTCCTGGGCACTATTCCATCATCTTACCATTGTCTGAAATGACACGCCCCCACCAATCACAATCTCTTTGAACTGTAGAGCTGTTTTCGGTCTCTTCCACTGTAAGATGCCAAGATGTTTTGGTGAAACCGTAACCGATAAGAATCTGTTACACAGTGTACTAGAAGCTAGCCAGCTGGAAATGTGAATGACAGTGATATGTTTGTCATCTGGTCTTGTTTTCCGTATGACTGCATGTTGTGAGGAAAGCAGTGATAGAGTATATTAGGGTTGCAACAAACAGTTGTTGTCATTGTGTTTAGTGTTTTCCGACCAACAGAACGAAAACCCAAAGATATTCACTTTACTGTGATATAAAACAGAGAAACACAGACAGTCTTCACACATGAGAAGCAGAACCAGAGAGTGTTTGGCATTTTTGCTTAAACAATTGCTTGAACAATTAATCCATTATCAAAATAGTTGTCAAGTAATTTTCTGTAAATCAACGAATTGACTAATCATTGAAGCTCTACAATGTGTGTGCTTTCCCGCTAGAAATCCATTCATAAGTTAAAGCTACTAAAATTCTGTGAGTTTTTGCTGTTTTTGTTGTTCCACACGTTGGACAGAAAACATCTAATCATTATGTATATAATGTAATAGTCAAATAGTGTCTCCTGAGTTTTGTGCTTTCGTGTTCTGTAGCTGCCGTGAAAGATATTGACCGCTACCAGGAGAAAATCACGGTCTCCCTCCACCAGGCCTCCCTTTCTCCCAGCTTGGAGCACATCAAACTGGGTGTCATTCCCCGGGAGGAGCTTCCCATACACTACAGGTAATTAATTACACAACGTGACAAAACGCGACAAAATATACAACACAGTAGGCAGGTTTTGTTACTTTATTGACAGACAGACAGTGAAAGCGAGGCTCATAGGGAACCAATCTAATGCAGAGGGTATCATCTTCTATAGCCATGACATTGTGCAATCAACCTTTACTTCATAATGATAAGTTAAAGCAAATAACTTGTCCATTTCCATTTTTAACAAACCATGTGTAAAACGAATTAAAATATGAAATGGTTGGAGTTTGAGAATTACTTGAGGGAAAAACATCTCTATTTGTACTTAACACTAATTGAAAAATGAATATTGAACTTATGTCAGGATGGGAGAATGTGGGACACAGTCTAATTTAAAAAAAATGGTCATATGGAACTAGTAAATCTGTTTAAAACCATTTCACCCTGTCACATCATACTTCAGAGGATACTCTTCATTATTTAATACAGATCAGTGGCATTCATGATAAATGCTCATGTAAGCAGTTTCTTTGATAGAGTATATTAGCGTCGTTATCGCTTTGTGACCACCACAGAAGATAAAGAAACCCTTAAAGCAAATTGTGGCATTCCTTCCTAAAACTGGAATAATAGCATAATGCTAACTTTTCTTGTGGATCCAGTTCTAGCACGGCCCGCTGACTCCTCTCCTCTCCTCTCCTCTTAGTCGTAGCGTCCGTGCAGCCGCTGACAGTGAGACGTATGAGTGTATACTGATGAGTTGCCACGGTTACCACAACCCCTCAGTAGTGGACTACCTGCTGGAGAAGGTGGGAGTCAGTGACACCCACCCACCATCAATGATGAGAGGACTGCAAAGGTAAACATGTCGACTGACTGACTACAAATGCATTAAAGCACCACCATGTTTTGTTGGAGGATTGTATTGTATCGTATTTCCTATTTGGATTGTATTTCAGTGTCTTACTTGTAAGCAAAGTAGCAGTTATCTAAGTAGTGTATGTACCAAATGTCAAGGAAAGTTGCAGAACATTTTATGTAAGTAATTGTAAATGTGCTTCAGGCCTGGGAAAAGTGTAAGAAAAATGACCTGGCTCTACCGTCACGACAGAAGAGAAGGAAGTGCAGGTCGAAGGCAAATAGATGTATTTATTTTAAGAAAGAGAATGATGTTAAAATACATCAAAAATTCAATTAGGTGTGGTAATCAGTACAGTCAGTAGTGAGGGTGTGGTTGGTGTTGCATGAATCAAACAAAGATGCACAGGAGAGAAGAGCCCCACCTGGACTGAGAAAGGTTGGGGATTTATAGCGGGGGAGCACCGGAAACAGGTGCTTCCAACTACGTTGAAGTTTGCCTCCAGCAACCTGCTATATATAGATATATATACACATATACATATATGTACACTTAAAATAGTGTACTGTTGTATTGTTATGGGATAGCTGAGGCCGTGATGCACTGAGGGGACACATAGATGGATGACGTTCATGTGGTGTCATGAGCCAGTTGACAACTACTGAAACTTTATCGTCAAAAACGTCTCGAGTGTTTACATGTCAGGAAACTGTTCTTTCTAAGTGAAAAGGCTTCTAGGTAGGCTGATAAACAGTGGCACCCTTAAGGAAAAGGACAATGTTGAGGGAGGATTGCTTTGAATGTCACTAGAGTTCTTCCCTGTGCCTCTTTTCTCCACAGTAAACTTTTCCAAGAGGAGGATTTTGCCTCTGCAATCCGGAAGAAACAGTCCGCATCGTGGGCCTTGAAGTGGTAAAGCTAAACTTTTAAACTTACATGGACTAGCGCCGCCATTGTATTTCATCGCTCTCTCATAGTTTTCACAGTACAAACGTATGCTTTTAGACTGTCATTCTTCTTCTGACTTGACATTAATATAATACATTTTCCACATTCCTCGTCTGTCTTTCAGTGTCCGTGCAGGTGTGGACCACTTCAAACATGGTCGCCATGTGGAAGCCATGAATGAATACAACAAGGCCTTGGATATCGACACTAATAATGTAGAAGCACTGGTGGCACGTGGAGCTCTGTGAGTTGATTCGTATTTTAAGTCATACAACCTACTTTGGATGTTAGAGTGGTGTTTAACTCTCGTTTGGTGTTATGAGTTCCTGTAATTATCTGTGATTGTTGGACATTCATGCATTGTTTCACAAGCCAGCTACTGTGTGTTTTCATTCATGGTGAAGGTTGAAGAAAAGTTTTTAATAAGAAATTGTTGACGTAATCCTTTTTTTAAAAACCTTGTGTAACATTTTGAAAAAGTGCGTTGCACTGACAAAGAATGCCTCAGACAGAAAAATGTGGGGAGCAATATTTCTGAGACCACGCCCCCGTCCCTGTCACGAATACGTTATTCATGCTACAATGAAACTCTGTCTTTAACACAGTATTTAACACACATACCATTTATGAGATAACACAAAGGGAACTTTTATGAATTAAATAACTAAATTATGCAGAAACTTGTATTGTAATGTTGCTCACTTGTTAAATGTTTCTTGTATTTATTTACATTGTTGTCTGTTTTACACATTTACATTGCGACTCTTGACTGATATTCCCTCTGTGTGCATTAGTAATGTGTTATACCATTTAGACCAGTTGGACAAACCTAATTGTTGTGCTTACTGCAGATAAAATTATTCTCTGTTTAGATGTCTTTTGTTCTCACTGTGTTTTTCCTCCATGGGTTATTCACAGCTATGCTAACAAAGGCAGCATTGTGAAGGCTATAACAGACTTTGAGTTGGCCCTGGAGAGCTGTCCAGATCACCGCAACGCCAAGAAGTACCTCTGCCAGACGCTGGTGGAGAGAGGAAAACAGTAAGCAGTGCTACCTGTGCTTTGGTAACAGCTCAGATCTCTGAATTCAATGTTGCTGCAATAAGATAATAAAGATCATGCAGTATTAATGCATTGACATGACAACTTCTTCATGGGATGTCTGCCCTGGTTGTTTTGGGTCAATGAAAAAGTTCCACATTTTATTCCCAGCTGCAGTTTGCATTCTAGTTTAGAAAGACTGGAACCAGTGAGAGATATGTTGGATTATCAGCTAAGGTGGTAAATCATCTATATCCTGCCTCAGCCAGCCTCATGATGAGCTTAGCTTGCAGACTGTGGCCCACATATCTAGTGTCTGGTATATTTCGACGGATAACGGCAGTATTTTCATTCATGCTGACATATAATATAGTATCCAGAATGAGAGGTACTTCTGTGCAACAGAGGAGTGTGTCGGAGCCTACCAAACGTTTCTATGGTCCCACTATTTGGATATATGGCATGTGCTGTGTGAAATAGTGCCACTGCCTGTAAAGCTTTCTTTAATGAATAGAATGTATTTATTATTCATGATGTTAGAAGACGTGGTCTTTATTTCAGACAATATAACACTGCTGAAAACTCTGTTGTAAGTGAGGAATGCATGGATTTTACAAGTGAGTCGTGGACGTGCTTGATCAGTATACAAATGTTGTGTCTGGGTATATTGGACTGATTTGGCGACCCGTCTTTGTGGCACTGCTGCGAGCAAGCAACATTCAGACAGTAACTTTAGCTGAGCTCATCGGGAAGTGTTTACTCCCCGGCTGTGCAACTAGCTGCCCCAGTTAAATGCTTTATTCATGCCAAATTCGTAGAAGGCCAAGTTCAGCGCCATGGGCTGTGGTTCAGGTCAGCGTTGGCGAGTTTTTCTCTGATCTGGATCTGTGTCCCAAAGTAATCATTGTCATGCTGCTCAGCCTACATGTGTGGTAGAGGAGGCATCACCAGCAGCTGCACAGAAATCACAATCTGAGTGTCATTTGTCTTGTATGTTTAAAAAAGGGGGTTTAGACTTTCCTGGGCTTGGTCAACGTTGAATTGACAGAAATGGTGTTTTGGATGAGTGAGCATCTATTGTTCTGGTTTGTTCCCGTAATGAAAAAAGAGGCCAATGTAGAGATGGGAGTGGTAACAGGAATATTGTGTATTGATTAATTGTTACTGAGTAATATTTGTGAGGTTCACTCAGAGGTTGATTCTGTGTGTGTGTGTGTGTGTGTCTAGGCTTGAAGAACAGGAGAAACTAGTAACAGCGGAGGGATTGTACAGGAGAGCTCTGACTCTCGATGACTTAAACCCTGAGGCGCAGGAGGCCCTGCACAAGATCACAGACACTATACAGGTGAGTGGGCCACAACACACACACACACACACACACACACACACACACACACACACACACACACACACACACACACACAAGGGTATCGGGAAAGTTGTCAGGTAACTGCTATGACAGCAGACTGATGAGAGTGTGCGACTGTTGTAAGGCCACATTCATCTCTCATCTCACTTGGTCTTAAAGACAACTGAGATGTCCCCTGATTGGCATTTCTGTCAGTTGTCTGAAACGAATGTGAAAATATCTGTTTGCATCCCTTTTGACAAAGATGTGTGATGCAGTCTTTCTTTCATAAAGCGACCTATATTCAATCATTTTGTATCAACAATAGATCACATGACTACTCGTGTGTGAAAGGGCTCAGTTATCACTCAACTCTTTCTTTTTAGCGTCTTTCAGCTCACTGTTTGGGGGTTTGTGGCCCTCAACGTTTCTGTTTTGGTTCAGTCTCGTCAGTATCGTTTCAGACAGTGTATAAGTTCATCACTAGCCGGTGAACATAGCGAAGTAATTAGCAGCTAAAGAGTCAGATATTTCCCTCGGGAGTTGGTAGAGACCAAGAACAAAGTTAGAAGGAGAGTGAATATTGGAAAAGTCGACTCCAAATGAATGATAATGTTGCTCTGTGTCTGCTGGATATATGAATAGGCAACTGTTAGGCCTTAAGTTCACCATATCAGCTTAAACGCTGATGCCAGGGTTCACAGCTTGTTTCTGCTGCCCCCAAATAGCCATCAGACCTGCTACGACTGATCAAAATCAGTCGTAGCAGACGTTTTGAATCTTGCAATCAAATACGCACAACCTCAGTGTTTTATGAGTAAGATGCCATTACAATAAAGTAGCACCTCTTGTGCCAGCCTAGCATCACACCAACACACAACCTGACCAAACCTGTAAGTTCACATAGACTCACAGGCATTTGATGCTGGCAGGGAGGGTTTGCCAACCTCTTCAGAAAGACAGTTTGACAGCTTTATAAGATCCGATATTTATGCACGGCCTGTCAAACTGGTTTCCTGTTGGCCACTCTACATTCTCTGATTATTAACCAATGATAAGAAAAAAATGTGTCTGTGTCAAACAGGTAGGCTTGAAACTTCGGTGCGTCTGCTAATGGTTTCCTTGCTTGATGTTAGTTAGTTAGTGCACTTCTCCTACTGTGACTTCTCAAAATGTCCAAAGTCAAAAACAACAACAACACAGGAAAATAAATGACTGTAGTTAAAAAGCCCTGCACACATGCACACACTGTGAACACACTCATGTTTGTAATACTGATGAAGTGTTTTGGTGTGTGTGTGTGTCTGTGACCCTGGGACCCTGCCCTTTTGATCCTCCAACTGCCACGGCCTTGTCACCTGCCTCGCGCCGGGGGGTGGGGTGGAAAAAAAAACAAAACAAAAAACAACAACAAAAAAATGTAACTGCACAATGACAACGACTCCTCCGCTGGACACTGGTGTGCGCCGTGTCCCTGGTCCAAATGTGGTAACGTTGAAACCTCTCTCTCGCTCGTCTCTCTCTCTCTCTCTCTCTCTCAATGGGGAACAAATGCTGTTTGTTTTCTCTGCACACCTCTGCCTCTGTCCCATCTCTCTGCTTCTCTGCCAACCGCCGTGCTCTTGGATCACGCCACTTCTTCTGTGGTAAATAAATGACCCTCCGTCATATGTCTCGATCATCCTGTCCTCTGTGGTTTGTGATCGTTGTGTTCTTCTGTCCCGCTCAAACTTTTTTGGCTTCCCTCTTCCTCCACATACTTTTTACTCCAACATGAATGAATGAATGTCTGAATGCTGTTTTCGGGGTCCCTGTTGCATGTCTTGGGTCCTGATGCATATGTGCTTGAATATGTCTCTGTGGACTTTTGCCTGCCGTTGTCATGTCTTGCTTTTTGCCTCGCCCCGGCGACCGTAAAGAAATCAATTCGCCTGCGAGAAGAAGCGCTGGCTAAGGAGGAAGCGAAAGTTAAGAGCCAGACCAGCGCTGAGAAATTGCGTAAGATCTTAAAAGAGGAGAAGAGGTGAGTTGGCTCTGATCTTTTCAAGGTGTGGCAGGTAAATATACTGCAGATAAAGGCATGTAGGTATTTTCATAACTATAAAGCATCAGCTGTTTTATGAGAGTGCAATTTTCAGTGAACGTCTTTTCTACAGGATGAAGAAAAAACGCAAGAGATCAGCCTCTTCCTCTTCGTCGTCCTCCGCTTATTCCAGGAACTGCTCTTCTCCTTCGTCGTCTTCCTCCTCTCACAGGAGGTCCAAAAAGAAAAAGAAGAAGAGGAGGAGGTCCGAGCGGGGCAGTAAGCGCCATCGCAGGATCTCCTCCCGGGAGAGCAGGAGGAGTGAGGAGGGTAAGAGCGAAAGAAACGGGAGGGAGGAAGAGGAGGGTGAGGTGGAGTGGTATCCCGCTCCACCCAACACCTCCGCCACCTTTCTCAACCAGAAGGGAGGGCCGGAGTTTGGAGAGAGGGATGAGGCGGAGGTGAAGGAGAAGGACGCCGAAGACAGAAGGATCTGTCAGCTGTACTCTCTGTCGGCAGCTTCAGAGGAGGAAGAGTCCGACTCCTCACGCAGAGAGAGGAGGAGAAGGGACAGAGAGGGGAGCGGGACAAAGAGAGGGAAAAACTGTCCCAGTAGAAGCCCAGAAAGAGAGGAGAGGGCGAGCAGGAGCAGAGAAAGGAGGGATAAGAGCAGGGAGAGAGGGAAGGAGGACAACAGGAAAGACCGGAGAGACAGCGACTCCAAGAGGAGAAGCAGCTTAGATGAGAGCAGAAAGCGCAAAGTGTCCTGCTCGTCGGCTGAGTCGGAATATTCACGCAAATCCAATTTCAAAGCCGAATATTTAGGGAACTCTGCGTCCAAACACGTGGAGAGTAGGATGAGACACGACTCCTCCAAGAGGAACTCCTTCGATGGAGGTAGGTATGAGAACAGAGGGCGGGAGGAGAATCGGGTGGTGGAGGAGGCAAACAGAGAGGACGGTAGGAGAGGCAGAGTGGAGGAGGAGGGCAGCAGGTCAGATGCAGGAAACCATAAAAGGTCGGAAGGTGCTGTGAATCTTAAACAGGGTTTGACCTCGGTGCCGGGAGGAGGGCCTAAAAAAGGCCTCCCTACTAATCTGGTAGATATTTTCAATCAGATCGCCCAGTTTGAGAAGGAGAAAGGAGCCGGGCCAAAATAATAACTCGACACCAAAAGTCCAGAATGTGCCCGATACTAGTGAAACAGATGTCCGTACGATGAATTCATTCATTCATTCTGGACTGGACGTTCAAGATGTGTGTGTTGTGGATTGAATGTTGAACATAATCTTCAGTGTTGGAGGAAGCTCCTGATTTATCTTTGAAATGTCTTATTCTTTATGGTAGATTTAAGGCCTCTGAGCAACTGTCGTAATTTGCTGGATAATAACTGATCAAAATGTGTGAAAATGTTCATCTGAAACTGGGTTGAAACTATGATTTAAACCAAGTATAGATACTTTCTCAAATGATGAGTGATGATGTAATTATTGTAACTGGTGATTATTAGTGTATTTTTGTTTTTAGAGAAGAACATTTTCCACTTGTATCTAAATAACTTCACATATGACAGCATCAGTGACAGATATTGCATCTTAAGTCTATTATTTCGTCCTCTGTGGTAACGTCACCCATGTAGAGAGTCATTTTTGTGTACGTTTTGACAAGTTATCACGTTATCCAGCACGTCTCACGTTGCCCCAGGCTTTAATATCTCTTGTTTTGTTGTTCATCTTAAATTGAGACCCTTTTTTTTTTTTTTCTGTTAAAGAAGATACTGCCTTGTGCCATTTTGTGCATTCTCTCTGTGGCTTGTTAAACCTTTTCCCAAACAACTTGACTGTTAGTACTGCAGTACACAATACAGATATTCCAGTTGTATTCCAACACATTTCACCTGTGGTAAAACAAACTCAGCTGAAACAATAAAGCATTTAATATGTCAAAATGACCCTGTGATTCGTTTCTTTCTTATTTCTTTTTGATCGTCCGAGTCTGAGAGATTGTGTTAAGTTTGCCACCAGTCCACCTAATGCTAATAGACCATAAATATTGAATTCCATTCACAGGAATGAAGTTATAGCAGTATATCAGCTACAGAAAATACAAATATTCCAAAGCGTCAAAACAACAAAATGAGCATTTCAATTTCATTGTCTCTTTCAGGCAGGACTCATCTGAGTCTGAACCCACGAGGAAAACACATTTCTATCAGATATTAATGCAGTGTTTGACTTGGATTATACATTTCATTCAAATATTTACACAGTTTCAAGCTTCAAATACTGTGTATTCTATTGTTTTTATAACCCCCTGTGTCACTGTTACCAGTGCTGAGTACAGGACGCTGCAGTGACATTGTTCCTATTAGTGAAAAATGTCTCCAAGCAGGGCAGCACCAACTTGTAGCCACAATTAAAAGGGTGTTTGGGCGCTTTGCGATGCACTCTACAAATATATTCATTAGTCATTTTCATCCAAATCAAGACCAAAATCGACGTAAAGAGAAAGTTCAATTAACGTGGTGGACCAAGGTCAAATGGTCAATGTACCATTAAAAGAGACGAACCTGACGGTTGCAAAGAACTTGAATATTCAAGGCCACAGTCCGTGATGGATGTAAATGCAACAGTGCGGAAAACCTCCAGTCAAGCTCTTGTGGAGGAAATATTCACCTGTGGGGCTGTTTCAAGTGACTTGCACAGGATCGGCTACACACCCGCCAGAGAGAAATACCACTGTATTTTGCAGAGGCATGCTACCCCTTCTGGCTCAGTAATATGTGTGGAAGAGGATTCATTTTCCAGCAGGATATTGATCCTCAACATGCATGGAAGCTACTGTATACCAGGCCTGTTTGAAGTCCGAGGAAGAGCAAGCGCAGGCTGGCTTGTGCCCCCCCCCCACCCACCCACCCCACCCACAGTCACTTAAACTTTACTGACAGAAATTGGGGAAAAAGTCCAAAAGTGAAAGGGGGAAACATACAGCAACATCACAAGGCAGTGATCTGGGATTCTGTCAAAGGGTCTGCCCAGAATACAAAATCAATATGTTGTCAGACATTTCTCTTGTGAAATCCAGCCATGCAGGTAGTTTATGTTTCATTTTTGTCTCTTTCTTTGGCAGAATTTAGTTCCACCGGAAGAAAGAGTTGACAGTGTGTTGTTTGGATGAAGACTCATTACCGCTAGTGGTGTGGCAATGTTGCTCTGGCGGCGGGTCCACCGCCGTGGTCCTATATACCTCCACTACTATCAGATGGATTGCCACGACATGTTTGTACAGGATGAACACTTGGATCCCCCTGGACTTTTCATCTCGCACCGTAATCAGGTCCAAATTTGTCCACAATAGTTTCATGACAGCCAAATAATCTTCTCTGACGTACTCCACGTGTAGGATTTTTGAAGCGTCAATGGAATGGAGTAAAAAAATAAAAAAAAGCTAACGTTAGGCAATAAAGGAACTACGCCCCACGGTCGCATTGCTTCAGCGTCACCACCTCGAGGTCACATCACATGGTCTTCACCAGCAGATGCGCAGTTGTCATAAAACTGACGGTGTTCAAACTTTAGAGCAGTTTAAGCTCCAGCACATGTGAGTAAGAGGACCTTCAGAGGAGATTGTTTTGTGAAGTGAGATGTTTTGGTGTGCGATTTGGGCGGAGTGAGCCGTTTTTGGTCGAGCTGATGAGAAACTGTAGATGCCAAAGCTTAGGACGTGTTCACCTTTTGTAATAATAGTAGCATCTCTGATGAAACCTCATTTCTTCTGACCGTGGAGTTTCGGAGCCCTGCTGCACGCTTCCGGTCTGTGTGACTCATCATTTTATTCGGGAGATTCAACTTAGCAAATTAAACGCAAAGTGGCATTATGGCTTATTGGTGCTTTAAGCTACTTGGTGTCACATATTTGATTAAATAACTGGACACACACACACACACAGACACACACACACACACACCCCAGTGGCTGTGCGACCAGCCATGCGTCGCCCCGTGCCAAAGTAGCTTACTTCAGGCTTAGCTGCCAACCTCTCGCTCTCCTCCTCCATCATTACTGGTTCCATCATCACAGCGCTGCAGTGGAAAAAGGCTACGTATCCCGGTCTATCTTGTTAGGGCAGATTAACCACTAATATACAGGCAGTTAAGAAGCCTCCTCATCTAATACTGTACACACAGACCCCTGATCCTGTCCTTTCTGTCTCAGACGCGTGACATCTTAATCTTCATAAATACTGACTATGGGGGACCCTGCAGTCATCTGCCGGGCTCACTGAGCACTCGCTCTGTGGGTCACCATCAGTCCTACAAACAGGCACTGCAGGAGTTTTTGGTCCTGAACAAGACGCATCACTAAGCACATGGATCACTGTGGTGCCATTATGTGCACTAAAAATGATGTGTCTGATACAACAAAAATATAAAACACTTCTGACGTCATCTCATAATGACAATAATATTGTGTCTACAAAGATGTCAACAACAGAAGGCAACAAGGAAGCAGGAGTTGAAAAACTGGGGCTTTTATTTACCCCCCCCCCCAAAAAAAATGCAAAAACATTACCAAGGTGTTGATAATTAGGCCTATGAAAGAGGTCAACGCAACATAACTGCTCTCAAACTGACCTGCCACAATGACACACAAGGGGACATATATATATATATATATATATATATATATATATATATATATAGTGGCTCAGCCAAACCAAGTGAAACGCAAGGGGTAAACACAAAGCAATCCTAACCTAACCTCACTAATCTGCCTCCTCCGGCACATGTTTCGTAGAAGAAGAAACAAACTCCTCATCCCCCTACAGATGCATCCGATCTGCAGTTTTGCAGCTCTCCACTGGAGGGCAGTGCAACACTGCGCCTGTGGACACCAGCGGTCGATTTTAGGAAAGCGAACAGGACATGGTAGTCCTGTCCCCATCCACACTGATGGATGTGCCTGCCTTTGTTTAAGTAAGAATTTGCATTTTTACGTGAATTTATGTTTAGGTCCATCAGTAAGACAATCTGAAACAGACAATCTGGTACATTTTAGTAACTTTAATAAAGGTGTTGAGGTTGGTATTAGCAGGGCTGCTGATAGAAATTCTGGGTCCCTGAAACATGTTTCACTTGGGACCCTGAATCAGTGATTTAATATAATATCTTATAATAATAAAATATCTGTAATTCTACATATATTCCTCCTATATTATTCACTTAAACTTTTTACCTCCACTCACCACATCACACCTGCTCATAAGATGTTTTGGTAACTTTTGGGCGCAAGAAAAACTGCAAAATCGAGGGGAAATAGAGTTTGTGAGTTGGATCGTATTACAAAAACAATAACAAAAGAACTATTGTAGTCCGGAAATACATTTTATAAAGCACCATACAAACATGACAGCAAAAATCTGAAAATCCAGTTAGTTATTCCCTCAGTTTAAAAAAGTAGAATAGGATATAATAATGAGAATAAAACGTAAAATAAGAAATAAGAGATGGAAAAAAAACATTTGACGTTCAAAAAAAACGTGTCCGGCAAACAAAGTACCAAGGAGCATTAGGTAAGAACACGATAGATAAAAAAAGGAAAGAAAAAGAATCCACTGAGGCTGCAACTAATAATTATTTTCTCGTTTAATCAATTAATCGTTTTGAGCGTTGTGAAAACAATTTTCCCAGAACCAAAGGTGTCATGTTCAATTTATTGTGTCCAAAACACAAAGACACTCGGTATACTATCGCATAAGAGAAAAAAAAATGCAGAAAATCATCACATTTGGGAGGCTAGAGCCAGAACATGTTTGACATATCCATCACGGCACATTTATATATATTTATAGGGACATTTCATCATTTTCTATCAGGATCAGATGGTGAAAATACACAAAGCAGAACCCCTCTTTCTTATACATCATAGTAATTAGTTATCAGTGTCATTTATAAGGGTGTGGCCCCTTGAGGAAAAGCAAACTAACGCTTCTCTGAAGACAGACCCAACTATTGGTGTCTGTTGCTGGGGTTTTTTTTTTTTTTTTTTTCCCAACAGACACCGTTATCTTTGTGTTTAGCACTTCATCACTCATCCTTTAGATAACACATTTACTCATCCAGGGACGTTCGTAAACACGCGTTGGCGCACACTGTATCACAGAGGCGCGTTGTCACTGTCCTATTCCGCAGACACCGAAGGACTTTATTTCTCTGGGAGGTTAAGTCCCGAACCCTGCACTGTTGCAATAAGCTGAGAGGGGGGAAAAAGTGACAGAGAAAGAAAAGAGAGGACGACAGAGGGAGGGTGTGACTTGCTGGAGGGAAAAGAATAAGAAGACCTTTAGTCCTTGAAGGGGTTGCGCGTCTCTCCACGAGTTCGGGAGGTCAGCAGCAGCAGCAGCAGCAGCAGCAGCTGTCCTGCTTGACCGACTCTGATGAAGCTGCAGATTCTCGCCTTCATGAATCATCCCACTCCATTCTCCTCCTCCACCACCTCCTCCTCCTCCTCCTCCTCCTCTGCTCCCACCTGGACTCCTTTTCACAAAGAGAGGGGATTCCTCCTCTTAGGCCTCTTTCTTCAGCACTGAGGCAATCAGACTGTTGAACACGCAGAAGGAGATGAGACATTTTAAATTAGTGTTAGGAGAGGGGGTGAGAGAGAGAGAGCGAGAGAGAGAGAGAGAGAGAGAGAGAAGGGGGGGGGGAATGACATTTTTCATTTTCTACAATAAAAGGTACTACATTGAATTCTCGGAGCATGACAATACGGAGGAGTAAGTAATGGAATAGGAGCAGACGTGGTGTCTGTGTGTTAGTGGATAATGAGGAATTTAAAGATGTACGGCCCTCTGCTGCCATTCAATCAGACGCTCACCCTGTCACTGTCACTGGCCCCTCGTCTCAGCGCTGTCACAATACCGCACTGAGACCCAAACTTCTTCTGTGGGGAGACACATTTTTCAACTCATTTCTGTCGTCACCCAGAGCTGGTCTTAAGAGTCTGATATTTTGGCCATCAGCTAATCCAGTGGAGGAAGTATTACAAACTTTTACTCAAGTGAAAGTACTGCTGCCAAAACTATAGTGAAAGTATAAAAAGGAAAATGTCAAGTATTCAAAGTAAAAGTACTCAAAGCAGAAAAATGTCCTCTGTGACTGTATACTATTATATATTATATCATTAGATTACTACTCATGCATTCATGAAAAAGCAGGATTTTAATTTGGTGGAGCTAGTTTTTAACTTTTTTTTTTTGGGATTGGACTGCAACTAATGATCATTTTCATCATGGATTCATCTGATTCATGTTTTCTCCAGTCATTGACTGATAGCTTGTCACAATGACCCGGAGCCCAAAGTGAAAACATTTGCTTCTTCAGTGCTTGTTTTGTCTAAACAACAGTCCAAACCTCAAATTTGTTAAAAAAAATAAATAAATAAATAAACTGAAATGATTAAAAAGGGAAAGCAGCAAATCCTCACATTTGAGAAGCTTGATATGATTTTTTTTGATGATGGTTTATAACAAAACATCTTTTCAAATCTTTTGTACGCAAAAATCTTAATTTGTAAAGTAACGATTAACTAAAGCTGTCAAATAATTGGAGTGAAGTAAATAATATTTCCCTTTTTGAGTTATTTTAGTGCAGTAGAGTAAACACAAGTACATCAAATGTGCACTTAAGTACAGTCCTTGAGTATATATACTTAATCAAGCAAAATGCACCCCTCCAGCTAACCTACTCAACCTCAGTATTTATCTGACCACATATTAATTAGCATATTGGCCCTAATATCAGACAATATGCTTTCTGGAAAATACGTTTTCAGCCTTAATGTTGCTAGGCCAGTGAGTTTTAGTTGAATAGTCGGTTAGGGTGCATCAGCCCTACAAGTGATCCTGTTTTGGGTCTTCAGTCTTTCACTTTTTTGCACCCGTGGCTTAAACAGCCTGTGGGTAAATTCATTTGAATCCACTTCCATTTATAGTTCCTGTTGCCCTTCTGTAGTGTACATAATTGATTTCCCCAACACCTCCACACAGTGGCTATAATACGCTAACATGAGTTAAAAGTCCATTTGAAGTGCCTTATAATCCAAACCTATATAATTCCTTGGCCAAACTGTTTCGACACTCTTTCTCTTCATGTCAGCTACGTGAGGTTTCCCAGGAGAATTTATATGGTCTATAATGACATGTGGCCGCAGCATACTGAGGCTTTAAACAACCTGGAGGATGAGTTGACAATCTACAGTTTCAGGACAAATTACATATGTTTCGAGTCTTTAAGACTGATTCATATACTTTTTTTAAATACCAGCTTCTTAAATTTGATCGCTTTTGGCCAAAAACAAGAATTGAAATAAACAGATTTCATATTTCTCCACTAGAATTGTGTCAGTGGGCATTGCGGGGGGGGGGGGGGGGGGGGGGGGGGGGGCTTTGAAATAGCATTTGGGGAATTGTGTCGGAAAACATTTGCAGAAGAAATATTTTGAATGAATATACAAAATATGGAAAAAGGAGAAAAAGAAAACGCTGGGGGAGTCTTGGCATCAGTAGTTCTAAAATCCTGTCTGTGTCCCTGTAATTACCACCCAACTCCGTCTATAGACTTATAGACTTATAGACTTCATCATCGTGTTTCTGGATCCACAATAATAATAACCATAAATATGGTTTTCAGATCACTAACGTAAAGTAAAACCAATTTGTGCCAGCTGTTGCATTAAGCCAACTGCTTAATATATGTTGCGACAGAGTAAAATACTGGTGCTATCGTACCAGTGTACGTACAGCATATATATATATATATATATATATATATATATATGTATATATATATATTTATACATACATTATTCCTGTTTAAACTACATGCTGCAGGCATCAAATGCTGATGTGTGTCAACACAATAGTGTGTCTCCAGGGGTTTTTGTTCAGTCCTCACACTCTATAATAATAATAACAATAATAACCATAGCATTTGTAAACTATAGTATATCATTTAGAAACATTATGTAGTGGCATCATCACAAAGCGGCATAGTAATTTCAACTTCAGCCCGCGAGCATAAAGAAAACCTGTCACGCACAGGAGGGCCCATTTCCACAGGACAGAAATATTCCTCACTGTTTCAACTCTAAACACTGTTTTGACATAATTGCTGCCCTGAGAGTGCATGAAGTGGAGAGTGAACCCTTATTTAGTAGAGTCTTAACATCCCCCCAGGGGCCGCTTTCCTCCCAGCGAGACGTCATTAGAAAGCACACACACAGCGGGATGCCCCAAGACAAAATGCAAACATCATTGTTCTGTGAATCCTCTGAGTTGTTCCTCACAGCCTAATGGCATAATGTGCCTTTTTATTTCTTTCATTTCACTCCCCTAGAGGCAGTCATTGTTCAGTACTCTTCACTATGCATGTACTGTACTGTTTTTTTTTTTAATATCAAATGCGCAAAGCTTAAAACATTGTTTTTGGCCATGCAGTTTTGGCAGCGCTATTGTCAGCAGGTGAACACTCTCTTCTGTCTTTCCGGGCAGCCAGGCAGTTTTTAATTTCCACGCAATGTCAGGATGTCACCTTCGAGTGTTCAATTCAGTTCATTTTTTTTTTTTCTTTTTTTTTTTTTTCACCTAATGAGTTCCTGTTTGGATGTTGTGGATTTTCTTTTTCTTTTTTTTTTTCTTCTCTCCACTCATTGTTGAATCAGAGCGATGAAGAGGCAGGAGTTCAGGTTGGAGAGAAGCTGCACAGCTCAGTCATCAGGACACCCTTCAGCTTGCGTGGATAAAAAAAAAGGATGAATGTTCTGGAAGTTGTTCAAGGCCAAAGTTAGAGATGAGAGGAATCTGTTGATTTGCCAATGGAGCAGAGGTGGCAGAGAACACATAGCACCCTGTGTACAAAAACACTCCTGCTCTGACCTCTTTTTTTTTTTTTTTTTGTATACCCTTTTAACACCTGGCCTACGTTCTCTCCCCTCCTTTTTTCCCAATTTTGCTTTCCCCCCCCCCCCCCCTCCCTTTTTGTCCATGCATAGATAAAAATTCTAGTCACCACTTACGACTGATATTTTCCAAGCCTTCAGCATTCAATTGTTACATCCTCAGCTACTCTGAAGATGCGGCGGACAAGCACATTGTACACTCAAAGCAAATTTCCTTCCAACAACAAAATTACACTTGGATTCAAAATAAGTGCGCGCGGGCCGAGTGTGCAAATGTATGCTGGAACACACACATGTGCATACTCCCACTGGTACACAAATGCATATTAGCATACACGCAGATAGACACACATACAAATAGATGCTCTCTCACAAAGCTTGAAAATTCCATTACACTTGAACCCCCCCCCCCCAAAAAAAAAAAGGATTTGGGTTAATTTAGTAAACACAGGGTCAGCGCTGCCACAAGATGCTGAGAGGAGGTGAGATGCACAAACATCAGTCTGTGTGTGTGTGTGTGTGTGCGTGTGAGGAAGAAACGCTGACTGTGTGAAGCAGAGAGTCCTGGCAGCAGCAGCAGCAGCAGCAGCAGTCTAAACCCAACCACTCTCTCCAGAGATAGCGCTTCTTTCTCATTTGCTCTGGCCCTATTTTAATAATAGCTGTGCATAAGTAATTTCTAAAAGGCCAGGCAGGCACATGGGCGTGGGTGGGGGGAAATTAAACTCATTTTATCTGTGAGCAGGTGGATTCCTATTTATCATTAACATGCATAGAATTTGCACAATGTTATTTCTTGCTGCTGCTACTGATGGAACGTCATCCAAATAATGTCGGAGGAGGGTCTGCCTTCTCTTTTTTTTTCTCCCCCCCCCCCCCCCCCCGCTTATGCTGGAGTGAAATTCATAGATAAAAGTACTAGGGTTTTTTTTTTTTCTCGCAATTTTCTGCAAACGGAAACTAATTCTGGGAAGCTTCTTATTACAGTGCAGGCTCATTTGGTTTGCATTAAAAGGGGGACAGGAGCGACATTAGGATTTCTGCCAGATTTCCAGGAGATGCTCCAACATTTGCTCTTATATCATTAGTAACGCCCCTCTCCCCCCCCTCCCTCTACTTACTGAAGCCCTTTTCCTCTTTTAACTTGCATTAAACAATCTCTGCTCATTATTGGCCCAATAATAAAACTGGAATATATTTGACTTCCTGATTTAGATCCTATCAAAATATTGGAATGTGAATGTGTAATTTTGAACGCATGATATGGAGGTTAATAATTGCTGGATAATCTCTGTGTTATTTTAGCATAATTCAACTGCAGGATTATTTGTCATTTTTTAAAATTAGGATTGTGCTTTTTAATTTGTTTTGGATTCTTAATCTTTTTTTTTTTTTTGTTACAGCATGATTGAAGCTGTTTCTAGTAACACATTTTAGTGGGTTTTGAGGCCAGAATTGGATAAGCTAGAAACAGCTTCAATCATGCTGTATATATATATATATATATATTACTCTTATGTTGTATATTTATTTGGTCTGAAATTAACGATTATTTTCATGTCTCAATTAACTGATATATTGTTAAAATGTCCATCATGTGTTTCCAGATTCCAAGGTGACATCTGCAAATCACCAAATCTTCACCTCTGAGTTGCAGATTTAACTGTCTAACTGCTGCAGCTCCAGCTACTCATCATCGATTTTTCTATCTGCAAAGCCCTTTTGAAACTTACAATGCAAAGACCAAACCACATCTAACTGACACTTTTATGTCCCCTTTCTGTCATCTCTGCGTCCACGTCCTGTAGTGTTGTTGTTGTCATGTAGTGGAACAACATCAGGCGCATACATACGCTTTGCAGAGGGGGATCACTGGAGATCCGTCTGCAGGCGGGATTAGACTCGCCGTTATGGGCGATGAGGAGCGAGATGATGATGTGTGTCTCTGTCTCATTTTCTCTCCCCCCTGACAAATAACAGCATGGCAGCTCATGGCAGCCCCACAGCTCCTGACAGCCATCCAAGCAGCCAAGCAGGCAGGCAGTCAGCCATTGTTTTGTAATGTGTTTCACTCTGCTAGCGCTGATCCTTGCTAAGGTACTTACCATGCCATTGTTGTCTAAGTATGCTATTTTCTGGCTGGGCACCTCCACTATAGAATAGGGTGCTTTCCCCCCCCCCCCCCCCCTTTCTTTCTTTCTTTTTTTTTTTCAAAAGAGAGGTTTGTTACAGTCACCGTCATGCTAATCCTGGTGTGTGATATGTATATGTGTCAACACAGAGAAAGAGAGAGGGAGAGAGGGGAGTCTTAACCCAGCAGACAAATGGTGTGAATGGCAGAGAGGCAGATAGATAGACAAGTCCCATTCACTCCTTACTGTCCTCCATGACACCAAATTACTGTTTATCAAAATAAGACGAGCAGTATAATAAGTATACTTTAGGAGTGTGTCGTCTAATGCGTCTTCAATGTGTACAGGCCTCGTGGTGTTTCCACAGAAACATTCACGCAGCAGTCGGATTAACAGAGCAGGTCAGAGGAGGACTTTCTAGCTGCTGCAATGATTGATTATTCATTTATATACAGCCAGAACAGCGATCTTGAGGTAAAGTAAGGCTCTTTTGAAATGTAATATGAATTGCATATTTAAAATGAGGCGATTCTGAAACCTACAGTTTGACATTTTGGGAATTACGGTTATTCACTTTCTTGCTGAGAGTCAGATGCAAAGACGAATACCACTCTCGTGTGTGTATGGGAAATATGGAGCTACAGCCGGAAGCCAGTTAGCTTAGCTTACCGTAAAGACTGAAAACAGAGGGAAACGGCTAGCCTCGCTCCTCCTAAAGAAGTCCGCCTATCAGCGTTGATTTATTTTTACACTTTGTTTTTTGCATGGATTAAACAAAAGATTTCTAACACGATAAATAGTGAGCTTCGTTAGAATGGTATCGGCCTAACTCTCAGTCCCAAACTTTCCCAAAATATCAAAAATGAAGGCCGAAGTTTGAGGAAATGTGCGTAAAAATAAAGCCCAAGGCATCTAGAATTTCCATGAACTTAAATATTTCACTCAGTGTCAACATCATATACACGAAATAAAGAGTTGGCTAATACAGATTACACGTGATACTGTCAGACAGCGTGGAACACGATCATGTTTCCAACCTTTAAGCTACTTGTCAGTGACACCGTGTGTCCATGTCAGTAACCATAGCTGAAAAGAACCTGTTTGTTGGCTTGAGCCACCCATCGCAGCGCCACCTTTTTCTAAGACATTGTCATCAGCGGCCACTTAAAACATTTGTGTGATTTTCTTCACATTTCGTTCATTCATTTCTATGTCAAGTGATATCTCCAGTAAATTTGATCACCCTACATGGCGGTCCAGACGCTGGTGCAAAGCTCTCTGAACAGGTGCAGGATACAGTTGTGTTGCAGAAATATAAAATCCCATTATTTGTATTTATTTTCTTTGACCTAAAAACAGCCAAAAGTATGAATATTGACTCTCAATGTAAGCTTTAAAAAAAACACATCATGTGTAATTTATGTAAAATAGCAGAATGTAAACTCCTTAGGTAGTTAAAGCTCAGAGACAATGCTGAGGACATGTCCTCAGTGTCGTCACTAGTTGTATTTGCACTGTTGTATGCAGCACTGACTACATTTTAACTGCAGCACTCCTCCCTGTTGTGTGATGTATCACTGCACAATCTCCACTTTAATTAATCATCACTCTGAGGCCTTTTAATTTCCCATTTTTGGTGAAGTGTGCATATTTCACTCGCCCATTCTGATGGTAGAACAGAAAATCTGTGGGAGCATTAATAAGCCTAATATAGAAACATATTTGAACCCTGATCCTCCACTAAGTAGATTATAAACATTTATTATAGCATGTTATCATAATATCCTGCACAGCATATTGCAAAACTTCTGTGGGCCAGTTTTTCTCCCTGTGCAGTAGAAGATCATAGTTAATTCAGCAGCGTTATGGTAATGTAGAGGTCCCTATCGGTCCCGGCATCACACATACTAACAAGCTTAGGATAAGCCCAGGCTGGAATGGTATGAGGTTTGAATTTCTGGAACCACCGCGGTCTCTGCAGCCAAATCTCACTTCAGCAGAAACCAGTGGGGTGATTCCTCTGCTTAAAAAATTAGTGCTAGTGCATATATATTTTTTTGCAAGGAAAGGAGGTTTGGTACCTTGTGAGGAGAAAAAATGCACTGTATGTAAAAAAAAATATATATTTTAAGGATGGCAAAAATCGTCTTGAGAGGGCTAATCAGCTGGCAACTCTGAAAAGCCTGTAATGTGCATTAAGAGATTTATACACAGCGCAGAGGTAAAGCCTCGCAACATTGTTGACTCATTTAAAGATGCCAACATCTCAACTTTGTGCACTGTTAACAAATGCACACATGTTAAGTTGGTGTACTCTGCACTTCTCCTGTCTCTGTAAATCGCAGTGTATCTGCCATAAGCATGTTATGCCCCAGGGCTCATCAGTACCATGTGATCCCAGGCAGGGCTGCCACTGTGAGACAACATGCTAAATCCTGTTTGTGAGACTTGGCTGCTCTCAGCTCTTAGACTAATCTAACCACCCTCAACCTCGAGCACAGGGGAAGAGCGTCTGTCGATCCGAGCGGAGGGGAAGAAAGGGAGCTGGGCCATATGCTGTTACTGTACATTCGAATTTGTTCCCATCAGGTTAAGAAAACAGGGGAGTGTGTAAATGAAAAGTGCAAAGGTAGTTTTCCTCAAGCGTCTGACGGGCGAACAGCGACGTGCTGGAAGTGGCCTATTGAGGTGCGGTAAAATAAACGGAAATAAAGCTGCGATGCAAACTGCAACTCTGACCAGGAACTTTCACATTTTCATGGAGCTGCAGTACACTGCGGTGCAGTTTGCAGTGCCAGTGTAGATGGTAACTCAGGTGGGTCTTTCCTGCAGGAAATTGACTAGATACACAAAAGTCCTTTACGCCGACAAAAAAAAAAAGCAAAGAGTGAATTTACTTTACATGAAAAAGGTAACTAATGAAGTGATAATCAGAATCAGAAATACTTTATTGATCCCCCGGGGATGTCAACATAACATAACAGAGTTTCAATGTGCAAAACTCTAAACACAAAATGCGATACTCCTTATTTTGCTTTCACCACCACAACAGCATGCAAAAGAAAAAAAAACATTTCTATTGAATAAAGTAATCCGTCATGCATCAGGTTTCTGGAGCATTTCTACATTAAACATGTTCATCGCTGAATTTTTAATCATGTACGACGGTCACTGTCAAATGATGCTGCTGTCAAATGATGAAACAAAACGCAATGAGAAAAGAAAAATGTGAAACTTACAGTAAAAATGACTTTAACTTTGTATCTAGTATACTATAGTCTAGAGTTTGACTTTACAGTAAATCCTACATCCATACAAGGCGAATGATGATTGTGTCTGTTTATTTTTGTGTATCTGCAGCAACATTTGTGTTTTGCTCAAGACACCAAACATTAGATATTTCACTCACTTGTGGGCTACAGTAGACAAAGAAGAAGACGAAGAAGGACGGAGTTAGTTTTTGCAGTTTGTCTCAGTTCTTCTTTACTGTTTCAGCAACTGTCTGTCTGTCTGCCTGCCTGCGTGTCTGTCTGTCTGTCTGCCTTTTCTTTCTCTCTAAATGATAATTCAGAACATCACAGATTTGGCACTTGTAGCAGGTCTCGCGGAAAAATTAATTAATGCAAACTCCAAGTGCTATCAAAATTATACATTTGGAGCGCGCGCAGATACAGATACAGAGAGAGGGAGAGAGATGTGAGGACGTTCTGGTCTCATTAAGAGAGCAGGCAGAGTGGAATTAGTCTGAATATAATGACAGGCCACACTATCTCATGTAAAAACAGCCCTGTTTTCCTCTCTCATTCATTGGCACTAGTAATTAGTTTTGGCCCTAAAACTGTCACCCTTTACTCTAGAAAAGGCAGATGTGATTTGAGGTGCAATTTAATCTTGCTTTAATGAAGAACTAATGGACGCATTGCAAATTACTTCCCCCCCCCCTCCCCCCTCCTCCTCCCCAGCCCTCTGTGTGATTGAACAGGGGCTTGGGAAAAAAAAAAATCTATTTCCTGCTTTTGAAAAGATCAAGAGTATCTTTGATAATGGCGAGAGCGTCACCGGCAGCTTCATTGCATCGAGCCAACAAGCTCTTTTACCCGAATCACAATTCAGTGGAGAGGAGGCCACAATTAGTGACAAAGCAGAGAAAGCGCTGCGGGGCCTGGGCAAGCAGAAAGCCTCTCGGTGCTCCAGGATCCTTGTTAGAAACAGGCCCTGGAGGTGTCACACAGGAACAATGAAGCCTGATAAATTACCACCCGAAAAAAAAAAAAAGAAAAGATGTACTACTAATTTTCAATTACACCTATAATGCATTCCCGATTGGAGAGAGAAATTGGACATGTGTGGAGGAGAACAAACAGTCATAGGCTCAATACACCTCTCTGTTTGTGACACTGGAGCTTTCTAAGAGCCTATGATATCCAGAGTGTATTAGCAATAAATTACATGGTGTTTAATATAGCAGCTCGCTGGTGATTTTTACCCCACAGAGATAGAAAGAGAAAGAGAGAGAAGGGGAATGAATATTGGTGGCAAAATAATGTCTCGTCATTACATTTGATTTTTGCCAGCGGATAATCACAGCCAAAAAGACAAAATTGCATTCTTATCTAATTTAGCCTAATTTCAAAAATGATGTTTTTGTTTGGAAAAAGAACATTTGTGCAGGCCTTTTTTTTCCAGAGGAGAGAAGAGGAGGAGAGTTTATAGTGTGTGTGTGTGTGTGTGTGTGTGTGTGTGTGTGTGTGTGTGTGTGTGGGAGAACCGCCTGTCTGCAGCTCTCTAAACCACTTAAGGGACACTGTGTTTCAAACTGGCATCGCTAACGGATGATGTTGTAGAGAATATATCAAGGCCAAATAATAGTCCTTGAAATGGGTGAAAGGGGATGTGAGAACTGAGGAGGGTCAGACATGTGGAACATGTGTATCTGTCTTGCTGTGTGTGTGTGTGTGTGTGTGTGTGTGTATTTGACTATAGCAGGAGCAAGGCAGAAAGCCTAATGGGAGTGGGCTTAACTCTTGCACACAGCCTCGCTACATATCTGATTACTGGGACCAGTAATTTTCTTTCCTTAAATAAGGAAGAAATTGGATAGGATGAATGAAATTTGGCTGTCATATTGCAATGATGGTGCAGCAGGGAGATTATGTGTTTCACATAATCGTTCATCATTTCCCAACCAGTGTTCGGGCTTAGCATAATGGAATTGGTAAACTGGTTTAAATCAGAACGTGAGAACAGACTATCAGGCAGACTGTGAGGGTCTGTGGTAATGTCTTCAGACCGAGCAGAGTAGTTTCACCACAGAGCTGCACATACACACTGAATTACACAGTACAAACACTACGGGAACAGGCTGTCTTCATCTGTGCCTCATCACATTGTCAGAATACATCAAGATCTCTTAAAACGTACCTAAAGATGTATATTTGTATTTTTTCTTGGCGCGTAATAATTCATATTTATTTCATTGTGCAGCAGTTGTTTTTTTTTTGCCCATTTTTAAGCTTTTTACATGTATTGACTTATTTTTGCGTTTTATAGTAGAGTGTAATCGCTCTGTGTTGTTCTTGAATGATAAAGACAGGTGTCTGCAGCCGATGCAGTGAATCGGACAAGACAAAAAAAAAAACCCAGCAGAACCTAAAAATGTTTTATGTGTCACAATAAATCAACGGTTTCCTTTCATCACAATATATCTAATCCAAATCTACATGATGAAAGGCTATACAGCATCCTGATGTGACATTGTCATGTGCTTTTGGCATGAAATAATATCGATATTGCATTATGTGTTAATAGTAAAGGCTACTTTTGAATATTCACCAGAATTATTTATCTACTTTCTTCTACATTGTTGTCTTTATTGAATAGTGTTTGCCCAGAGTTTGATTTCAGATACAAGGCAATAAAGCCATGTAGTCCATCAATATTATAATGGATACCTTTTTTTTTTGTAAATGTTCGGCCATCATGTTGTAAATGACAACATGACAATGATGAAAAAGTTATTTGTTGTTGCCTCCTTTGTAGCAAATTGTTATCTTCGTCCTCATATTAACAAAAAAACAACCAAAAACAACAGTCATCCACTCTCATACCTGTTGAATGTAACACCTTCACACCTGATAGCTGCTTCCACTCATTTGTTTTGAATTTGGGTGTTTGGGGCTCATGTCTGTTTTTTTGTTGTTGTTTTTTTTAGCTTTGAAAACTTTTTTCATTAATTTAAGGTCATGCCCAGCATTTTTTTTATTATTATTGATAAGTTGGATTTATTTATGACATTGCAGAAGTCAGAGGGACTTTTCCAAACTGATGACAACTTCAACCTGATTGAACCATTTTTTTTTTTTTTATCTCAGTCCAACCTGACCTAACTCAACTTGACAGGTTAGTTTTGTGAGCCCAACACTGACCAAATCCAAAACTGCTCAAATGATTTCCTGTTAATGAATTGCTAATAACTAAAGTATATTGTCTATATTTTCAAACCTGGGGTTTGGCTTAATTTTACACTGCATCATTGAAGTTTCTTTTACTATTGAGCTTTGTAGCGTATCTCTGGTGCAGTCTCATGGTGGTGCCAAATGAATCATGATAATAATAGAATAGATATCTGTAACAGTAACAGTCCCTAGGAGGTTAGCTGTTGGCCACTAGGTGTCACAGTGGTTGTTTGTAAAAGATGAGCCGGCGCCTGCTCTCTGTTTGACTGACTACTACACTCAATGTAGAGTCAAATGTGTGTTTAAAGTCCAAGAATTTGTGAATGTGAATGAACAATATACCTGGCTACACAAACGCATATCTCCAACTATTCATGTATCACTGAATGATCGAATGATGTTGGAATCATAAGCCATCAGCTGGAGGTATTTCCTGTCAAGTACTTTTGGTCTAAAAAATGTGATATTTCGGCACATTTAAGCCTTGAAGATGGTTGCTTTGTATTTCACAGCTGTAGCACATTGTTTCCTCTGTGAAGGAATAGTGAAAATCTGCTAGAATGACGTGAAATGAGGCAAATATGATAAATCTGACATCTGACCTTACAAACGTGTTTTTCCATCTGTAAACTAGCCCAACTGCCTCATTTTGGCATTATGAAATAGCACTAGAAAGTAAAAAAAAAAAAAAAAAAAAGCAGTACAGTATATTACATTACTCCAGCCTGCACACTGAGGAAGGCATCAGCTGACATCAAAATGAAATGCTAATATAGGCTTCTTCCCTACAAGGTGCTACAACAGCTCAAGTGATGCTCCAAGTGTCTGAAACTGGACTGGAGAGATGGAAAAACACAGCTTTAGTGTTTTGATAAAGGGTTTTTCTGCCTCAAACTCTCTCATATTATTGATCATTTCTTAACAGCTGGGTTCACATCCGCATGGCTTTCCGCTGTTTTCATGCTCACCAGTCCTTTCAAGTGGATACAACTGTTATCATTCTGAAACACTGAAGTCTCACCAGGACAGAACTGCTCCGCCATCGGACGAATGTCATCGCTCCGTGTGACTTGCGGCTTGTGTTTACAATGGACATGCAGGGATTTGCTGGACCTGATCCGCACCTGGAAAATAGAGGAGAGAAACCACGTAGGTGAGGTAAGGTCTCCAGGTGCAGTATCTAACTTCTTCGCTGTATCACATCACCTGTAAAGAAAGAAAAAGTAACAATACTACTACTGTAATATATACCGTACAAATACTTCATAACAAGTACAAGTCATTCAAAATATTACATAACTTAACTATGGAAGTACTGTCAGCTAAATGTACTTAAAGCATCAAGTAAAAGCATGAGGGTAAAGGGATGACCCCTGTTATATTACTATATATTATGATTATATTATTTGATTAATATTAATGATGCATTTACATGTAAACGGCACTTCTGGTCAGCTAAATGTATCTATTATATATATTGTTGGGTAGTAATAAAGCATCATGGACAATATTGTGCCCTCCCCTTAAGGCCTTTCTGAATTACCACCAGAGGCAGCGTCAGACTGATACCACCAAAGTGCACCTCATTTCCGCAGGAGATCCTTCTTCCCAGCCGACACCGCTCTGCACGACTTCTTTCCAAATGCTGGACGCTGTCACATATTATTATCATGTACTATTATCATACACCGCAAACTAAAACTGAAACTCCTATTCTATCTGCACAGCTGGGTGTGCCATGCACCCCTTAATACGGTTCATACATTATTCATACTCTGTGCTCACAACATGTATAATACATTTGTAACACAGTAACACTGGTGCATCTTTCTGTACTCCACACTTTTTTATTGCATAAATTGTCTAACGTAGTTTTTCATTTGTACTTTGCACCTCCCTTTGTTCTATAAATGTATATATATATTTTTTTTTCTAATTTTATTTGACTACATATGTGTAGATAGTATACATACATATGTATAAGCTATAGGTAAATAAATTGTGTATATAAATAAATAAATAAATAAATAATAGTATATATGTATACTCTTTGTAATATTTACTCTTTCATGTATACTGAGCATCTTATCTTAATATCTTTGATCTAAACAGTGCACCATATTCAATAAGATGATATTTTGTATGGGCAATGCTTATCTGCAAAGTAACTAGTAGGCCAACTGTACGTCAAATACATGTAGTGGCATAAAAAATATACTATTTACTTCTGAAATATCTTATAAGTAGGATAAAATGGAAGTACTCACGAAAAGTACTAGTATCTCAAAATTGCAGTTAGTGCACCAATTGCGTAAATGTACTTAGTTACAGATTGTGAATTGATGGATATGATGATTTGATTCAACTTTATTTGCCCTCTCTTAGAAGGCTAGACAACCAAAATACAGCCGGAAGATAGATGTCTTTGTCAGATGAGGCTTCAGTTTATGAAATTATCAGCATAAAGAAACACAATCAAGCTTCGTAGTGAGGTACATTTGTGTCGGCGTACATCAGTAAGCAGTAAACAATACCACCACCCCCCCCCCATGGAGCTATTAGTTAGCTATCATCCAGTCTACAAACTTCACTCCTGATGCTTTAAGGAGCACCTGTCGTCCCAACATCCTTTGCGTGTCCAATATGGAAGAACTGGCGGTGGAGGTCCGTGGCTCCAACGGGGCTTATTACAAGGTAAATACCGGCTTATCAGTTCAGTAATAAACATGATAGCCTGTTACACGATACAATATTGTAGTTGAAGTCTCATGGACTACGGCAACAGTTTCCGACTTGCTCTGAACGCACTAACTGCTCGCCATTAGCTTCTACTAGCAGTGCTAGCCAAAAATTAGCTGGTTAAGCTAGCATTGCTCGCAAGTCTTCGCCAACTGTCACTTTTTTTTAGCGACCTTTCTTTATGCCCAGAGTGGAAGAAACATGATCTTGCCAGCGATGTTTGGAATGTATAGCCGATAAAGGCTATTATGAATCTATCTCGACGTTCGATTGCAGCCTCTTCGAGCTAAAAGTTAGCTAACTTGCTAGTTTCCTAAATGTTGACGTCAAAAGATGTGGTTCAAGTAAATTGTGGTTAGACGTCATATTGAATGCGCAGCCGACTCTGACTCCGTATCATGTATATTCGGTTATTAGAGTTATTTAACTGCTATTAAGAGTTGTTCGAAACAGAATTTGGTCATATAGCCTATTAAAGTATGTGATATGCAGGAGGCACCATGGCTGGTTATGACAGTGATTTTGAGCTGTCGTTTAACTGCAGCTACTCACCGGCTGTCTATTATTTGATACTTCATCATGCCGAAGCTATTTTTTGTATGTGTTCGAGTGTGCCAGCTGTTCCTTGTCAATCCTGACCAGCTGGCATGTCAGGAGAGGGTCACTGATACCGTAGACTTAAAAGCTATTTCTAGACTTGCCGTCTCCTTTCCTCCCATCTCCTCTGTGTGTTTCCTCTCTCCTTTCCTCATCTCCTCTGCCGCACGGACTCCGTTCCTTCTTCTTGCCTTTTCCTTCCTTACATTCCTCGGATGACTCCTGTACTCTACTCTTTGATATTGCCCTCAGTGTTTTTGTCCTGTCTTTTCTGCCCGACCCCAGTGGCGGAAGAAGTACTCCCAGATCCTTTACTGAAGTAAAAGTAACAGTACCACACTGTGAAAATACTCCACTACAAGTAAAAGTCCTGCATTCAAAACCTCACTTGCGTAAAAGTATTAAACTCATGCAGAAAAATGGTCCCATGGTACATGATGTTTTTGGTTTAATATCGTTGGCTTTTCATTTTCTTTCAATTGACCGATCTATTAATGAACTAGTCGTTGCAGCTCTAATGTGCATGTCGCATTTTACTGCGGTAGTTGTAATTTTGAGATACATTGGCCAGGAAGGTTATAAAACAATTTGTAATCTGAAAAGGAACAAGTAACTAAAGCTGTCAGACGAATGCTGTAGGAGTTAAAAGTACAATATTTGCCTCTGAGATGTAGTGGAGTAGAAGTATGAAGTTGTATAGACTGGAAATACAGTACAAGTGATTTGAATATGTACTCAAGTACAGTACTTGAGTAGATGCACTCAGTTGCATTCCACCATTGCCCAACCCTGGTTTCATGAGTCACTTTGTCCACTTCCCTACTTGTCAGCTGCCTAGCCTCGGTTTATGTGGCTCTGTGATCCTACTGTTCTATTAAAGTGTAATTTAACTGACACCCCACGTTCACACAGGATGGCCAAGTGGCTTAAATTGCTAATTTTTAAAGCTCCTGAATATTTAGGAAATATTCAATTCTGGTGCTTCTTTATGGCCAATCAGTACGCTTCTTCACAGCTTGTCTTGAAGTGCATTTATGATGTGCAAAAGACAGTAGAAATGTATGCACTCAATAAGGGCTGCATCTAATGATTTTTTCATTATTGATTAGTTTGCGGATTATTTTATTAATCATTTTTATGCCGCCGTGCCGGCGACGGGCAATGTTTTTGGGTTGTCCGTCCGTCTCTCCCATTCTCTTGAAGGCGATATCTCAGGAATGCTTTGAGGAAATGTCTTCAAATTTAGCACAAACGTCCTATTGGATTCATGATTGAACTGATAAGAATTTGTTGGTAAAAGATTAAAGGTCAAGGTCCCTGTGACCTCACAAAACATGTTTTTGGCCATAACTCAAGAACTGATGACCATAGTTCACAGTTGCTCCTGTAAATTAGCACCATGTGCTTTTAATATTTTTCATATCCATCACAAAGAGAGAACTTGCTAGAAGGATCAAAGCCAACTCTTTCGGTATCCTATCTGTCCTGTCCTGCCAGTGTAACTTAAATAGGTGGCATTTCATTTTAGTCAGCTGTCATGTTCTTATGTTTACACCTGTCTATGTCTCTGTCTGTCCTGCAGGGCTTTGTCAAAGATATCCACGATGACTCTCTCACCATTGCCTTTGAGAACAAGTGAGTCTCTCTTTCTCCTGTATTCCAGCTGCTTTCATAAAAACATGTCAAGTAAAAAAGTTTAAGTCAAATGTAGGACTACCATATTTTAGCAAGGTAAGAAATTACCGTCTTATTTTCAGTTGGCAGCCAGAGCGCCAGGTGCCCTTCAGTGATGTCAGGATGCCACCGCCCGCTGACAGCAAGAAGGAGATCAAAGAGGGCGAGGAGGCAGAGGTGAGGAAGACATACACACACACGCATACACACACACACACACACATATAGTCTTCTTTTAATTCCTTGTTTCCTTCCTTATCCCTTTCTGTCTTTGTCTCACTCTGTCTCAGATCTTGTCCAGAGCCAATGATCAGGAGCCTTGTGGTTGGTGGCTGGCTAAAGTCTGCATGATGAAGGGAGATGTGAGTATTGTTCCTTTATGAAGAAAAACCAACCAATAAAACCAATTGCAGATATCAATCTATAATACCTAGTAACACCTGGTATGATACCTGAGTATTGCATGAAGAATGTCAATGTGGCTAAAATACTGTGTTTGTTGTTTTATTAAAGTGCTAGTTGAAAACCTACTTTTTTACTATTGTAATATTAATTAATGTTGGTGACTGTAGGTTGTATTGTACACACTGAGCCTGTCTGTCTTTTCAGTTCTATGTGATAGAGTATGCAGCCTGCGATGCCACTTACAATGAGATAGTGACCTTTGAGCGTCTGCGTCCAGTCAACCCTAACAAGGCCATCACCAAGAACTCCTTTCACAAGTGCACTGTGCCGGTTCCTCAGGATCTACAAGAAGCGTATGTGCAGCGGTTTACACTAACAACATTAAGGGGGGGGGGGGGGGGGGGATCTTGAATTCATCTGCTTCTCTTTATAATTAATGATAACATGCATATATGCAGTGGATTGTTTTATTGTTGGTGTTATATATGATCTGATCTTTGAGAGCCTTTTTTTTATTTAAGATTTCTGCTGTCCCAATCCCCCGTCAGCTGTATGTCCAATGTAGGGGTAAACCATTTGTTTACATTTGAGATTGGGAAGTTTAAAGTAACACATTGTTTTCATATTATAGATGCCAGAGTGAGAATGCCCATAAGGACTTTAAGAAAGCTGTGGGAGCCTGTCGCATCTCATACTGCCCTGAGACCAGCCAACTAGTGATTGTGGTAACTGGCTTGCTGTAATCTTCTGGTGACTTTTGGATATTTATAATAGTATCTACACTGCAACCTGATTGCAACTGTGTCCTGCTCAGTATGTTTGTACAGTGGATATTCCTTTCTTTCTAGTCGTCATCAACAAGGGAGCTGCTCAGAATATATTCATTTTTTATTTCTATTTCCTGTGTGTGTGTGTGTAGTCCATCAATGAGACGACAGTGAAGCGTGTGTCTTTGCTGAGTGACATGCACCTGCGCAGCCTCAAGACCAAGCTGCTGCTAATGTCACGCAACCATGAGGCCACAAAACACCTGGAGGTCAGTTGGTTACAAGAACAGCATGGTTCACCTGGAGGTTGCATAGGCAGCTTAGTACCCTTGGAGGGGGGACAATTGGTAACCTCAACCTGGTAATTTAATTCAATTCAATTCAATTTTATTTATGTAGCGCGAAATCAAAAGTCATCTCATGACACTTTACAAATAAAGCAGGTTTAGACCGACTCTTTATAATGTTATTATAGAGACCCAACAGTTCCCACCATGAGCAAGCACTTTGGCGCCAGTGGCAAGAAAAAACTTTTCTGCCTCTTCCTCGAGCAGAACCAGACTCTAGTAAAGAATAATCTGATGGGGTAAATTGGCTTTGTTGTGGATTTCTGATAGTTTTACAGAAATACTGCTAATACTCCTGACAGTGGGAGTTAATTGGAAACAATATGCTATATGGGCACTTTGTTTTTCCTCTCACCTCAGAGGAATAACATTTTCACCATTTTTAGAGCAAATGTTGGTAGATTTGACTATGAATATAAGATTCCAGGTTTGGGTTCAAAATGACTAATAACAAATCAAACTTTGCTCTGTGTGTTTGTGTAGAGCTCCAGGCAGCTGGTGTCATCCTTCCAGGAGGAGTTTGTGGTGAGAACGGACCTGATGGGCCTGGCCATCGGCAGCCATGGCAGCAACATCCAGCAAGCACGGAAAGTTCCAGGTGTCACTGCCATTGAGCTGGATGAGGAGACTGGTACTTTCAGGATTTATGGAGAGGTAGGGTGGAGTGTTGGTGAAGGCATGAGAGTTTCATTGATGGGGAAAAGGAATTAATGAACCTAGGTCTTTTCAACAAATGTTGGGAGAAGCAGTGTTGACATTTGAAATGAAACAAGTGGGAGTGTATGTGGGCTGGTGTGCATGTGTTTCTTATAATTTTTCACCGTGGTTGAGTTTGTTATTATTTTAAGTGGATTTGACCATTATCTTGTTGTGGTTTAGTGACTGTATTCAGAAGACTGTGTTATTTGTATTTAGAACATACAGCTGCTTGCTCTTTACTGTGTGTATGTGTTAGTTGAACATATAACAGATAAAGTGTGTTGTCTTTCAGTCAGCAGAGGCAGTGAAGAAGGCCAGGGGTTACCTGGAGTTTCTGGAGGACTCTGTCCAGGTGCCCAGGAACCTTGTTGGTGTGTGAGCTGGGAAATCTCCCAAACTTCTGTTCTGTTTTGGGCAGCTGAAAATGAGATGCTCTTTACGTTGGCCATGATAGTGGTACCACATTACAGATAACTATGTGTGACACATTGCAAGACAGTCATCTAATATTCATTACAATATCTGTGTAAGCTAAAGAAGAAAACAAAACCCCTAAAATAACAATACAATTACTCAAAAGGCAGGAACCCTTCACATACCATAGTTATTTACTCCCATTATGAAGTGCATTCAGTTTCATCAGTTCATCATTACTAGTCACCTTCTCATCTTTTCCCTGCTCTGTGTCCCTAGGCAAAGTGATTGGTAAGAACGGTAAGGTCATCCAGGAGATTGTGGACAAGTCTGGTGTGGTGAGAGTCAGGATAGAAGGAGACAAGGACACCAAGCAGCCCCGACAGGAAGTAAGCCTGCTACTGCCACATCTTTACTGCTACTGATAAAGCTACTTGTGGAGTACTGATAAATGTCACCAGTTTTGTTTGCTCTATACAAAGGATGTACACTCTGTCCTTCCACTTGGTCCAGTCAGTCCCATACTAACATGAGTGTTGTGTTTTTGTGTTTTGTTGACACAGGGAATGGTCCCATTCACTTTTGTCGGTACTAAGGAGAGTATTGGCAATGTTCAGGTTTTGCTGGAGTACCACATCTCTTACCTCAATGTAAGAATACCTGTGTATATGTGTATGTGTGTGTGTGTGTGTGTGTGTGTGCTAAATTGGGGAAAATTGTTTTTGATTCATGTTTGTGTATATTTCTGCCAATTCTTTGCTTTCAATCAGTGTCACAGCTTCAATTTACAGCCATTTCATGCTGCCTCTTAATGCATCTCCTGGCCAACCAGTGTTTCATTCAATTGGCACAATGGACACATGTTGGAATCATTTCCATACATAAGGCCTAACTGGCGTTTACTTGGCCACCAGCATGTCTATAGCGCTTCATAAGCCTTGCTCAAAGTCTAAACAGTAACACTGCTTAAATTTTGTGCTGTATAGGTACTTAAATTAAGTGATGAATACTCACTATATGTTTGTATACAGTAAATACAAGGATGACACAGGGTTCACCATACAGTAGTATTTTATAGTGGAGGCAGCTATCTAGCTGGATAAATAAAGACTGCCTCTGTGAACATCAATTTATACACTTTTATGACATAAGATGCTGAACTCAAAACTTGATAATCACCAGCTCGACATTGGCTTGACGTTTTCAGTATTGACCAGCTGGACATATAGTGTATTACCACCTCTAGTAAACAGTTTACTGGTGGGAATACTTGATTATTATTTCAATATTTTCAGTCTACAGTGGGTATTGTGAATGCCATATAAATGTATCAAACTTGTGATCATCTTCATAGATAATCACTATGCTGCTCTGCTGTGTGTATTTCACTGTAAATTTGGCACTTTGCATGTATTTGTGTGTCTTGTGCTGTTTGCATGTTTTATGCTGTGCTGGTGCTTTGTGTGTGTGTGTGTGTGTGTATAGGACATGGTGGAGCTTCTTGCGGAGGGCAAGCAGCTAGAGGAAGAGCTGAGGCAGATTGTGGATTATACACAGGGAAGCAGCCTAGCAAGATTCAGAATAAGCAACACAAGGCACACTGGATGTGATGTAGATGTGTGTATGATGATTATGCATGTGTATGCAGTGATGACTCTTCTTAACAAAAAATACATTTCTCAGAGATTTACTTGTTCTGAAACACAAAAGAAATTACATTGATATGTTTTCTGTTTCTTGGTTTTCCTTTTGTCTTATTTTCTTACCATTCCCATTTTTTATTTTATTTTTTTGCCGTCTAGGAGGTTGAGCAGCTTCGCCTGGAGAGGATGCAGATTGACGAACAGTTACGTCAGATCACCCAGGGTCACCGGCCAGCTGACAGGGAGAAAGGAGAGAGAGGGGAAAGAGGAGGAGGGTATAATACAGATGGCAGCGCTAATGCCTCATCGTCCTCTTTACATGCCAGTCGCTCCTACAATGGTCGCGGGCGTGGGCGCAGAGGCCACAGCTACAGCACTGGATATGGTAGGTGCCTTTTAAAATCAAATATTATGAATTAAACAGATTTGCTGCTGGGTACCGTGGTGTTAAAAATCTGAAATAAAACGTGCAAGAGTTAAAATGTCCGGACAAAAAGAAGGATCGAACTGTGCCCCAGTATTTTAGAATCTGTCCTAACCATTCTGTGTCGCTGTCTCTCTGTCCTGTTGTGTGTTTGCTTGATGAACAGGCACCAACTCCGAGCAGTCCAACGCCTCTGAGACAGATTCAGAGCGCAAGGATGAGCTCAGTGACTGGTCCCTTGCTGGAGAGGACCAGGACAGGTGAGTACAGATGTATAAAATGTGTAGCTGGAAGTGGAAGCTGTGTTATAGCTGCAAATATGTGCTACACAGTATACCATGAGCATGCTTATGTTTAAGATTTAGACTTTTTTTTGATCAATTGACTGACTTGCAGGGAGAGGGAGAGAGGCCCACGCCCACAAAGAGATGGCCGCAGGAGGCCTGGACCCGGCAGAGGGCGAGGAGGACGGGGACGAGGAGGAAGAGGAGGATACAACAATAGCTATGGTAAAGCTCACTCTTAGAGGATATAAAGAGGGACACAACAGTACCTTTCTCTTGTAGAAGTCTTGTCATAAGGTAGTTTGACTCTAGGTATAACACATTTTCTGTGAATCTGACATAACTCTGCAGCAGGGCCTCGGGACCATGAGGACAACCAGGCCTATGGAGCCTTGGAGACAAACACAGAGACAGACCAGACAGCTGATACAGATGCCAGTGAGTCCAACTTGCCTGCAAACCGCCGCAGAAGATCTCGACGACGCAGAACAGACGAGGACACCACGCTGATGGATGGCATGAGCGAGTCGGACAACGCCTCAATGAGCGAAAATGGAATAGGTAGGGAAGTCCCATTATTTGGAGAGATTGTTAAGACGTCCTCATGCACAGACAAACTCAAACACAGTCACAAAACAGTCAGTGTTTTAAGGAGAATATCTTAGTAAGTAAGTCTGTCACAGAGCTAACAGTGCTGTTTTAGCTATTAGAGCTGTCCAGGGTCATTTCCGGTGTAAAAGGAGCCAGTGCAGATCAAAGACGAGTCTCTGGTTTAAAGGCAATGTAAGCCCCAAATCCCTCTCTTTGTGATGACCTAACATCCCTAGATGACCCTGAAGCTAAACCGCAGCGCCGTAACCGCAGTCGACGTCGCCACATCCGCCTGCCTCAGGAGAGGCAGCCAGGTAACCATGGCAATGGCCTGCATCCCCTCACCTGAACAGCGCCCCTAATGGCTTGGCTACCGTGTTGCTCACCAGGCCTAAACTAAACCAAACAGTTGTTAAAATCGTTTACATCTCTGTAATGAGTGTTACATATTTGAGTGTTGCTTGCCCCATAAGCTTTTGCCAAATGATTGGACGTGGTCAGTTGACAGACTGGCCAACACTGTCCACATCGGTTTGCCGTGCAAATTGAAAGTATGCATCTCACACCTTTTTTTCTGGTATTGTTTCACAGGTGCAACACTTGTTCACTAACAACTAGGTTTGTTATCGAGTTGTTAGGCTGCCAGTTACACCAATGGCAGTCCTGGTTTGTGTGGTGTGTCATATTAAGCCTGACGTCTAACTTATTTTTCTGTGATGTTTTGCGCGATGTCATGTGTACTCGGTGTCTTCCAGTTTCTGTAACATTCACAAAACTGTCAACCGTGCTTGCTTCCCCCAGCAATTGACCAACAATGGGGAAAAATGCGAAAAATGATTTTCTCCACATTCCCCATTTGCCAGTACTAAACCACAGGGGGTGTGAAGTGTGAATTCGATATTTTTTTTTTGAATGTCAGACAATGTCATGACCGGAGGTTTTCTTTTCTTTGTCTTGTCTGTACAGTGACAGTGGCTGACTACATATCCAGGGCTGAATCTCAGAGCAGACAGACGGCCACCAAGGACACCAAGAAAAGCAAGGATGTGGTTAGTACTTAAATGTCACATGTTGACAAATTGTTGGCAGACCATAGTTAACCTTTATGGTCTCTTTCCATAAAAGTTATTTATTCCTCTCTTCTCTTGATATTTACCCTGCATTTATTCTACTTCTCAACTGCTGTATGAAATGTTTGTTTTTTCCTTGTTTTCCTAATGGTGAACTTGTTTGAATACATTAGAAGTGCATTATTTGTTCGTCCCACATTTCTGTTCAGAGTCAGGTAGATGTCATCGCTGAGCACAGCCCGCCGTCTGCCCCGGCATCCACCAATGGTTCTAACAACAATGCTGGCGACAGTGAGGGCAGCAATGCCACCAGAGTTCCCAGGTCTTCCACTGAGAGGCCCGCCAAAGTCTCCTACAAGGGGGACTCTGACCCACAACCTGTTGTTAACGGACTCTCCTAGTCAGACCTGGGCAAAGGAAATGGTTTCAAATATTTGAAATTCTTTGGCTGCACTTGACTGAATCTCTCTGTCTCTGGAGCAGCTTTTGAAACATTTACATACAACAGGCACTGTTCTTTTTTTTACTCGACAAATATTTGAAACCTGTTCCACTGCTTAAGTTTTAGAGGTCTGAATCTTAACCTCCCCTTTACACACGTGTTCTGTCCAACTATTCATTTTACTACAGTTTTTGTACAATAGTTCTTCCTGTATGAGCTTGCCAAAGATAGTCAAACACACACTCTACTTAACTGTAATTTCAGTCCACTCTTCATTGAGAGCTCAGGAAGAGGTCGGACTGAATGCAGTATTTATAAAATACAGACAGGGATTCCACTCAAACCCATACTGTGGTATGAATGCAGCAGTTCTTTTTTTATTGGTAAAAACAATATCATAGCAGGGTTTTAGAAAAAAAAAGAAGAAAAAAAAAAGTCGGCCTTTTACCAGGTGGACTGAGAAAGATGCTTCCACAACCTTTTTTCAGGATGTTTTGTGCATCTGAAGTAGTTTGTAAATTAAATATTCTGCATGAGCAGTACCACAGTGCAAATAGGTTTGTTGGAAACTCAAGTATGTTTGACATACATGTGATCAGCTGTTGTGCCTTGAGAGTAGATTCAACATGTTGTTGCCTGGCTCTGCACACCATCTGAAATCTTTTCACTCATTTCTGTGTTACTAGGTCACCCTCGCGTGCCATAGTTGAACCAGATGAGCTGTCTCCTCGGTTTATATGTACCCTTATGGCACTGTAGGCAGGTGGAGGCAAACACTGAAAAACCCTGAAAGGATTTCAGAGGCATATCTTTTTAAAATCAGGTGTGTTTATTCTTAATGTTTGTGGGGAAAATGAGTCCAGTTATCCTTTATATATATATATATATATATATATCTGTTGAGGAGTTTAACATTAGCTGCTTTCTGTTTTTCAATATGCAACCACTTCGGTCATAGAAGAAATGTTATTACAACGTATCTGGGAAAGAAACAAACAATAGAAGAGTTGTTTTCTTTGCACTGAAACATAAACTTTTTCTGTTAAAAAGTTGATTGTAGTTAAGTCTGGAAACTGGCCTGTTACTGTTTATTGCAGGACGGAGATGTAGCCATCAATGCTGGGTTTCCTGGAAACATCTCATTGCTAAACATCGGGCAGTTTCATCAAATTTGACAAGAGGGATAGAGAGTGCTGTTTCTTCCCAGAAGTCCAGTTAAACTAAACTCAATATCCCCTTTTACATGCCCAAAATATTGCAAAAGTCCTGTTTGAGCGGGAAGAACCAGACTACCCTGGTGTTGAGATGTTTCTGGAAAACCAAGCCCAGGTGACGATGATGTCATTTTCATGGTTCTTCCACAGACTGGCTGGCTGGAAACTGGTCACGACTGTTCCACTAAGGAAGGAGATTCATTTGGTTTATTTATTTAAAAAATGTACAGTATTTAAAAAAAAAAACAGAAACAAGAGAAGCTCTTCTTTGTCTTGACACTAAAACATATGTTACCTAGGGTTTTCTTTTAAGACAAATGACAATTTGGACTACTGAAAGTTGTGACATCCCAAGTGTTTTTGTTGGGTCAACTACAGTACATTTTGTTTTTTTTTAAAGGATTGTTCTGGTTGGTTGATGTGCAATATGTTTTGTATGCAGGTAGTTCTTAAATAAACTTGATCTTCCAAGTAGATCTAAAACACAACTGGCTCTTATGACATATATATATGTGATAATATGACAGAAGTTGTACAAAGTGTGAAGGTTCTGCAAATCTGTCTTATATCCCTCATTTTACAGTCCACCCATCAAATCATTACGTTCATCAAGCTAATTAAGAAACGTAAGGACTGGCAGTACATTATGTCTTGTCTGTTTCTGAAATGTTAATTGTTAATGTTAACTCGCATCACTGACTGATAGTTTGGAGTTCCCAAACTTTTCCCAGTCACAAGCCTCCACGTGGAAAGTAGTTTAGAAAGATAATTTATTGGTAAATATTTAAGTTATTAAGATTTTCATGACATCAAAACCCATTTCTGATACTATTTATGGTTGGCATGTTTTTTTCTGTAATGGCCTCTCAATATATTTACATTGAGTAATTATCTCCGTATGTAGTGTTTTTTATTGGTAGTGCGGCAAAATTGATCTCACCTCACTGTTCAGTCAGAACTATATTATGTTACTGCTAATGCAAATGAAACAACCTACTGCTGCTTCACTGCTAGAGAATGAAGCTCTCTCTAGTATAGATGGTGTGTGTAACCCACCCTAATTCAAACCTCTCACATGGCACTGATACACAGTGTGCTGTTAGACTGAAATGCCACTATTTAAAAGGATAGGTTCACATTTTTCAATTCTTTATTATAATAATATTCAAACGCCCATACGTACACTGAAAAGGTTTTTGTTTGCTGTAATTGTCCCTCCTGTCCATACTGAGTTCACCAAAAGCCAATATGAGGCTTCAGCAGCCCGAGTTAATGAAATGAAGTGGATATCGTCCAAAGTTGCGGTATAATACAAAAACTCATGGGAACAAATGGGAATATGAGTATTGTTTTAAGACAAACTGTTGTTTAAAGTTCCTGTCTTGTGGCAAAACGCCAACTTAAGAGAAACAATGAAAAGTACAGAATGTAAATGTAAAACACAACATAATAATAATAATATTAATAATGAGGGAGAATTCCATCAACAATTTGTACAGTGTGATTTTATTCGAGAACAATCAGTTAGAAAAGTCTGGTAATCGCTCAAGTCAGACAGACAGCGTGGATAAGATCAGTGTGAAACCATCATCTTCACTTCTATTGCTTTGTCTGGCTATCCAACAAATCCTTCGCTTCATTTATCTTCGCTGCTAGGTAGGGTGATCCACCTGTGAGACACACACACACACACACACACACACACACACACACTCTGACTGTAAAACCTGTTCAACAGTGTAACCATTACATTTACTGCTGGACACTTTCTTCCTTTAAAGCTGAAAGATGGTACAACCTGAAGTATACAAGTATGTGCTGGCAAATAAAGTAATTAGAGTAACAAGTCATCCCTAACCAGCAAAGCAATGCTTTGCCGATAAAGCCGATGAATGCAGTGTACTGTAGATACTCCATCAGCCTGTTTACCAGAAATCTATAAAAACAGATAACGGAACGTTTAAAGCCCCACACACCTCTATCTGGATGGTTCAGGATCATCAGTTTTCTGTGGGCTTCTCTGATCTTATTCCTGTTGGCTGTGGGACTAAAAGACAGAACAGGGGCAGCAAGAGTCATTATCATCATAACAATCAGTGTGAATAGTAGTGGTTATTAAATAATCCGCTGTAGTGGCGGGTACAGTGACAGACAACAGCAAGACAGGTTAACATGCAGCACAGACCTAATCCCCTCACCTGCGTGTGACCCTGGATGTACACTAACGCTTAACTGAGGCCCAGTTCTGGGTGGTGGAAAGAGTTACCGGTGTGGGAAAGAGTGTCCACGTACCTGATACCTAAAACCAGGGAAGCTTCTCTCTTGTTCATCTTTGGATCAAATCCACCTCGATAGTACCCTCCTCCAAAAGCCTGCGACAACATATACAATAATAATAATAATAACAACTAACAGCTCACCATTACAAAAAGTAATTTTTAATTTAAATGTGGAATTAAAAGTAACGTGAGAGATCCGGAGGTATCCAGCACACATCATACTTCCATTTGCAGATATCCTTATTGTGTGCATATTTTCCCTTCTTACCGTCTTGGGGAAGCTCTGAAGGGCTTGCTTCACCTGAGGCTCCATCTGCTTTATGGCCTGCATGGCATAGCGACCTGGGAGACAAAGACGAGGGGAAACATGCAGCGGCATTTAAATCATCTGGTATCAAACTCTCAAAAAAACATATAGAAACGTCACTCATTTTGTTAAGTTTTGAATTACAATTTGCTTTGAACAATCAATTTCAGCAAAAGAAATCTGTTAATCATAACCGATGTGATAATATTATGACAATAGTATGCAGAAAATAGTATGTGATAACACTGAATCATTGACCACCCCTTCTGCATGTATTGTAAAGAAAACCACTGCTCTGACAGGGGTTATTTGATAGACTGCTGGTGGCTGCAGGAAACTGCTTTTCTGGTTACTTCTTTTGCTTTATGCATTTCATGTTTTTATTCGTTTTTATTTTATAATTGCTTTTAATAATTAGCTTTGGCAGTTGTTGTTTTTTTTTTTACAGCTTTTCCCCTCTGTGAAGCACCCATCTGTTCAATTCTCACTTAGACTCAGGACTTTAACTTTGAACTAGTAGCTTTGTCAAGGTGATTGGTCACACCACCGAAGAGCTTACACACCGTTGAACCTTTCCACATTTTAGTCGGTAACAGTGAGCTGGCTTCTGTAGGAGCTGCTCACCTGCAAATCCAGCTGCTGCCAGAGCCAGTCCCACTGCCACCATGGAACTGGCCTGCGGAGAGAGTCCGAAAAACATTGGGAGCATACACAGAAAATCACTAGCACCAACTGACGAGCTGTCCTACAGTTGCCACGTAAACAATTGGCACATGACCTGGTATGTTGCAAAGCCTAAGCGATTAACGATAGCTACTTTTAACTCGAATTGAAGTGGTAAATAAAACGTTAGCTACGTTTGGTCACGTTGTGTCGGGCCATGCACACCGGAGTCAAGCTAACGTTAGCTTTAGCCATTTAGAACGAACGTTATCGGACCTTTCGGCAGACTACTGATCATGCAACCATTTTCAGATCGTCATTCCAGCTGGTAAACAACAAGTCCGACCTACCATGTCTGTGTGTTATGTTCCGTTTGTGTTAAATACTAGGACCATAACTTCTGACCTCTCATGTTTTCGTCGCCCTGGCGTTCATATGTTTGTGCCGGAAATGGCGAACAACTGTCGTAAAACCATCACATGCCATACGCTGGTCCTTCCCCGGTTAAACTGTCAAATCCGTGTCCGGCTGCATCTATGGGAAGGCGGACATCCAGCCCCTCCTACAAGACTATTTAAGTCGCCCTACCTGCTCTTGAACTGTGTTTGCCAGTCCTCATGAATGTTGGTGGAAGGTGACAGTTGACAGTTGCCATGAACTTTTTGGCAGTAAGTTCAATGTAGCCGTACTTTGGCAGTGTAAAAACCTGATTTTAATTCCTTTCTTTAAATGATGTTGATTTGAAACTAGCTAAGCTAATTGAGGGTTTCTATGTGGTCAAGCTAAATGCAACTGTTAGCAAACTGTCTGATGTTAGCCAATGCAAACCAACATACAAACATTCACGTTTACTCTGAATGCTTGTCTGCAGTTTAGCTGTAAACACTTTTCCTTTGATTTGCTAGAATGCCAATGTTTACAGTGGCTAGCTAACATTAGCTCACTACACTTCTGCAATCATTCACAGGTTAGCTGGAAATTTAGTTCTGCTATGTTAGCTAGATGGCTAATGTAAGCATTTAAACTGCACTGTAGGTAGCTAAGAGCACTGGAATGAAAAGGCAACTATAGCTAGTAAATAAGCTATGTAAAGTTTGCTAAACAGTGGTCACAAGTACTGGTGGTAGAATGTGTAAATGCTAAAATGTTGTGTAGCACAAGTAGAGGAGTCATCAAGCCGATGAAAGGAATTGGTCATGTCCGTTACGCAGCAATATCTATCTGAAATCTGCTAACATTAGCAACCAAAAGCTACTTGTCATACCAGTCCTGCACAGCGGTACACACAGTACAGCCGTGGCAGCAAAACCCTGGAGTGTACTGACAATTTGTTGATTATGAATTACTTTTGCAGTTAAAAGAGGAAAAGTGTGACTTGTCCTTTCAAAAGTTACAAAACAACACAATTGAAAATAAGTAAATTAATTCAAATTCAACTTGTATTATATTTTGTTAGCCCACAGGAAGAAGAGGGGAGCTGCAGGGAATACACTTGAGAATTCACGTCCATGCGTCTGTAGTCAATTTCTTGGTTGAAAGGGTTACGTAGGTGAGCTGTTAGGGATTTAGGGGACTTTACCTGTTATGTGTCTTTACCATTGTTTTCAATAAAACATTATTGGGTCTTTATTTCCTCATCTTATGCTGAAAATAGTATGTTGGTATGCTACATAATGTGTGTGTGTGTGTATGTGTTAGTGAAAGCAGATGGGGGTGGATAAGAGCTTTTGACTTGTACTATCTCACTTAGGCCAACGCGATTACAAAAATTGGTAAACATTTCATTTTACCCAGTGACACACAGCCACTGAATTCTTTTGGAGAAAACGGGCACAATGATTTTAACAGCACACTTTTTAGTCACATTTATTTTGGCCGAATAAAGCTCTCCTCAGGACTGGTCAAGCATGTACGGACTGCTTGATTGACAGCTCCTGCACTCCCATGTTTTGCTTTGTTTCAAATGTTGGGCTGGAACAAATGACCCCTTTCTTACCCCATCACTATTAGTACATTGAGTCCAGTAACCTCACTAAATCCCAGCACAACTGTCCACCTTTGACCTAAGCAGAAGTCTAATTGGCCAGAATAAGTTAAAACGACAGTGTGGGTGTGCAGGGCCTTTTTTTTTTTTTTTAAAAGCAATTTTGTCATATGGATAAGATGACCAATAATGTAAATCTTTTAAGGTTAAGAATGGATGCTGCATGTTGTCACTTTGTAGAAGATCCTGTATCTGACAATAGAGGACAGTTAGCCAAATTGTTTAACCAGACCAATGAGTTAATTCATATAGTATCTACTTCTCTGTGATTGAGTTAAATATGTGGCTAGGTGCCACATCTCAAGAGTTTGAAAGTGTTAATTTGACTTGACACTGTGTGCATTAACATAGCTCAAAAGGTGTCTAGGTAAAAACTGGCCTAAAGATTGATGGTTTTCATCTTACAAAAGTTTACAGTAATGTAAAACAGCAAATGCCATTTTAAAGACCTTGAACCAGTGAATATTTGACTTTTTTGATTGAATGACTTAAGTGAATTGATGACCAAACTTGTGCTTCTTCACATGCACATTGATTACAACACATACAGTACAGGCAGGTCGCTGCATAACATACAGGTACGGGTTCACAGGTGAAACAGTGAGAAGAATATAATGGAGTGTGTCACATACCAGCAGGCCTCTGGATAAAACAACAGCTGTATGTTGCAGTGATCTCAGGCAGCTCTCCCACAGCTAAACCAGAGTCTGCTGCTGCTGCTGCTGCTGCTGCAGTGTCCTCTATGGAGGCACCCTGGCTCAGGGTGATGGCTAGTTATAGGACCAAAGATACTGTGAACATCTGCAGGCTGTCTGTAAGGAGCAATTTAAAGCTGAACGTGCCCTGCTGTGTCTCTCCTACCATTGGACCGAAACATGACAGCAGCTAACACAATGGGACAGTGAAGGGCCTAATTATTGCCCCTATCATTTGCATAATTACAATGTTTTCCTGAGGCAGGGGCAGTATAGAAATTGTAAATTGTAGTGGACCCGCTGTCTCTCCTTAGTGGAAGTCATATTTCAATGGAGAGAGCCTGTTCTGCTAGCCAGGCAGCCAGGCTCAGGCAAGAGGTCCCAATCAGCCAGCCGCACAGACTGCTCATTCAATAGGATTTAAAAAGCCAACTGTGTGGAGAAATGAGAGTTTTGCCCCCCAAATCATATGGAATTACAGTGCTGGTTGCATATGGGGGGAGCCAGTGGCAGGCACAAAAGCCCACAGGAAGCAGCTATTTCTGTGTGTTTTATTAACCCAACCAAGCAATTTAATTCTTTTGTTCGGGGGAGTTCTACTTCATTGATTAACAAAAGCGGGGATATAATTTTTTCAGCCCCTTTTGAAAAGCCTGAAATGTCAAGCCTTTTAAAGGAGATTATTCTGCCTGTGTGCGATGAATAGAGCCCAGAGTAACCTTTTGTCTACAATTAAATATTCCAGCATAAATATAAAAGAAAATCAGAGATGGGGAAGATTGAGTCAGGAGAGATTGGAGAGGTAGATCCTCTGCCCGATAGTGGCAACAGCCTGGCTCTAATTAGATATGCCAGGCGGGCTGTGAGCAGTCACTCTCCACAGCACGCCGAGAGAGGAGGCAGCCTGAGAGAGGAGGACAGAGGAAACCTATCTGCTCATCTGTCTGTCCAGCGCCTTCCTCTGGGCACCCACAAGGTATTTCCGGAGACTTTGTTTTGTTTTGTTTTCCGCCGTTATTTGTTTTCCTGACATCTTTGCTGCCGGAGAGGGAGAGCCTAAAAGGCAATGCCTTCTGGGAACTGCATAAACAGAGAGGGCTGAATACAAAAAAAAAAAAAAAGTTGTGAGATTGTTTATGATTCTGAGGAGTGATTAGGAATAACAATAAGGTACTTTAGGGACAGAGAGGGTCCCCCCACCCCCCTTACTCAGGAGGTAGACTGTGAGGCTGCCTGGAGGGGGATGATATTAAGTTTTGATCCATGCAGTGCTGCATTTGATTGTGTTTTGTGAGTTGCAGTTGGACTTCGTATTTGCATTGTGCACTGAGGAGGCTGAAGTGTTCATGGACCGAGGTGACCTGCATGCTTTGATGCGAGAGTGAGCTTTGCACTGTCGTCATTGTTCCCTATGGAAACATTTGTCCGATGATAAAAGTTTTGTCATTAGTTGATCTGAAGTTTTTGAGACTCCGTTGCTGCAGGGATGTTCTCTGTGTGCAGTTTGGTGAGGCTGTCGTCCTCTGCTTTTGCACAAATGATTGCTTTAATTTCCCTTGATTTAAAGAAAACAAGTAAAGGAAGTAATGAAACCCTTTTAACTTTGCCTTGCTGGTTTAGTTTGAACTGGGTGTCAGGCTGCTCGTGTCAGGGTTTGATGGATGGTGCTGTGACCTCTTGTGTGTGGATTATTTTCCTGACCAATCATTTTCTGGAATGACGAGCTCTGAGCGAAGATTTATTAATGATCCGCTGGAAAATGCATTTTAACATTAGTTAAGGAAGAATTGTTCAGAGGAAAATCCCAATACCTTAAAAACAGTCTTTAAGAAAAGTTAGTATGGACCCAAATTGTTTTGTTTCACTCCTTTTTGTAACAAGATGGAAGACTGGAGGGGAAAGATGAAAAGCAGTGTTTTGATGTATTGTTGCTGGTGGGGGAGGACTGAGAGTGTCTTGCACTTCTCTACATATTGCAGGCAATAAGAAAGGACAAACTCTATTTGAAATTCTTTCTGGAACCACTCAAGAGCTCAGAGCCTTCAGCAGCCTCAACATTGGTGACTACAGTGTTAGTCACCTTAGTGACTAACCACTAAAACCTAAAACCATTAAACCTTGAACATAACAAAACGAAAGTGGCGAATTCAAGTCTTATTCGCTGCTTACTCCATACGCAGGTTGCTGAATGGTCACGTTTCCTTGCTTATTCATCGTTTTCTAATGTCATAAATCGCCACATCGCGGTACATGTTATTGTAAACACAAGTCGTTTCGTGTGTATGTACAAGAACATACATGAATGCAGTTTTTGACTAGCAGTGGGAGTAAAACAAAATGACACAGGAGGGGCGGTAACCAGCAGAGTCTGCATCAACGATGGATGCAACAGGCCCTCCGAACAAGCTCAACGACTTCACTTGCCACCATTCAGTCCGTCTTGAATTCCGGATCAGTGGGGATCTCCAAATGATTCTTCAACTGCTTCTGATGCCACACTGAGTCGTAATTCACCTGCAATGCAAGAAAGGATGAAATGGGGGAAATTCTCAGTTACTGTGTGGAGAAAAAGAGATGAATGTAGCAGCAATGTCATGCCTTTTTTCATTTCAGGGAAGGGCGTGTTATCAGTCAGCCTTTTTTTCTTTTTAAACTCTGTTACCATAGAAGAAAACAGTTTAAACACGATCAAATTCAATAGCTCAGGGTGTAACTGCATATTTTCCAGACTCTAAATGTTATTTTAATATTATGCATTGTAAAATGACACATACGATATCTGACTGGATCCAAGTCAGACTGTGATTTAAACTGCAAAAAAAAGGTTTTTAGTATTTCTGTCTTAAGGAGAAGACTAAGCCTGGGGTTTGATTCAGATCCTATACTTCAATAAAAGTAGCAATACCACACTGAAAATTACATTACATTTACTCCATTACGAGCACAAGTGCTTACAAGTGCTACATTTAAAATATTGAAGTGAAAGTATGTTAGTATTATTAGCTAAACGTACTTAAAGTATCAAAAGTAAAAGTACTCAATGCCGAAAAATGGCCCCTTGGAGTGTTTATACTGTTTTATATTATATTGTTGGATTACTATTAGAAATGCATTAATGTGTAAGTAGCATTTACTGTCGTAGTTGGTCAAGGTGTCATTTATTGTATCTTATGTACTGTTGGGTGGTTTAATCTACAACAGTGCATCCAATTCTATAAGATGCTTTGTATGTAAAATTAAGTAGTTACTGAAGCTGTGAAATAACTTTAGTGGAGTAAAAAGCGCAATATTCCCCTCTATGTAGTGGAGTGGAAGTATAAAGTGGCATGGAACGGAAATACTCAAGTCAAGTACATGTACCTCAAACTTGTACTTGTGTAAATGTACTTTCCACCACTAGACTGGGCACATCGTAAAGCATAAAACCAATGTTTCCTTTTTTAAGAATACACCTTGAGGGTATTTTTCTTTCAGGAAAACACTACATTCAGGAATAATTCTTTTGATTCAGCCTAACTTTAAAGCCCTGTCTTTGGAATATTACCCGACTGGTCAATGCATGGTGAAAGAAAATCGAGCCTACAGCAGTTTGCGTTTGATCTCGCACCACCGCATGCTGCTAAAGACGAGGCAGCGTGGCCTCAGATAGATGTGACGACGCGTTAGGCCCCACGCGCTGAGTCATGTTATGTTATGAGTGAGAATGTGACCCATTTCTGAGGAACACAAATGGAGTGCTGTAACGCCTTTCTTCTTGAATATACAGTATGTATTTGTTGGGATTTTCTTTGGTTTGCATAATATTTCGGAAGTCATCAGATCCCAACGGCATGGCTATGGGGGTCAACTTTTCATGGTCTTACATGTATTCTATGTACTCAAAGTCCCTGGTTCGAATCCACACGCGATTGTTCGTTGCATGTCATCACCCTGCTTCCTCCCCCGCCATTTTCTGTCAACTCTCTACCAGATATTTTCAATTAAAGGCAAAGTAGCTTATTCGAATCCCTAACAGAGAGGAATGTTTTGGCTTGAGATTCACATTCATTCAAATTCATTTCAGTGACATTTTGATATCTTGATTTGACATTAAATCCATTGGACTATAATGATGTGTATTGCTTTAACCCCAAATTGTCAATCCCAAACCCTCCTGCTACTCGGTCTGCCACTGTAGTAACCGTTTAACACCAAACTATCCGCATGTTTAACCCCGATCTTCACCTGTACTTCATCTTAATTCTAATCTTAACCCTAAATCAAAGTGCTAATCCAAAACTAGCCCTTCAATAGGCGAGCAGCATAAAAATGTCCTTGGTGCTCATAAGTGTAGGAACATACGCACAGAACGCACACACAGAGGCGTGCATGCACACTAACATTACTAACACACACACACACACACATATATAAATCTAATGTCACCGCTATTCCAGCGGCCTTTTCCCCCCCAGAGGGCTTTATCAGAGCTTTGGAGGGCTGATTGGAGGAGGCAGCAGTAATGACTGCAGGTCATGAGGTCACAACCCTGTTATGATAACTAAACTCTGAGGTCAGATGCCTAAACGGCAGCGCGCTCTGCCTGCTGATGATGCCCGATAACAGCTCGTGAACGCTGCTTTATTATTCTAACAGTTCAGATCAAAATTCATTCTATTAATGGAATTTGCTTTTTTGCTCAGTTTTTCATGGCAAACCCCAACTGACTTTATCCAACGTGGTAACAATGACTAACCAAAAGAATGTTGAAAATGTTTTGGTTTAGTTTTCCGTTGAAGTTGTTCTGGTAGAATTTTGAATATATATGTTTTTCTGTTTTATTTTAAAACTAGAACTTAAGTGACAGCTCACTTTTCTTGGCAGTCTTGTGTGTTTCATTTAATATCAGTTGGGATAATAGCTGTTGTGGTGTTCTTTCTTTTCCTTGTTCAGCCTTCAGTAGCGTCAAATAAACACACACTATCTCCCTACTTCATTTAGTACAAAGTAGTTTATCCTGCGGATTGCAGAAAGTACAAAACAAATCTGGAATACAGAGGGTCTGGATCCTAGTAATTCCTGTCAACCCCTACGTGTAAGTGAAAGCTTACATTTTTGAGTGTGATCATATAATACAGATCATGAAGTGACGACGTAAACAGCTCAAACGAACATTGTATGAGTTCCAATGCAGCTCACATCAGTAGGTTTCATTCTGATTCTGGTTTCAAAACATGCTTTGGGAAACTAGACCCCCATGTCCTGAAATATATATATTTTTTTATCTTGTGCGGATAAGAAACTGTGACTTTTTATGTTAAGATACATAACGTATGATTTATGATGCTGGTGAGAACATTTCTGGGCACCGTTCCAGTGTGACATTATGTAACGAAGCTTGTTTGTAATGTAGTCAGCTGCTAGAAATACAGAATAAATGTCTTTATTCTGCACCAGAGTGTGTGTTGTTGTTGTTTTTTTTTTTTACATCTTCCCAGACAGGCATGCAGACAGAAGGGCTTGCTGGCAGTCAGACATACAGTATAGGCAGACTGACTCCTACAGACAGTCAGAGCACATGTATAAATCTGGCATAATGCTGATTTTTTACTTTTCCCAAAGAGGACTGCTAGCTTGGCAGAAAGGAAACAAGAATTATTCAATCAAACAGCTCTCCTTCCACATCCAGATTTGACTCCAGCCGCATAAAGCTTGCCGCTTAATCCTTTTATCAAACCCTCCGATGGAATACTCTTATTGGAAATGCCCAGAGAGAGAAATAATATTAAGGTCATTTCTATCTCTAGTTTATTTTCTCCTTTAAAAAAAAAAAATTACCCCTGCTTTCCGTTTTTTTTATCTTGAGACAATAATTACTTCAGGTCTGCGGATGAAGACCTAACTGCTGATTATGAATGTTCTCTGACCACTGAGGGAATCTCTGCCCTCATCAGCAATAACAGAATCAAATTGTCCTCATTTAAAAAAAAATATATATAAAAACCCAGCATCTCCAGGAAAGTGTGTTCGCAGTGTGCTGTGGTGAGCCTCCGCCAGGCAGGTTGGAGGGGAAAGCGTAATGTGGGTCGGCCGGTGATGATGGCTGGTAGTACTAATATCTCTAAAGGGGTAGATATGGAAGCTGTGAGAGCTGCTGTTCCGTACTGTCAGCGTTTTGCAGCTTTATATCTCTGCTCTCTGAAGCAGTCTGTGTGTGTGTGTGTGTGTGTGTGTGTGTGAGAGAGAGGTTGGTGTGTACAGACCCAGGGTTTTGTTGTACTAAAACAATATTCCCCATTGGAAGGAAATGATTTCAATTCTACAAGCTGTTTTACCCTGAGAGGAGTTCAGGTGCAGTCTGTGTTTCTCACGTATCTGCAATAACTTCAGGTGTGATGTTTAGAACTGTCAGATGTCCACATTCAATGTGTACATAGGTTTTCACAGACAAAATACGGGGGGGGGGGGGGGGGGGTTGGTAACTAACGCTGTATCTACATTATGTGACACAGATATGCATGTGTGTAATCCAGCATTTTAGACCAGAACAAACCCGTCTCTCTTAAATCACACCCTTACAAAAAAGTTTCATATTAAAAAAATGAATTCACTTGGTGTAAGCACGTGGTTTTTGGACATTTCCTATGTGAAATATGTGTATGCAGAAACAATTTCACATGTGTTTTTCTTGCTCTGAAGGGTCGTTACAATGAATTCCCTTGTTTCCTATCAAGAAATATAAAAGAAGAGCTTCTTCCGGACTGAAATGAACACTTTCTGGAGATTTTTCTTCTCAAATATATGTACGCTGAACCAATTTAGACCGGATTATGTGGGAAAACTCAATGGGGGTGAATTCTTTCATTGTCGTTCTTCTCTGTTATATGGGCCACTGTAATGAAGGAATTTGTCAATCAGAAGCAAGGAAGGGAGTCTTCCTCCCTGTGACTTGCAGCCGCAAAGAGGCAACCCTCTCCTTCCCCGGGGGAGAACTCCAACACAGAGGAGCTCAGCCACCCCGGATGCTGAGTTTGGTGATCCCCTGACTTCATTTCTACATTCAGCATCAGCATGTTAGCGTTGTCATTTTGAGCATGTTGGCACCATGAATGTGGTCAGCATGCAACATTAGCACGCAGGTCAGTACTGCTGTGTCTGCCCCCCCCCCCCCCCTCAGGATGAATTGTAATAACTTTGGCGATCCCTTAACGTTTCATCAGGTCAAATTTCAGTTTGTTCAATACTTTGATTTATGACCAAATACCTGCAAAACGAATAATATTCCCATCGGCTCCACTTTGTGTTTAGTGCCAATGATACATGTCAGCATGCTAACACACCAGATAGTGAACCTGGGAAACATTATACCTCATAAGCATCAGCATGTAATTGTTGTTGTGAGCAGGTTAGCATGCTGACACTCGAATCTGGGCCAAAGCTCTGCTGTGCCCACCTCACAGAGCAGCTAGCATGGCTGTATACTCTTAGTATTACATAAAGTACTTTTTTTTCCTGATGGTAGACAGGTGCAACCATGTTAACACCCAGTTCATTTAGTCTGTGCACTGCAAGTGGCTTGTTGGCACAGTCCCAGTTGTTCATTCCTGAATCATAGAAGGGTTCAGGAGCTGCTCAGCGTGTGAATCACATCTTATTTATACCAGAAAGAAGGAAAAACAAAGACAGGGCTGCAGCACAGTTTCAAGGACTGACTTGGCGATTGAATGTCTGCCTGTGAAAGATGTCCAGTTGTTTCGGGCCGATTGACCTCAGTGATGGTCTCCGTTTCATCACACTGATGGAATGACGCAGCCTGTGACCTGGACTCTGATGGCCGGTCAGCGGATCCAGGGATTAACTGACTCCTGTCCATTAGTCTCTCTAACCCAGAGTGGCCATGCCAGGTCCCAGACCATCACTTCACCCTACGCTCTGTAGCGTGTGATGATATGATAATGGGATAACAAGTCGTAGTTCACTCTGCAGTGGCTACTGCATATGTGTGTGTGTGTGTGTGTGTGTGTGTGTTAGTGAGAAAGCGAGAGAGTGCTAAAGCTGTGTGTGTGTGTGTGTGTGTGTGTGTGACTACAGACCTATAATTATCCTCCTGAGGAAAACAAGTGCAGAGTGAGTGGTCCATTGTGGAAACAGGATTATAGCCTGTGAGAGAACAGAACGTCTGCGCTTTGTGTTGGCTAATGTTTTGAAGTTCAGTCTGAGCTGTTTGATTTGAACTGGTGTGTGTGTGTGTGTGTGTGTGTGTGCGTGTGTTATGAAATCCAGTGGTCAGAGTGTGTCATTTGATTAAATCCTTTCCATTCTGCTGAATATGCGACTTTGTTGTCTCGGAATGTGGCCTAGTGTAGGGCCACGGCAGGTGGTTATTAATATGACAACACACACACACACGCAGACAAACACACTCGCTCTCTCACAATCAAACACCTCATTTAGTTTGTTTTGATTAAGGTGTGCGACCCGGAGAGAGACAGTGTGAGGGTGCAGAGACAAGGAGAGCCGCAGGAAGAAAGAGAAAGAGAAGGCTGGCTTTTCTCTCTCAGAGTTCCCCGTGTCAGTCGTGTAAGAAAGCCGCCAAACCAATAATTTCGTCAAGTTCTTTTTTTAGCGGAGCGGCTGAAGCGTCTTTGGATTGCCACATGTATAAAGGCAGCCCATATAAAGCCATTCACAGCACTGAATGAACACGCCATCTGTGGGGCTTTCTTATTTCCTCTTCTCTTTTCTTCCCCTCCTTTTTTCAAGCCTTGTAATCAAATTTGAGCAAAATCAAATGGCGGGAGGATAGAGAGAGAGAAAGAGAGAGAGAGAGAGCAGTGTGGGGGGGTGGTGGGGGGGGGGGGTTCAATGAAAGTACCTTTTGTTGGCCTGAAACGAGCAAGTAATTTACAAAATGCCCTCCCTTTGTGCAGGGGGCTAAGGGAAGAAAGAAATCAGTAGCTTTTAGAAGCTAGGCCTTGCGCTGCGTCGGGCAAGATAATGAAAGCCGTCTTGTGTTTGTGGGCTAGAGAGCATCTCAAAGGCAGACCGGGCCCCGGCTCAGGGTTAGCTCGGCTGCTGAGAAAAAAAAAAACAAAAAAAACCCCCACAACACTCTCCTCTGTGTATGTGCGTGTATGTGTGTGTGTGTGTGTGTGTGTGTGTTTGTGTGTTTGGCAAAGAGCGGCAAAACAGGACGGCTGTGCCCGGCTACTCTTGGCAGAGACACTCGGAGGAACAGGCAGAGTTGACGACGCTGAGGAGAGACGAGGGATGAAAGAAGGATGTTAACCGGCGCTGAGGGCTGCTGATCTCTTCTTACCTGTTGTCCTGCCGCAGGTGCGTCCGGAACAGCCCTGCATTCAGAGGCGCAGCACCTCTGTGGAGGAGCCTGGAGGAGAGGTGAAGATGCGGAGGAGGAGGAGGAGGAGGAGGAGGAGGAGGAGATCAAACCTCCTGCAGGGATCGTTGTGCTGAAGGATAACGAGGGGCAGGAAGAGGATCTCAGCTGACTGCTTTGCTTGGACGTCTCGGGGTAGAGCACCTGACTGCTGAAGGACACTCAGCGTTTACCTGCATGGATCCGCTGGATTATTACCTGAGCGACACCTGGGCACGACTCGCTGTCGTGGATTATTACAGGTCAGACCGTTTAGAATAATAGTACGTTTTCTATTTGTGCAAACTGAACTTGGTGTGCTGAACCGAGCCTAACTTGTTGACTCAGGAAAAAAAAGAGATGCTGCGTGACGCCTGTGCTGTACAAGCAGGTCATTTGCCCAGCTCACCTGAGATGTAGTCAAAACAACGCTGTGCTCGACAGCCTGAACTGACCCGAGTTCAGTTGTGTTAGGTCCACGTCTGGTGTTGTGAATTGGCGGCGGTGCTTCTTGAAGTTAAAGTGATTCAATTGTTCGTGATGATGATGATGATGATAATTAAAGTGCATTTAGATGTCCGCTGTCTCTGGCCTACAGATTAGTTCCTGGTTTGCCGTGCTGTCACCTGAAGTCTGAAGACTGGTGAGTTATGACAATTTGTGTTATTTCTTTTTATTTGTTATTTCTCTCTTCTTTCTTTCCTTCTGCTTTGTCTACGTCTCTTGCCCACTATCTGTCTGTCTGTCTCAGCCTTTACTCAGTTGTTTCTCTCTGCACCTCCTAGACAGCCATTGCCTCTCTCCCCTCCTAACTTACTGTATATCTCATGTGCCATCCGAAGTGCCTGAACTGAATCAGGGCTGTTCCCTTGAGTCTCGTCTTTTATAAATTCACACAATCCAAATATCAAGTTTGTTGTATTATATACGTGCACGTGCGTGTCGATGCTTTTGATGCTTCTGTCACTGTTTAACTTAATACGTATTCCTGCATTGCAAGATCTCTTCATACCTGCCTTTTTTATTGCTTGTTTTATCTTTCTTGAATTCAGAGATTTTAGCGCAACAGGAGAACTACTGTATTTGAGTTTGTCTTGGTCGGAGTTACAGCTGGAGGCGGGGATCGTTTTCACCACAGTGAAACAGCCAGAGGCAATACATTTAGTTCAAAACTTGGCACACGTCACGATGCTTAATGTTACACTGGGATGACACTAACTTGTCTTTTGAGATGTCCATCTATTCTAGTAGAGTGCAATAGATGAAAGCGAACTTCTTGTTGCTTGATGTGCCATATGCAACCATGAATGCGATTAAAAGTACAGTTTTTTACTTTGCTACAGTGGTTCCTGCAATTAGTCAGTTGTCAAGCGCGAGTCACTCGTGGAGGCGATGCTGTTGGTAAGATGGAGTTACCGGCAAGTTATGGAAAACAAGTGAAAGTGATTTTGGCGTAGCTTGCCATATGTTTAATCTTCGAACTCCTCAGATGCTGCTTTTGATTAGTTATTGTAACAGCGATTACGCAGTTATTGGAGGGTCCATTTTTTTTCTGTTGGATGGAACATTTGTTTTGAATCAAATGACGAGTGAAATGTCGATGATGACGCCACTTTAACACATTTTCCGTCAAGCTGTCCTGGGTTGGACAGCTGTTTTACCGCACAGGAACTCAATGCGGCCAGTTAGAATCCAGCAGGCGACTTGTGTTGGGGCTGTTGAGAAACATTCTGGGATGTGGAGTAAGTCTCAAACTGGTGTAGATAACGCAGGTTGCCGGGAAGTAGGTACACCTAAAACGTAAATGACAACATTTTATCACAAGATGTTTGTACAGGAACATATTTATGGTATCGAAAACTAAGGTTGTTTCTTTTGTTTCTTTTGTTTCTAGTGAAACATCATGAGCCGTGTACTTCCTCTCATATAATATCTACTACCAACAACAATCAACAAACAATTTTCTAGAGTATTTGGAAAGAAATATATCCGGTGAACAGGCCTGTTAACAGTGAGATTGGACTTTTATTGTGAATGTAGGACTTCAATGTGTCCACATCTCAGTCTAATCTTCAGTGGTGGAAAGTAACTGTGTACATTCAGTCAAGTACAATTATAAGGTACCTGTACGTTACTTGAGTATCTCCATTTCCTGCTACTTTATACCTCTACTCCACTACAATTCAGACAAATATTGTACTTTTTACTCCATTGCATTTATTTGATATATTTAGTTACTAGTTGCTTTGCAGATTCAGAGTATTAGTACAAAATATACACATGAATGCATCAATGATAATATAATCTAATAATATAATACAATACATTATTGTGAAATGGGCCATTCTGCAAAATGTGTATTTGTACTTTAAGTTTAATGCTAATGCAAATGTTTCTCATTGGCTTTTAGGTTTCTGTTCACATAACAGGATGAGATCTGGGCTATGGCTGAAATCGCTCCCTGTTTGCTGCCCATTGCAATACATTTACTCTATCCTTCCCCCATTTCATTCGCCTGAACTCTTGAGTGTGAAATTCGTGCTCTTTGTAGTGCTCTCAGAGAGAAGAGTGGATGTGAAGGAGGTGATTTCAGACACAATGCCGATCAGCAGTTCTACCACCTACGACGTCTACATCAGTGTGCAAGGTATACTAAACCGTGGGTAACCATAGCATCAGCTCTTCAGCTTGATGCCCCCACATAATAACTTAAACCAAAAACAGACTTAATCACGAGTTAAACTGAGGACAAACACACTCTAAAGATGGATGAATGGATGGATGACTTGAACACAGCCTATACTTTGCTTTCCTGTGGTTCCGGAACAAACATGACGATACACCCGGACGTGTCGGTGATAGGAAAGAGAAAAAGACAGGGGAGGAGGAAACGTCACTCTGCTTGGCCTTGCTGTCTCACCTCACCTCCGTCTTTTCTGTTAATTGTTATCATATCAAGGCATCTGACTGTATTGTCTCTCATTGGCAGTCATTTGAGCCAATTGTTATGTTAGTTTCACCAGTGAGTTAACAGCACATAAGTACTGTTGCTATGGTTCTGCTATGAGCTGTTGACCAAAATTCCCGATTTTAACAGACATGTGGTTAAACAGGGTACCTGCAGGTCTTGGAAAGTCTTAAAAAAGCATTGCACTGCACCTTCTTCAGAAAAAGGCCTTCAAGGTTATTAAAAAGTCTTACATGTCATTTACAAAGGTCTCGAATATTTTTGCTTTCCTTCTGTAGACAGTAACATGAGTTATACTTTTTTTTAATCATGTGTTTGAGGGCCGTCAGGGGAAGTCATGCATCTATGAACCACATGTGACACATGGACTTGATCTGCTTAATCCGTTTTTTTTTTTTTTTGTAATTGTTTATGAAGTTTCTGTCGGTGCCATCTAACCCGTAGCAAACGCTCTCACTGTCAGCTGCAGTAGCCAGGAAGCTCACTGACTCATAATAGGCAAGTGTCAATTTTTTGCTAAATTAAATTAACTTAATTATTATTGTTTAAAGTTGGTTAATCCAACCATCAAATGTTTGCCACTTCTCTGGGTCCGGGTCACATGACTTGTTATATACAGCTAGGAAGTACTGACGAAAATGTGATATAAATGTCAAAATCATACTCTTAATAGATAATTGAAGGCCTTATTGTCTCTACTAGGTGGAGACAACTTGCAATTGCATTCTACGTGGTGTTTAAATTTAAATTTCACTCGCAGGAACCCTGCTAAAGTTTATCATGCTTCACCTGAATCTGCGCAGCCACCCTAAAGTTTCACACTTCCCAACCCCGCTTTTTTTAAATTTTTTTATTCAGGGAACAATAAACAAGCGAGCCGCATTCAAATGAGCTCATTTCTCTGTTGGCATATTGAAATGTCAGAATTTGCACTGGAACAAATGCGCTGGTGATTTCAATTGGAACAGAATGGGTAATGAGCTATCTTGGTGTTGCCACACAGTAACAGAGCAGAGTCCCAGCCTGTCTGGAGGGTTACAGTCACTTAGTCACACGGTATGCATCGCTGCTTTGATTGTTACCAACAAACCGCTCAACCCCTCGCTCCCCAGCACAGGTGTGTGTGTGTGTGTGTGTGTGTGTGTGTGTGTGTGTGTGTGTGTGTGTGAGAGAGAGAGAGAGAGAGAGAAAGATAGGAATACACTGGCTTTTCACTTTCTTGTTTCTTTACATTGCATCATTACATACAGTCACATGCCTCAGTGTTTTAACCCTATTTTACTCAATACATTTTACCCACACAATGTTGTATCTTTAGTTACGCACTGAAAACTTTCAAGCCAGTTGGACATTTTTGAGGTTTGCATTATTGTCCTTTTCATTCAATAAACTTTCAAAATGAGAACCCCAATTCTTATATATAACGCTATGTGTCCTAAATACACTATATACTACAGCTGTTAAGTATAAACTGTGTATTAATATTGACATTGCACTATTCTGCCTTTTCATGATCAAATAAAAAAAAGGGGATTCCCTGCAGAGCTCCTTCAGAGTACGAGGCCTTTGAAAGAACGTTAGTTTGATGTGCTCGGTGGTTATTAATCATGTTATTTGTTGCATCATGCGCGTACAAGTGCCGAGCCCGCGCGGACAATAGAGCGTCAATAGAGCAGGGACCAGTTAACATCAAACATCAATCAAATGTTAAGTATCAAATCAAATATTTAACATTACATTTCAGCTGCTTCTGCGTCAGCGTCGCACCTTATTTTAAATTTGACCGTAGCAGCATCTTCTCTATTAAATCTCCTGGGCAATTAATCTCTGCTGGGTTAGCAGTGTGTTGTGACCCGCACAGCTCCCTAAGGACCCTCTAATAATCGGTAATGGGCTGTTAAAGCACTGAACGGGGCCTCCGCAGCTCAGGACTGGATGGCCGGGTCTCACCACCAATTACAGCTCATCGAACAGGAGAGGCCGAGGGCTGATTTCGTCTGTAATCTGTGTGTGTGTGTGTGTGTGTGTGTGTGTGCATCTGTCAGTCAGGCTCCTCTTCCACCCAGCTAGCTGTGCATAGGCAGTCATTAGCAGCAGCAGTCAGTCAGTCATTAAGCCTGTCATTTCCTCTGTCTGCCAGCTGACCCACTGATTTGGACAGCTTCTGTACTTAACCTATAAACTCTGATTCTCATGCTCACTGCACATGAGGAGTGTGTGTGTGTGTGTATGTATTTGTGGAAGCAGCGGAGGGCGAGTTTTACAATATACAATCTGTTTATAGATGCAGTGTTTGATTATGTACACGTGTACATGCTGATGGCGTGCAGATATGTGCATGAAAGACGACGGATTTGAAAGCAATGTCAAATCAGTGTATGTTCTGCACACGCCAGTGTCTTCAGATTGTTCCCTGTGACATTTTTCTTTTTCTCTCGCGCAACTGCGTAAGTATTAACATACTGAGATAATCAAAGGCCATACATGCCAAATTTTCTTCGAGACTGACAGTAATGCCTGGGTAGTTCCATTGAGACCCATAATACAAAATGAGTTATCATAGGGGGGGTCGTCAGAGCAAAGTATCCACTGTATTTGTTGAATTTATTCGGTCTATATCCATTCAGACCCACTCCTTACTAGATGATGGCTGAAATGCGGAATTTTGCTTTGTTTGGATTGAACATCACAACAAAGAGATTTACTGGACCTGAATGGCCTGGGTGTGAGTTTATATATGGATGGATGGACACCACGAGGCGATTTTATGAACCATTTAGTCAAATATGCTAAAAATGTTTATTTTATCTGTCTGTCTGTCTGTCTGTCTCTGTCTCTCTCTGCTTTCTATAATTTTGGTATCAAAGTCCTAATTGAGACCTAATATTTAATTAGTCGACGTACGGAGCATTTTTTGCTCCTCACAGTGAGATCCTTTTGGATTGGCAGGTGATGTTGGAAAAAAAAAAGTGTGTAGTGTGAGTAAAGGTAAACAATCCAATCTGGGAACTTTATCATTTCGTATGGTTTGACAGAGCCATTTTCTTTCCATTTGCAATTATTGTTTGTCAGACGTGACTCTGATTGGCACCCGTCGTTATTCTAAAGTGTCGAACCTGCTGCAGTATGCATTATATAGAGGCAAAGCACCAGCAAAACGCCATTTCCTTGTGAGGGCAGGGCTTGTATCTGTCTCCACTGTCATGTTCCCAAAACTAATTTGATCCAAACATGCACTGTACTGCACAGTTGCTTTGTTACTCCGTTTCGTGTCTGTTTGCATATTAGCGCATGAAAACCTGCCGTAGAAATAATGCCTGTTCGCCCGCACTGAGGTGTTAAACAGGTGTGTGCCGGTCCCTTCATTTAAATATCCACTAATACCCTCTGACTTCTCCGCTGCTGGGATTAACCTCGCGCTACTTTGTCTTAGCTGCCGCTCACAGTGGCTCCCAAGAAGCCTCCTGAAGCCCCGCTAGCAGCGATGGAAGCTGAAATTAGGCAGCTTTCTGCCCCAAAGCTGCTGCATTAAGACAGCCCTCACCTTGGCCTGTCGGAGCTGCGTTAGCCGCACAGCTAATCCAAAAGCTAGCAAAGTCAATCAGTCAGACCTTAAGCTAACTAAAGCTACCTCTGCTCTGCCTTGTCTTCTCAAGATAAGGTAATGAGGATACAGGGGGGGGGGGGTTAAGGTGAAGTTCGGTGGTCTTGTATTTGAGTCTCAGATGCCACGTGTAATGGATGACCAGTGAGTATCTCAGTAAATACACCCACTCGTAGGCAGAATCACTCGCAGGGTTGGAATCAGAGGGCTATTGTCTTAAGACGATAAGGCAATGAGAGGCTTACGGAGTTGTATCAGTGGACGAGGACGGCGAGACTCACGCAGTAATACCTGCTATCTAGATGTGACACCACAGCTTGGCCCCTGAGCGGGCTAGGTGGTGTTAATATTCCCTTTTGTCTTGTTCTGATAAGCTAATGAGGGTTATAGCGAGGGGTGATGAGAGTGTTAAGAGCTGCATTAGTGGATGGAGAGGAAAGAGGGACAGTCGAGCCGCTAAACCCCACTGGTTGGATACTGTAGGGCAGCTCTCAGCTCCAGGTGTTGATCAGAAATCAGGAGTTGTCTCGTGCCGATAAGGAGGAGAGGCGAGAGGAGAGTGCCGGGTTAAAGTCATAGATACTAGAGAGAAATATTTATTTCCTAAGGATTGGGATTTGTAATAACTGCCGAACTTGTTATTTCGATCCCATGCTAATCTGCCTGTCCTTTAAATTGAAAAACATCACCTACCATATATTAGTCTTGACAGAGATCTCTTGATTGTACTAATAACAAATGTAACTTTTCAACATTTTCCTCCTTATCTTCTTTAAACATGCAATTGCTGTCTTTTTCGCTAAGTATTACATTTTAAATTAAAGACCACTATCAGAATCAGAATCAGAAAGACTTTTTTTATTGATCCCTGGGGGGGGGGGGGGGGGGGGGGTTGTTCAAGTAAGAAAAGATAAGAAAACAAACAAAGGAAACGGCAGATCTTTATGTATGTATTCAGTCATCTTCTTTATTGTCTTCTGCTTCTTTTCCCCTTTGTTTCCCAGAAGTGATGTTGATTTCTACTACTAAACTATTACTCAATATATCTGTTGTATATTATAATATATTATTGATGTTGTGCACTATCCGCTCGTAGGAACTAAATCAGTATTGAACTGTGTATGGTTATGTTAAGGCCCTCACAGTTGTTGGTTAAGGAAAGATTGTGGTCTTGGTTAGCTATTGGAAAAAACAGTTTTTTAATTTTAACATTGAACTGAAACCACGATCTTGACCTAAGTGCTTTTGCAGCCTAAACCGAACCACATGGCTCAGGGCGCAAACCCCCGGTCTCTGGTGTTTAAGTCCTACAAAGAGATGCAGATCAGGACTCAACAAGACATACCCGGTCTTATTTTTCATGAACTGGGAATGCTTTTGGTATACCTGAACGAGACTTACATTCGTTAGTCGTGTGTCGGTGCTGGGCCTTCATACAATGTGTGACGAAAAGGGTTATTTTTCATCTGCATGGCATCATGATGATACCTCCTATCGCATATTCCCACAGTAAATTACTTCTGTTTTGCTATATTTGTCTAGCGTTCGTAAAGTTTGCAATAAGATGACTAAGGAATTACAAGGTACGCAGTACAATCACCTCCAGCAAACTGCGTTTATGGGGTACACTACAGCTGATGGTCTTGGTGTCTCACCTAACCCTAACACACTACATTCAATCATTACAGAGAATACAACGTAAAAAGGGGTCTCTCAGAGAATTATCAACCAAATCTGCAGCTCCCCTCGGCTTTATAGAGCTTTACAGTGAGTTTCAGCTCGTGGTTTAGCTGTCCAGCCCACAACTTTACTACTTTGGTTCACTCTCACTGCTCTCCTATTGACAGCTGTTTTCAGAGAAAAACTCGCCGTGCGGTGTGCAGCACCAGAGAAAGTTGGCAACTAGCTGGTGGACATAGTGGAGCATTTGTAAGCTAAAGAGCCGGATATTTCCCTCAGGAGTTGGTAGAGACCAAAAACAGAGATAAAAGAAGGGGTAATATTGCCCCTCTGAACCAGCATATACAAACGAGCCACACGAAGGAGGAAACACCTGTCCATCACTCCAGCTCCAGTGACTCTTGGGGAATCTGTCTTTCTCAAAACAAGCACATTATTCAGCCACGGACACCCTCTATTGAGGCGTTGAGCTGTATTAAAGTCAGTTAAAAAGGCTCTTGGCGTTACCTTGACACTGCAGTCACATTCTGTTCAACCGTATCTTTTTACGTGTCCCGCTAGGGGCACCAACAATATCTCCTGACTCAGGGCTTCTCTCAGCGTCTCAACAGGAGACAGAAGAGAGAGTTCAGATGTTACGCCACCTACGTTATGAATTCGTCCTCGAGAGACTTGTTTGGACGCCTAAATGTTTCTTTCAAGAAATAACAAGGCAGGTGAACGCAGCTAGAATCTCTGTGCAGTTATCTCCACCTTCTGTGCCAAATTCTTTTCTTCTTACACGGCAAACTATACATACATTTGTACTGACATTGATTTATTCTTTATTCTTTTATTAACTTTCGTCCATCGCAACGCTACCGATCCTGCCTATCCAGCAGTGTACACATTTTGCAGCTGTCCCTCTTCCTCCAGAGGGCGTTGGAGGTGAGAGTCTACAAATCATCACACTTTGCTGTAATCTTTTTAAATTGTACTGTTCCTGCCGTGGCTATCTTAACCTGTGGCCGTTTGCCAGCAAGTGGTAGTCACTGCATGTCCACAGTCTCATGAAAAGACACTGACTGATAATGTAAATACATTATCTACGTAAAAAAAATAAATAAAGCACATTGTAGCTTTAAAGAGGGTTGGTAAATTTGGTAAAAATTGCAATTTTGGATAAATTGGTCAGTTGGATCAACATTTTCTATTTCTGTAACAACTCTTTTTTTTTTTCTTCTCTAAATTGTACAAAGCGAGAAGAATGCACAAATAATCTTATTTCAGTAACTTTGTGGCCATTTTGTAAAAAGATATTCTCATTATTTGGTCACCTTTTATTTAAAAAGGCGACGTTATCAACAACTTTTGGACGTGCTCTCTCCGAATAAAGCAGTTTGAAATGTACGGATTCTCAATCTATTATGACATTTCCTGAATTATTTTGTAAGAAGTTAAAATAAATCCTCAACACATCATTTTGTAACTGAAAGATTCGACCCGGTCCACCCTGCTCTACTCTGCTCTACCTCCCATGCGACAGTGCCTACCACTGCACCACCCTTGTGTCTTGTCAGTATCAAACTAAGCTGTCATTGTGCTAACACACTCTGCTTTCATCCGCCATCTCGGCTGTATAGATATTACTCTGTTTTTTTTTTTTGTTTGTAAAGTTGGCTGTGTTGTTTCCTGTTATTGCTTTTTCTACTCTATGGATCTCAACCATTGTAGCACTTTTAGTTTTAGCGCTGTAGAAATAAAATAGGATTTAGATTTTAAGGAGGACATGTCGACGGAGATGGTATGTGAGCGTGTGATAGATTAGCTGAGTGTGTGGGATTTAAATGAAGAGCAGGAAAGCAGCATCAGAGAGGTCAAACAAAAAGTGTGTGTGCTGCCTTAAAGATGCTCGCGGGATAAGCGGCAGCACAAGTCGTGTGTGTGTGTGTGTGTGTGCGCGCGCGTGTGTGTGTAGATCTATAACTAATGGCGCAGATGATGAGCCAGAGGATGAGGCTTCGTGTAATCGTCTGCCATCCATCAAACAGCAAGCTGACAGCATCACAATACACAGCCTGGGGAGGGGAGGGACAGATGACTTGGGGTGAACATGCACACACACACACACACACACACACACACACACACACACACACACACACGCATGCATGCATAAAGTAATGTAAACACAATTTAATGTCACGAAGGATTTGTGAAGTTTCTCCTGCTAATGAAGGGTTTCTCATTTAAGTGTTAGCTTTGACGTGTAACATTATTGATTCATAACTGCTGAGAGATATGACTGTTTACAAAACAGTCGTCTGCTGACCAAAAACTGCTTCTACGCACACATACACAGGCTTCTTGCCTTCCAGTTTTTCAGCTCTAGTCCTTCATCTGAGTGCAATTACTGCTCCAGAAACATATTGATAGTGCAATAAATAGTTTTTCTCGCCTTTTTATACGAGAGTACATTTTTCATAATTTCTACTAAGAAATGGTACTTGGAATGACATGCCAGCTGTGAGTGTGAATAGACCTACACCTAATATTGATTGGAACGTGTGTGTGTGTGTGTGTGTGTGTGTGTGTGCATTTGTGTGTGAGCGTACAGGTGTCTGCGTATGTGTGTGTGTGTACAGGTGTCTGCGTATGTGTGTGTGTGTGTGTGTGTGTGTGTGTGTGAGCCATGAGTTGTCGATGGCAGTGTGTGCAAGCCTCTCGGCTACCTTATACACACACACACACACGCAAAGACATACAGAACCGCACACGCACACACACACACACACACACACACACACACACACACACACATCGACTGGCACCCTGCTCTGCTTTTAGAGCCATTACTGTCAAACAGCTGTTAGCACGTCAAGAGAAGTGGTGTTGATGGGATAGAGCGAAGGAGGGAGAGAGGCTGAGGGATAAATGGTCAGGGCCAATAGATAGATAGATAGATGGACAGATAATTGGGTGTAGAGGAAAGAGGGAGGGGTGCGAGGGTTGAAGTGGTGGATGGGTGAATGGTAGGGTGGAGAGAGGGGAGGCGGCGGGGGTGCAGGCTGGGCTAGGCCTTCTCTAAGTGAAGACAGATTGATGTGGGTGTCAGAGAGGACTCCAGAGAGGAACAGCCCTTTTATCTGACAGTCAATTATCAGATAGACCCAGTGGCCTCGCAGTCCACGGCCGTCACCTTCATACAGTACGTAAGTGGGTTTTAAACACTGGCTCGGCACCCAGAGGTGGACAACTGAAAGATTAAATGAGGCCCCAGGAGAAAAATGGTGGTTTCAATTGTTGAAGGTGCGTCAGTGAACTAAGTTTTTGTCAGTACTCTCTGTATCATGTTTTAGGCCCTTTTTTTCTTTTTTTTTATGTCCTTTTGTGAAAAGATAAGACAGGGTAACAGTAGAAGTGTATGAAAATTCAAATGTTCCACTAAAAGGACATTTGCACATACATTGTTTTACTAGATCAGATGTTCAGACAGAACAAACTGAATGTACAGCTGACTAAAGCAAGGCCGAACAAGGTTTTAGACCCGGTGTGTATAGTAACTGTCAGAGGAGCTTTGGCGTTTTCTTGGTTAATGCATAGGTTTTCACATCTCAGTCATGAGCCATAACTAACCAACCAAAGTCCATCAGCGGCCAACACATCTGGCACTACAGCATAGACCAAGGGTCACTAACAGGCGGGCCGCGGTCCGAGCCCGGACCCAGACGCCGTCCTATACGGACACGGACCTATAATCACTAAATTATTAAGCGATTTTAAATTCTGCTTCCATTTTAACCGGCGCAGCTTTTCTAGTCTTTGCGCGGCGCTGGTTTAGCGGCTCAAGAAACTCACAGACCAGTTGCATACTGCTGCTCAGCCAATCAAATCTGTGCATTCCAGACGATAAACACTGCGACTCTGAATACAGACAGACGAGAGAGAGGCGAGAGGCGAGTGACGGATGATAAGACGAGTGAACGACACAGGGAGAGAGAGACTGTTGAGTCAACATGTGAAACAGTTAACAAAGAAAAAGGGAAACTCAAGCTGCTGCTACACTCATTTATTTTCTCTACTTTATTTTATTTTATTTTCTACAGTATTATATATCCGTACAGTTCAATGTTAAGTGACTATATGGTCAAAATGTTTTTGAATTGTACTCTCTGTAGTCAGTTGTTGATGACATGGCAGACGTTGATACAACTACTAGGCTACTTCAATATATATCACACTAAACCACAACGCGAGTCAGACATTAGGATGTTCCGGACCTTCGCTGGAGGACATTTTCTCTAACTGGGCCTCTTCGAGCTTTAGTTGAATACCTCTGGCATAGACACTGAGCTGAGCGTTACACACTCCTCCCTCTCTCTCTGTTTGGCCCATTGGATCTGGAGTTTTAGAGAGTACAGTTTGAATGATTTCTATTGTTGATAAGTGACCTTTAACAAGTCAAAGTCAACTCAGACACTTAACGTTAGAGTTGACGTTTTCATACTATGTAGGGAATTTGATTCAGCGACGCATGTTGATATCTTTTCCTCTTGACCCATGCACCACCGTGTCCATTGTTGCAACGTAAAAAAAAAAAAAGCCTCCCTGTGAAGTTTTACTGTTTTATTCCATCTAGTTCGGCGTTGAGTGGCGTTACAATATATTTAATTTGACTATTATAGTCAGGAAGGCAGCTTTTAACCTTTTTGTTTTGAAAGGCTGATAAGAGCTGAGAGTGTTTTGAGTTCAGTAACATACTGGTTAACATTACGTTCAACCAGCAGCAGCTGCTTAGGTATGAAATCCACTGGTACAATTTATTTAAGTTCACTCGTGGCCTACTACCAAACAACGTCCATATGTGAGTATTGTGCCAGGAGTATTACTGTTGTATAACCGGAACACAGTACAAAGCGTGGGTGTGGAGGTTGGCTTGGTAATTGGAATAGAAAACATCTGCCTTCACATGTCGCGGGTAATTGTTTAACCAGTGAACCATATTTTTTACTGGACATTGGTTGACACCTGAGTTGCAGAGTTGAGAGTTGTAGAAATAATCAACTGAAACACTGAACAAAATGTAACTGCTCATGCAAAATAGTTTTATAGGAGTACAGTGTGTGTACATGCTCCAGGGACTTTAATGTCACATTAGAAATCTCAGTTTGGGCCACTTTGCAAAAGAAAATGAGGATTTTTTTTTTTTTTCTATAGCACTAGCGTGAGTCTCATTTGGTAAATCCATACTAACACAGAAAGCAATATTTCCCTTTTTTTTTTTAATTTTTTATTATCTTCAAAAAAAATCACGTTGCCAGTGCTGCAGGTCCTTTTTAGTGAAGCAGATTATAAGGCGCACTTGATGGGGATGGGGGAGGTTTTGAAGGGGCCTCAGAGTGTGCAGCGGCCTTTCAGACAAGGTCAGTGGAGTTGCGTTGCTATTGGCTAGCTGCGGCGCTTGGCAACGAAGCCTCATGTGTGCTATTCAGCGTTTAGCCTTGAGCTGGGGTGCCACAGGCAAGTGTGAAAAAAAAAAAAACAACCCAAACACATGTACACACACAAATTGACATGATTGGCGCCGATAGGAGCAGATGCATGAATAGATATACTGTACAGCTCTGGCCATTTAAGCCACAGGGGACAGACTGGAATTTTGAAGCACTGTTGGTTTGTAGTGGAATACAACAAACCACTTAACATTCAATTTTAAACCGCAGGATGACATTCAGACAGCACATTCAACACATGAACAAAAACAACAACGACAACAACAAAAAACAACTATAGGAGAAACAAAACAACAACATAAAGGGACTTCTTAAGGTGTTTGACCGAGACGAGCCACCAGAACAGTTTCTGGAAGTTTGAGTTGAAGTCTCTGAACTTTACTGAAGGTGATGACGCCAGTGAACAGCGCTGTCTAACACACTGGACCAAAATCTCTCGTAGGAGATGAGATCTGGTGACTGTGAAAGCCACAGCACATGATTCACTTAATTTTCAGGCACATCAAACCATTCGCTGACCCCCCCCCCCACACACACACACTCTCCACTCGGTTATTCCTTTAGCTTGTCACCTGTATATGTACACTCTTCCTGTCTATCTTCGGAACATACAGAAACACACACAGTATTTTAAAGCTTGTGACCTATGCTGACGCTTGATGCGGAAGCATGCAACATTAAAATGTACATAAAGGATGCATACGAACATGACACACACATTGTATCTGCTTGTCATACAGAGATACTGCAGGTGATTATTTCTGCAAGATATTTTTTCTGACATTTTGTTTTGGTCTTTTATTTTGATAGCGATAGCTTGGAGAGTGACAGGAAATATCGAAATATCGAACCCCGGCCGCCGCGGTAAGGACCCAGCCTATATGGTACTACTCTCTACCTGGTGAGCCACCAGCGCGCCCCCCTTTAGGTTGATTCGACTGAAGAAAAATTGGGGGAAATTCCAACAGGCCCCCGGTAGGCTCTGTCCATGGTGCTGAAAAACACACGGCAGCTCCATCCAGCCGCACAAGGACAACACTGTAACCTCCATAAATAACACCAACACCTGCACAGCAAGACTAATGAATAGCCACAGGAGGACTTTTACCATCAGGGAAGCCAGGAGTGAGCAGAGGGTAGCCAGTTTGACTCATTTAAAGCTATTTAAAGGAGGAAGGCGTTGCTCTGTCTTTCAAGTTGCTCAATCCCCACTGTGCTCTCCGCTCTCTATCGTGAAAATCATCTGACAAAAGTACCATTCACTGACTTTTCTTTCTTATCGTTTAATTTGACCGTGACTATGCTAACTTGCTGCTAGCTCGACTGATTTCTCCATTGATGCACTTGACATGATTACTGTAGGAACTGGCATTTACCACATGTTAAAATAGTTCGAAAGGGACACGCAAATACAGTTACTATTGTGTGACAAAGAAAATACTACTAGAATATACTTGTAAGGCATTTTAGGAGCCCGTAAATAAATCCAGGCAAGTGGCTGCACAGTGCACTTTACAGCCACAAAATAACTTCCATCCTGACATTTTTCCTTTTGTTTTTTTTTGTTTTTTTTTTACCAATAAAAGGCCTCAGTTATGAAATATTTGATCTTTATTCCGGGTTTCATCAAACAAATGACATCAGTCAACGGGAGCGTCGCACATTGACGATCATCAGGGTGAAAACATTTACAAGCGGCTCATTTTGAGAAGGAGATCCAATCAACAGCGTTTAGAAAAAACGAGACCAAATGAGATCAGAAACGCCCTGAAACTGCCTGTTTTGTCTTTACAGCTTTGCAGGGTTAATGTTGGTTTGTGTAAAGTCAGATGAGCCGCTTCCATACATCAAACCTTTAAAGGGTCTTAATTGATCTTGGCTCATCTTCTCTTCTCCCTGCCCATCTCTTGTCCTTGTAAGTAGCGTCTTGCTCCTCATCTTTGTTGTGTTTTTGCACTCATCTTCACAGCCTGACGTCTTTCTATCTTCACTCTGTAAAGTGCACTGTTGTTTTTAATGTGCTCAGTGTTGACTGCACATTCTTCCCAGGATTTGTGAGCGATGACACGATGCTCGTGTCAAAATAAAATCATTGCAGATGACCTGTTTTGTTTGTTTTTTTGGCTGGAAATGGAAGTTGTGGTGGAGCAGCATTGCTGTTATTATTATGGAGGAAACGTAGATCATGGTTTTTATCGCCATTTCAGCTCTCCCACATCGGCGTGATATTTCTCTATAATGTCTACTGTATGCTCGATCTAGCATCCGCAGCTTTGCTTCTTTGGGTCTGATTTTGTGCGAGCGTTTGTTGTGTTTGTTGTGTGTGTGTGTGTGTGTGTGTGTGTGTATCAGCAGTGTGCTATCAGTGCCCCCTGCAGTAAAACCAAAGGGAATAAAGAGGCGAGGGAGCGAGAGAGACACCGTTGAGGGAAGATAGCGAGAGAGAGAGAGAGAGAGAGAGAGAACAAGAGGATCGCTTTCATTATCTCCGGCACACAGAGGAACTTAATCACACTCGTACAACAGAGAGGTCTTATAGCCAAAGACTGGATCCTGTATGCAGAGGTATCTGTAATATACAAACCATGCTGCACTCTCTGGTTTGGCATTGAGTGGCATCACATCACATCACATCACATTACATTTAGTTACATTTTCCAGCTGTTAAATTGTCAGGAATTCATTTTTGAAAGGTTGAAAAAAATACACAAACTGAGTGTATTCTGAGATTTGTTTTTTTGTTTTTTGTTTTTTTTGGTAATGTACTGTATGTGCAGTTAAATACATACCAGTATGAACCATACGCTCACCTAAAAACAGCTTTGATATAGAAGTCTCAGGTCAGTAGCGACACTAGATTGGTGGATTGTTAGTGAGAGAATTCAATTCGAACAAAGGTTGATTCTCCCTCTTTAAAGATTGAACTTGTCAGTGTCAGTACGGGGCAACACTGTCCTTTTTAATATCAGATACCGGCTTGTCAAAAACAGTTCATATTCTGCAGTTTGATTCTTTTCATGCTCGTTTCATTTATTCATTTAGTTGCTCTGTGATGTCTTTGTAGACTAATTCTTTATACATACTGTATGGAGGTGTAATGAAGTCCAGCCTTTCTTACCACTAAGTGATCTTGTGGGGTCTCATATGCCTTAGAGCTGCTTGAAGTCTGGGTTTCAGTGAAGACTTTTAGTGTCGTGAAGGTCTAAATGCTGTTTCATAGCCGTTACCACGTTTTCATTGGCATAAAATATTCCCATTGACAATAAATTCCATTTTATTTTGTCGTTACCGACGATTTTGCAAGAAGACCGTGAGCACGGCATACACTCCATTCAACATGCTGGCAGCCTGAGTGTAAAACGTTGAGAGCGACGACATCAAATTCTAGTGTCGAAGCATTTTTGTTGGTGCCTTACCTGGAAGAGACGGTGACATGTGGCAGATTAGCTGTAAAAGTGCAATGGCCGCGGTGCTTATATTTAAAATCAGTAAAACAATGAATGCAGTGGCTTTCGCCTTCTCGTAGCTGAGAGCAGGACTTCACAAAACCCGTAGCCGGCTGCCGTTCATGGCTTGTTTTTATTTATTTATTTATTTTTCATATCCAGGAAGTAAAACCCTTTTTTTTCCCCTCTTTAATCCAGAAATCCTGCAGTGTCTCATAAGCAAGCTTCGCAAAAAAAACCCCCAAAACAACCAAAAGATCAATTTGTATTTGCTGCCATTTGAATAAGAAAAATAAAAATCCCACTGATCTTTTTCTTTTCTTTAAATACTTAAATGTCAGCCGTTATTTTATTCATCTGTTTCAATTTGGACCTTGCTTCTATTTGTGAGCCTATGGAATCACTGTCACAATTCATTCAGCAACATGCGACGATTTATTTTCTAGAAATTGTGCAAATGATTAATTATTTTTTTCCCAGTGGCCACATTTACATTTATACAAATCTATATTCTGTCAAATCTGTCAAAATATGCCATCAGTTTTATTTACTCACCACTTGTTTGTACGGCTACAATTGACCCGTTATACGTTCATAATTCCCCTTTTTTCTTTTGAACAAGATGAGGGCTTTGGAGCTGCTTTTTTTTTATCCTGCCGCTCTCTGTCTCTGTGTGGGTTGTTTTTTTTTTTTTTTTGCATCGAAGAGTCTCTCCTCTCCGTCTCCGTCCTGTTATGGAGGCAGCCAGGGCTCCAATAGATGGCATCACAGCACTAGACTTCAGTCGTCCTCTCTGCTCTGCAGTGCTGTGCTGTGCTGTGCTGTGCTGAGAATGCCGCTCACGAGCCAAGCCGGGAATGTGGACTACGTTAATAAACCAAGAACAAACGCTGTTTTTAAATTTAAAAACAATTTTAATCGCAGGAAATCTTCTTAACTGATGAGGCCAAAAAAAATTGGATTTCGACTTTGAAAAATCGTGAGGTGTTTTGATTTTAGATACCAAATATAGCTGCATTGATTGTGACTCAAATTTGTGTTCGATTGTTATTCCATGGCGACAAAAAACAGTGCCGATCCTTTGGTACAAAGACAACTTTAGCACAGAAATTACACATTTTTTTTCCCATTCATACTGAATCCTTTCTTATTGCATTTTGAAGATCTGTTTAATTTCTTCTGAATTAAGGAAAATGTCACGTCTACAAAATCCTTTATGGGAATCTTAGGTGTTACAAATGCTCATTTTTCATGAATGAAATTGGTGAATTCATTGGATATGACACAAACAATCTGACTCCATGTCATGTCCTTGCTAATTTGAGTGTTGTTTTATTATGGAGCAGCCTGTTAGAGCCAGTCACTCCTCTAACTCAATGTGATCCACTATACCGCTGACAGTTATGACTCAGGATTATAACCTGTGTGTGTGTGTGTGTGTGTGTCTGTGTCACCACGCCGTGTCTCAGTAATGTGATTAATCACACTCCATTATACCGCCCTCATTTGTCCCACAATGCACAGTTTTATAGGGAATTAACACAGGTTCTTATCGGCTCGTGCAATAAATCAACATCAGCACCTCGCTGCTCACATAAAATAATATTATTTGGCTGATGTGAAAAAGCGTTTCTGTCACTTTGGCTTCAGAGCAGCCGTCCTTAAATCTGTCGCTCTCGCTTTCAACTGAAGATATGTGTGTGTCGGTTGACTGTAATGTGTTTTTGTGTGTGTGTGTGTGTGTGAATCCCCTGCTGGTCTGTTTCGCGCAGACACTCCAGACAGGAGAAAAGATAGTCAGCTCGGATAATGGAGCGTTTCTCCACAGCAAATGTATGAAAAGGGCTCCTGAAATGACAAATGATTGTGGCCTAAAACAGGCAGAGACAGAGAGAGAGAAAAGAAAAATGTATTCATTAGAAATTACATGTGGATGGCGAGGAGCACCGTGTTGGCTTTCAGAGTGGCTGAATGTCGTGATGTGAATTTGTGTTTGGTGCATACAGAGAATGCAAGGGAACGCACAGAGAGAAAAACAAACACAGGCAAACACCTATTATTTCTTCTCTCTCTCTCTTATACTCCAACACACACACACACACACACTGATTTTTCAGTTATCTTCAAAGGCCGCCTGCTATCTGAGAGACAGGAATCCTCATTTTCTTGTGAGTATAAAAACATCCGGTTTGATCAAACAATTTGTGTTGTGTGTGTGTGTGTGTGGGGGGGGGGGGGGGGGGGGGGAATAAAATGTAATGATGTATATTCTTAATCATGTTATGACTAATTATTATTATTTAGCTTAGAGTATAGTCAGCTATTTTGGTTAACTATATTTTCTCTACACTGATACTCTAGAGAGACTCTAGAAAAATACTAAAAGGACACTTTTTTTTCTTGTAATTTAAATAATGACAACAGTTAGCTTTTGTGTGGCTGTAAATTACCTCTGTGATGTCGGTATCACATAGCAGCAGTGTGATATTGAAAAGGTAAAAGCTCCTCGCTGGATTTTGTCTTTTTTTTTTTCTCAGATGGAGGTATCATATCAAAATGACAGCCGCTCCATTTAATGTCCTTTAATGTCATTTAAATCTCTAACTGTTGTGTGCAGACTGATAATCTTCCTCTTTGTGATCGGTAGACTAATGAGACCTCTCCTCTCGTCCTCTCTGTGGTGGAGTCTCCATCCTAATTTCTTAATGCTGAAACACAAAGACTTGGCTGCAGTGTGGCCTCAGTGGAGAGCCGCACTGACCACGATTTGATTGAATAAAGAAGACAAGAAAAAGGGAGAAAGGGGGAGGCGGCGAGCGGGGAAAAATAGAGACGGGGAGAGAAATAGCGGCGGTGCCGAGCGTTTTTTAAGGCAGTATTGATGAAAGCCTATTATTTTAGCCAATTAAAGGGATGGAGGGAGGAAGAGAGGCTTGATTTCTGCACCTTTGCATGCATGAAGGAAAAACCCCCCCCCAAAAAAAACCCCAGCAATCTTCTCTTTGCTGCGCACCTCCACAAGCAATGTCACATCCCTGATTAGCACAGAGAAGGAAATCTGGAATAATGTGTAATACCAGACGAGAGGAGGGAGACCTTTAGAGGAGAGTGTGGAGAACAGTGTCATCTGCTATCCTGCTAATATCGCCGCTCAGCCTAAAGGTTAAGGCACGGCCTCGGCTGCCAGGCACGAATACAGAAATGAATATACATGTAGTACTATTCTCACTGTGGAGATAAAAAAATCTTCTTTTTTTTTTTGGTAGTTTAAGGAGCATCACTGTTACACTAAAACATGAAGTCAAACAGTACAACTGTGCAACAGTACAAACTATAACTTGTTGTGGGGGACAGCAGAATATTCTAACGAAACCCATCACTTTTACATGATTGATGCAAATTTAATACGAACGGATGCGGTACTTTAGATTGACTACTTTCTAAAAGGGACCTTATGCTACCAGTGGACTTACACTGGTCCAAAAACATTGAACCAGTTTAACATATTATTTGCTTGGCTGACAGGCAAGCCGCTGTTACAAGAAAGTGAAGTGTCAGTCCGAATGCCAAGTAAACAAACTATTGGATGTGGTTTGTTCCAGTATGTAGGCTATATTAACGCCACATAGAGGCCCGAGTGCTTTTGTGTAGCCGCCACTTAACAACCATACTAACAAAAGTTTGATACTGCGTTCAAAGCCTATCGCCATTTGTGGGACTTTCTCAGTGATTCCTTGTAGCAGAAACAGCGAGTACACAAGTGGCTTGCTCTCTCCTCATCCCTCCATCTTATTGCCTTCATCATCAAGCATTAGACGATAAGTGCTCTCAAATCCATCTCCTTTCTTGTCTTGTCTTATCTTATCCATAGTGTTTTATTTCTCTGCGTTTCTCTCATTTTTTTTTTTTTTTTTTTTTTTTTTTGCACCAATCCATCCGCCCCGAGAGGCCTGAGATTTCTGACTCGTCCCTCTCTTCTGCCTCCCATTCTCTTCATTCCTTGCTGGGCAGCCCATCACTGCCTTTGCTGACACACACGACTGTCTCAAGGTTGACTTTTATGTCATAATTTCTCTCTCTCTCTCTCTCTCTCTCAAAAATGTGTTCTTTCACTTGTTTTAACTGTCAAATTGTGTCGCTTTTTTTGTTTCATTATATTTTGTTAATGTAAAATTCAAATCATTTGTATTTATTTAAATCACGAGGCTGGCGAAATTCTTTGCTTTTCTTAAATAAAAGAAAAAAAACCGACAATGAATCGAACCTACTAGGTATAGCCTGCGTATCCAAAGCCTGATATGGCTTGTTCCTCTGTGCCATAAAGCTCTATTGTTGTCCAAAAACGATTCAAAACACATCAGTGAGCTACACTGGGTGTCATTGGGTGACCTGTTCCTGTACCATTAGCATGAACATGGGTGCTGTGATTTATTTTGATTTAATCCTACTTATGCCATCCAGCTGCCATAAAAAAAACCCCCCACCTGACAAATTCACTATTTCCTTGTGTTTGAGTGACACTTGCGTAAAAACTACAGTGCCCAGCTGTTTTAGAAAATGCCGTAGCCTTTTTAAAGATTTACGTCTTCAGTGGGGACCAGCGAGCTTGAGGTTGTTGGTCTTAAAAGAAAGACCATTTTAAGAGATCATCCTTATAAAAGAAGTGACAGAGTTTATTATGTTAGGTGTTCAAATGGCAACAGGGGGGGTCATTTTGATAATGATGTTATGTCAACGTTAATTGGATTAGCCTGAACCACATTTCGGTAAAGTGCATTAAATGATTTCTGATTTCCATCTGCTTGGTGATTTACCTATGTAAGAAAACACTGAGCAGAGCCTCAAACCAGGCCTGTAAACACACACACACACACAGAGACACACGCGCACACACACACACACACACTCACAGACTACACAAGTGTGTGCTCATACACATTTAATGTATTACTCGCAGATCAAATACAGGCTTCCCACCTACTTCCCTCCCCAGAGAGATTGAGTGTGTGTGTGTATGTGTTATTAACCCCAACACCACTGCAGCTTGTCTGCTGGCATTAACCCCATTATCCTACCCCCCCCCCCCCCCCCCCCAGCTCTCTTCTCCTCTTTTCTCCTCCCTCTCTTTCCGACAGCAGTAATGAAGTTCAAGAGGTGCACTTTTCCTCTCCTCCTCTCATGCGCTCGTTTTTTCCTCATTTCCTCTCTCTCCCTCCATCTCTCTACAGTTGGCAGTGGCAGAGGTTAGACAAGCACACTCTGTCACTCCATCCACCCCTCCCTCCCTTCTTTCCCTCCCTCCTTCCCTCACCAGGTCCCAGAGGTGCTTTCTGCTTAACGAGGCTGGATATCTGTTTCCTAAAATCAATCGTCTGTCTTAAACGAACATCCCCGACCATCTGCTTCAGGGGTTTACACACACACACACACACACACACACACATTGCTCTGCCTTTGCCTCACTGGAGCTCCAATCCCAATATTTGTCGAGTGTGTGTGATCCAGCAGGCTCCTCGAGGGCCCCAGAGAGCCAATGTCGGGGTCCTCTCGGGGCCCCTCAAACTGCCTGGCCGGGGGCCTCGCACTTGGCCCCGCTCCCTCCCTCCTTTCTTCTCCCTCTCTCCCTCTGTCGCTTTTCTGTTTGATTAATCTCTAAATCTGTGTGACACATGGACGAGGCTCTGAGACTCTGCCAGGGAGCTGTGTGTGTGTGTGTGTGTGTGTGTGTGTGTGTGTGTGTGTGTGTGTGTGTGTGTGTGTGTGAATATGAGTGAGTGTGTGTTTGGGGGAAAAAAAATGAAATGCACAGCTAATCCCCTTAGCAAGCTGTTAGCTGTTGCATTGTGTTCGGGTGGCAACAGTGGCACTAGAAACCTGACAGCAATAATCTCACATCTCTATGAAACACTCTCGTCCGTGGTGACCTTGTGACCTCACGGCTCAGTGGTGCTCAAACTTCACAGGAATGTTTCCAACAATCCAAAACTCATATTTCCCAGGCTGGACTGCGTATGGAAAATTCAATGGATAGGACTACACGCTGTATGTCGGAGGGCAAAATGAAAAAAAAAACAATTAAAACAAACAGCTAAAACACTACACAGGTCCTTCCTTCCTTTCAGAATAAGGTACATTTAGCGTCTAAATCTGCCCCATTTTTGTTTGTGTGCGTGATGGTAGTTAGCAGACACTACTTTTCATGTATGTTGCCTTGTGTGATCATTTAAGCCTCCAATAGGGTATAACAATTCTCCCTATCAAACAACACCACAAAATGATGAACCCACTATATGGTGGACTATAAAGTGAATAGTGAATGACTTTTACACAAGGCTTTGGTGTGTGGCAGCTTCTTCCAGAGAAAAACCAGGAAGGGATTTCTTTTTATTTTACAGAAGAAGAGAAAGGGTTAAAAAAAAAAAAAATCCACAGAAAAGGTGAGTAAAGGAGAATTTGGCCACTTTTACAGCTAAGTTCATGACTCCAGTGAGGAAGTTGCACTTTATTTATTAATGATAAGATAAGATATATTGTTGGACTGATCATAAGAGTCATACAGTCAACAGCCCATATTTTCAACTGTTGGCAATAGGAAGGAAAATGTTTCTCATGAGACATTCAAGTTGGGTTCATCCAATAAAAGTAAAAAAAAAAAATATATAGGGGAAGCATTAAATTATCATTTTGCCAATTTCAACCCCAAACAGTTGGCATCGCCCTTTACATATCATATCGGTTAAACCCCAGATTCCTCCCCCTCCTCCCTCAACTCTCTATTGTGTTCCCATATTCCCTCATCCCCAACACCCCCCCCCCCCCTCCCCTCCAGTAATTACAACCCAAAGTCAATCCTGTCAATCAAACACTCAACTGTCACTTTCTCTGCTTTGTCTCTCACATCTCTGTCTGTCTGTCTCCGTCTCTGCTGATTTCAGTCTGAGCTGTCAGAGCAGGGCAGGGCTGTTCTGCATGCATTCTGTGTGTGTGTGTGTGTGTGTGTGTGTGTGTGTGTGTGCGCGCGCGCGCTTATTGACTCAGTTTTGTTAGTTTAGCGTTCCTCTATATCTGGTGTAGCCCAGTGAAGCTTTGCACATGCCCAAATCTCTCACGCTTTCTAACAGGTAGCCATGCTATGGGCTGTGAGTGTGAGTGTGTAAGTGTGTGTGTGTGTGTGTGTGTGTGTGTGGCAGTAAAAATGACCTGGACTGATATTGAGGTGGTAAAACCTTTTACACTGACGAAGCCACCCACAATCTTCTCTTCTCCTCTCTCAATGTGGTTTGATGAATTAACCTGACAAGTAGGCTGAACAGCGGATGATTGACGGGTCTCTCCTTCACTCATATATCAACATGAAGCTTTCGCGCTCCAGATTGGACAATCACACCCCTCGTTGACCTGTCATTGGTCTTTGAAAAATCGATCCATCCCACATTGAACACTTCAGCAGAGGACGGCGTCAGCTCGGATTCACAGCAGTTACTATTTATTCAAACGATGATCCAGAGTCCCTTCACTGTTGAACTGTTTGTCCAGTATCTTCCAAACAATCCGAATTTCTCCTAGGACGTAGCGTATTTCGCAATTTATTTGCAAAGCTATGAATGTTGGGACATGTACTGTACGTACTGATCAACAATGGGGAAGTGGAACACAAGTTTTTACGAAAAGTGATTTGTGAGCAAGTAGTGGCGACGTCATGTTTCACAAAGGACTGGAGGGCTATTGCAAGTCTGGCGTTCGTTTCGACACGTGAAACGTGCAAAGTCAGCAGAGAAGAAACAATCCTGTGGCGCAAATCGCAGCTCGCATGTTGCAAGTTTGGCGGGACGGGCCCCGGGGCCGCCACTGGAATCCATTGTGACTGACAAGAGCTGCTGTCTTCCATGAAGGATGGAGCTACGTGCTTTGATGGACAAGTTTGCCTGTGCAGTTTCCAAATCAAGCTTCATTTAATGTCTGCAACGCTTCCTTTTCATATTCAAACATTCACTCATTTGTCAAAACGATTCCATTCAGATTCATATCTTTAATATATTATTATTATTATTATATTATAATATCGTAAAAGCAAAAATGGAACTTGTGAGATGTAGTCTGGCTGCACGAGGCTTCTTCTATATATCAGTCCAATACAAAGACACAGCCACTCATGCACACACACACACACACACACACACATACTTTCACTGAGCACGGGGCTAATAGGGTTAATTGTCATGTAAAACCATCACTGCAGTCAACTTCACGGCCAATCACTCAAAATCTCCCTCTCTAACACACACACACACACACACACACACACACACACACACATATATTTACACACCCTCCCATGGGATCTTGCCTTGCCCAGATGGCTTTTTTCCCGGTGGCTGTGTGCTCTACCGTGTGTGTGTGTTGGTGTGTGTGTGTGTGTGAGACCCTGGCAGGCCACAAGGGGCTTTGCGGTGAACAAGGCGCATCTTCTCCGTCTAATTAATTTACTATTATATAGCACCTGTTTCAGGCTAGATAGAGCTGAGGGCACACACACACTGAACACACACACACACACACACACACAGGCTGATGAAATGGAGAGGTAGTGGGGGAGGTAGGGTAGAGAGGCCGGGATGGACAGATGAGGAGAGAGGAGAAAATAAAAGACACAGAGGGAGGGAGAAAGAGGTGAAGAAAGGATGGAGGGTGAGGAAAGGAAGGAGGGTGAATGAAAAGGCAGGAGGAGGGAGAGGGGAGCGGTGGGGGGGGGGGGGGGGGGGATAGAGGGAGACAGTAATAAATGGGTTTTGAACTGATTATATTAAGCCGATCCTTTGATCATGTTTAAGGCCTTAAAATGGAAATATGTTTTCTCTGATGGAGGGAGGAGGGAGGAGGGGTGGAGGAGGGGTGCGGGGGTGGGGTGGCAGCTCATTACATGTCTACACTAGAAAGAAATCACAACAGCAACAACACATCAGTTTTTTTTTTTTAAACAATCACATCCTCATCTGTCACACGGCTGTAGGAGCTCCTAAAGCCTTTGGTGGCCTCTTGACTTCTCCCCCCGTCTGGAAGAGCACGCCGTAACCCATCACTTACGTCTGACACCCCACTGACTGTCTTAAGGTTTGTGCCCACAGGTGAAGCGGCATCCCGTTAAATGACATAAATACGTTTCATATTGTACAACGTCAGATTTGTCACACATCTTTCATGCAGAACATTTTGTTGCCAGTAGCAACAACCACTCCTGGCACAGTTTAACTGACGCTGTTACATCCACCATTTTGTCAGATCTGTGACCGAACAAAACACTGACTTGTTGGAACATTCTCTTTCAGTATAGCTGGGTTGTGATTGCCGATACAGTTTTTCCCGTGATCAGTTTACTGCTAACCAAGCTAGTCGCCGTGCTCTGATTAACTGTTCAATTGCTGCTGTTGTGTATTTCACTTTTGTTTTGCTTTTAATGATCTACTTCTTTCCTTAATGTTGATCTTTCAGCGTTCTTCCAAGCACGAGGGACATTTCTTTTTTTTCTTTTTTTTTTTTACAAAGCCTTTGGTCTAACTCTCGTTTACGGTATGTGATTTATAATCCCTATCATTGGATTTGTTGTGTTGTGTATCCACACACAGTTTTCACAGTTTCACATGCCTGCAGTCCGAACTTAAAAGGCAAAATCCTGTCTTGCACATGCATAGTGAGGACAGAAAAAAACACTATAAAGCCTTTTTTTGGTCACATTTGTAACAAGAAAAGGTAATTTTACCTTTAAAGTTTATTATATTTATTACCATAAACGTTGAAATTGAAATTCTCGGATTAGTCGCATACCTTTGGTGTAAAATAGACCTGTTCTGTAGAATTTTTTTGGTATGCAGTTGATTGTATAAAAGAAATAGGTGTATGATTGATAATATGGTGTTTTGCATTTCATGAGGATTTCCGTTTCATCTCGTTTTTATATTCCTCAGACCTGATTATTCTTGGCAAAGCTAAATTATCTCTGTCAACTACGCATGTTGCTCCTCTCTGAATGCAGTATTAAGTTAACAGTTTGCCTCTTTCTGAGCTTCTAAACAATCTCAATTTCTTTCATCTCATTGACCCCTCTGGCAGTTAAAACCATCAGACAAATATTACAGTTTTTCTCTTATGGCATCCAAACGCCATTTTCCCAAAGATACCCAATATTTTAGAATGAACTTTGGGGACTTGCATATAAAATCATGCACAAAACAATAATAAAAAAAAAAAAAAAAAAAAAAAAAGAGTATTTGACAGCATCATGATACATGCATGATCGAGCTTGACAAGACGGTTTATCTAACTTTAAAGCTGCTTTAGGGGACATTTAAGGGAAGTATGAGAATGTTAGGTTTCATGTGGTTAAGAGGTGTTAATACTGTGCATCAGTTCCCTGGCATTATTTCTCACATCAAACCCACATGATCTCTTAGTCAGTCAAGCGATCACTCAGAGTAACACATCATCCCAGAGCTGAATGCACTTTAATTAAGCACAATGTGAGTTCTTTCCATCTGTGGGAACAAGTAAAATAAAGCATCAATGATTCAAGAACAGCTTCCGTTCCCAATACTGTGATATGCTGCCACCCCATCTCTCTCCCTCTTTCTCTTTCTGAGTTCATTAGTTTCCAGACCGGTGCTCCTCCCGGATTACCATAACCTGTCAGCCGTGAAACACCACAAAACAATTTTCTTCTTGTAAAAAAAAAAAAAAAAAAGAAAAAGCAGCCCACCTCGCTCTGCTGCCTCCCACAGCCACAGAGAGGAGAGAGGGCGGGGAGGTTACGCTACCTGTATGTTTTTCTAATGAACACCACACTGAACTAATAAAAACATGTCAGATGCTCGGAGTAAAGGGGTGGATGGAAACACTAGAAAGTGGAATTAATGCAGACAAATATCTGTGTTTCAAAAGTAGTTAAATATGAGTTACATGATTTCCTGCTGTGAGCAGCCTAACAGGCTGTATAATGAAACGTAATTAAATCAATCTCCTAACACACACGGCGATCGCGCTTAAAGGAAAATTCCGGAACTTGGATCTTATTTGTGTGCTTTTGTCCGTTATTTCTGTTGGTTATGATGACATTGTACTCACCAAAGAGTAATTGCTGAGACCTGTGCACACGTCAAAAATCGCTGCTGAGTCCAAAGGGGAAAGAAACGTTACAGACTGTAAACAAACCAGTTTCTCCAGATAATCGAAAGCACTTTCGAGGTAAAACCAAACAGGAGTGCACCTGAAATGTCGGCAATAATCCCGCCATTAAATACTTACAACAGCAAGTATGGTGGATCAAAGTTGAACCAGGAAGTCCGTTTACAACTGACAGTTTGGGTATTCATTTTGTTGTTTGCCTTTGTTTTCTCCGCCAAATAAGTTCGGACAACCTGGAGGTTTGTGTAAAACAGAAATGCCAGCCGATTGTCTGACTACTCGCGTTTCAAAATGAACAGTCCTGAGTTACGTCCTCAGGAGCACATTGACCTTGCACGGTCCAGCCATGTACTAGGTTTCGACCTAATCCTGTTTACCAATGTCACCACGTTCCAAGATTTCTGGTAACTTGATGAGTACCTTAATTATCACAGGCATTTTAAACATGGCAGTTAAACCAGGAGCCAGTAAACATGCTACTGTCTTCTAGCCACAAACAGATATGTTTTGAATAAAGGCAATGTGGTATTACTTATCAACTCCCCACCCGGAACCTGCTGCTTTCAGAATCCAAACTATTTGCCAATAGTGTCATCAGAAAGCTCAAGTTTTGAAACATGACAGTAAACAGATGAAAGTCCCAGGTCTTGCAAACCAACTCTCTAAAGGAGACCCGACAAGAACAACAGCAAGTTCTCCGAAACGACGTACGTTGTAAGTGACAAAGCCCTCTAGTGGCCGTCGGAATTATGACTGGAGCTTATTCTTATTATGGAGGATCAAAACAAAACACTGGACTTCAGAGACTGCAGTTCATTTTAGCTTTCCAGCCGGCAGTCGACAATTGTTATTTGTCTTAAAGCATGACATGATGGTGGCTCCAGTCACTGACCTCTTTCGTAGTTACTCCAAAACCATTCAACTTTTAGATGCTACATGGTGTTAGATGAGCCCCAGTGGGAAAAATCTTCCGCATCCTCGTTCCGAACCATCCCACTTTACCGGGTCTTTAAACCGCGGTGTTGATGTTTGATTTCCTGACAACCAGTTGATGCAGATAATGCGAGTCGCCCCGCTTAAGGCGGAGTCTCACCTCTTAACGCCTCACTGTTTCAACACCGTCAGTTTACCTTGCAGTCCGCTCTCTGTATTTGCTCTGATAAAATATCTCTCCCTGCAAATTAATAATCTGAATCCTCTTGTGTTGACAGTTGAGACAGCTGAAGGCGCTTTCCTGTGAATATTGACCTATTAGCTTTGGTTGAGTGGCTCTTTTCTTCTGAAACATGCAAGGTACTGGACATGTTTACTCTTCACACAAGACAAACAACCTCAGCAGGACCACATGCGCTGTCCAGGTACATAAAAATGGAAAATGAACTAAAATCTAAATCTAATACGTGTCCTTTCAGGGGGTTATTACTAATACATTACACAAAGAAACTTTGATTTTATTTTTTTTGTATCCACTTTACTAAGCACCAGTGGACTTAATGCATCCTTACCTTTCCTACATTTCCTGGTGTCTTTGTCCTTTCCTGCCCGTTTGTAATTTAAAACATTTCATTAGCTTTGTTTGGTCTGTTTTTTTAGGAGCTTTATTGGCATTTCAGTTCAGCTTCAGGTAGCATTAAAAAGGTCAGTTGCTTCCCTTAGAGAGATATACACAGCATTTACAGAGTGCGATGCCAGTAGCTCTGTATTTGTGTGTGTGTGTGTGTGTGTGTGTGTGTTTGAAATGTGCTATAGGTCCTCTGGAGGTTGTGTGTGCCTGTTTATCCTTTCTGATCCCCCCCCCCCCCTCTCTCTCTCTTTTGTCAGGCTATAGGGGATCTGACACATACACACAGACTCCGTTGGTCTGTTACTGTCTGTTTTTCCCCCCCCCGCAGCTCAGGTTCTTCCAGCACAACAATGTTCACATCCAGACATTTACTCTGGGAGCTGACCGCCAGAACCTCCACCTTTTACTGGTGGACACTTGACAGGAGAGTAACTAACTGTGACGTAGTGCTGCTCTTTTCGACTGTCCTCCGGTCCCTTTCAAATCAGTTCTCTTATTAAAAATAAAAAATAAGAAATTATGCATATCGGTTTCTGGCAGGTTTCCACAGGTCCAGTTTTTGGATTGGATCCAACATTTTTGTAGGTGTGAAGACCTTGTTAGTTGAAATTATGCAGCTGAACTTAGAACAGCTCTTTGGTGTGCACGGACATAAAACCTGGGTTAATCTGCACCTTTTTAAAAGGGCATGGGTATGTTTTGATGAAAATTTACAACAACAAAAAAACACAGATACACACTCATGTTCATGCACATACCAGCAAAGTGTTGGTTGGGCTACTTTTACTTACTTCCATTTGTGGATCACAGCGATGAAGGAATTCGACTTGACGTTTTTGGTGGCAAATCCAATTCCTTGTTGCTATAAGAAGCAAATCACATTTTTTTTAACAATAAATGCATGCGCACACAGACATGTACACCTCTAACAAGCAGCTGTTTTACATCCTAATATTTATTTTCTCACTTTCTCCTTCCTCTCATTTCCACATCAATGTGTGTGTGCAGGTGGTTACAGTCTGAAGGCTCCCCTACTTACCTTGGTCTGAACAATAGAGAGCTGTGAATAGGAGCCGCTCACGTGGTTTACTATAATGGCCTTGCAGGGCCCAGACGCTCACTTTGTGTGTGTGTGTGTGTGTGTGTGTGACTGTGTGTGTGTGTGTGTGTTTGAGACATATAGAGACAATGCATGCTGTTGGCTGTATAATTACAGGCGTAATCTTACTATGCAGATGGTTTCATGCACCAGAGGGGGTGGTGGGGGAGAGATGTAATGACATAAAGAGTATAGGTTGCAATATATTAAGAATAATATAGGCTTAGTCTGGTTTGTGCAGTTGTAACGGCACCCTGTGACGCATGGCATGGACTGAGGAAGGTGAAATTGCATGTGTATCATGGGAGTGTGGAAGTGATGAAGAATAATAGCCATGTAGTTCAGCAGGCACATGTGTGACGCTGCACCAACAGGGCAAAAAGGGAAATTTCGCTGAATCTCTCTGTCATTTTCTGCATACCGCCATACTGATACTGATACTTTTGACTATATAAAATAATACAAAAGCATACAACTTGAGAATCAAACGGAGAATCCTGGTTGAGACGCCGTGCACCGACGAACAGGCCGGTGATATGATTCCCTCTTTTTCCGCTTTAAAAAACAGCCGTGACGCGATCGTAATTCAAGCGGGATTCAGAAAGCAAAAATGTTTGCCCCCTTACAGTTTGTTTGCTTTCAGTTTATATAAGCAAAAGAAGCCGTGCCACTGGTGACACTTATTGATTCACTCACTGATTATTTTTTCATGGTCAAATGTATGATTGAAATGTGTAGGTAAAGGAAGACGTTTGAACTCTGGTTCTCAAGTACTGATGACGCCTGTGCTGCATGCGTCTGACTTCGTGACACCTTTTATAGTTCTCTTTACCACATGTGTTGTATAAACTATCGCACGTAATGTGTTCAGTTTGTTTGTCTGGCGAGAGCGTTGCGCCCTGCGGTCAAACCATTTGCAAAGTAAATGAGTTGGCTCAGTTTGTTGGACTGTGTTTGCCAAGAGGAACGCATTAGCTATCCAGGCGTTTGGATTTCAATACATCTCATAGGTTCTATAGATTTTATATCTGAATAGCAAAGCTGACACTTGATCGTATCAGGTTTAGCAGAAAAAGAGAGAGTCACCACCCTGCAGTATTTCCTGTGATATTTCCCGGATTCTCTCTGCAGAGAATGATTGGTAGATTAATGGACTGGTCTATTGACAGAAAATGAATAGTCAATAATTGTGATGATAAATCAATTATTGAGCCAAAGTTCCAACTAATTCACTGGTTCTATGTACTGGTTTTCTTGGTCCTTTATGGATAATATGCTGGTTTGGGACTGAATATGAGTATGTGAGCTTGGCCACAGGGAAATTATGATTTTTTCACCATGTTCTGACATTTTGAAAGAGATGAAACGATTCATTGATTGATGGAGAAAATAATCGGAATAATCAACGCTGAAAATAATCGTTAGCGGCTGCTCGAGTTGAGTGTGAAGTCTATTGCGGGAAACCCCTTTCAAAGGACATGGAAGCAGCAAGAACACCAGTATACTGGAAGAGGTCTCGAGTTGGTCTAAAGCCTCCACTAATGTTTGTATTTTGGATGTGATTCCTGGCTGGTTGAAGTTTCCTGCTTACAAAAGATTGGTTTGCTACTACCAATGATTATTTGTATGAAAAGTGAACTGTTCTCATTTTGTTGACACTATATTTACTTTCTAATAATAAACTCTCCTCTCATGTGGCTTAAGATCAGTGTCTAGCCCACAGTGTTAGATAGAGATAAACCCAGCACTCCTAACAGACTTTCTACTGTAGATCTCTGTGGCTCTCTCTCTCTCTCTCTCTCTCCTCTTCGCTGTATATCTCTTCCCTCTCTCGCTCATTGTCTAGAAAAGATTACAGAGGGGGGGGATACTTTGAGAGAGAGAGAGAGAGCGATGGAGGAGGGGGGACAGTTGGAATCCTCAAGCTAAGTATTTAGCAGCCAGTTAATGTACTGAGGGATAATACGACGTGTCCACAGGCAGCGTCTTTATGTCCGATGTGTTTTTACCAGCTTCTCAGCAGCTTGGCAGTGTTTACACACTCTAATAACAAGTGGCGTCTTTCAGGGACCCTTCGGTTCATTCACCATTCAAACGCCAGTCCAGCTTTAGCCTAATCCCCTCCCCCCCTCGGCACACCACTCCCATACAAAACACAAGATTTCAATTTTTTCACTGTAATTGCCTGGTTTTTAATTCCACGCACCCCATCAAGCCAAGATTGGAGCTCCAGCCAGATTTCAGGGAGGGGAGGTCATCCGGGGACTGTTGGGCAGTGAAGATTTTGGGGCGGGAGAGGCGCAGATTTTGGCGGCTTGGAAGTGGAACTGGGCGAAAGGGAAGTAGTTTGAAAGTGGTCTGCGTGGCTACGATAAAAAGTAAGAAATTAAAACGTCTTAGCTTTTGAACGGCGGCGGCAGCTGAAGCTCGGCGTTGTCCGTAATCTGCTCTGTGCTTGGAGAGAGCCCTGCTGGGGCGTGGATGGAGGGAAAAGTGGCAGAAGATGAAAAAAAAAAAAGCGAGGAGTTTGTGGGCGACATTAAATGTAAACTTTCATCTTTGGTATAGGGCTGCTGTGTGGTCATTGAGCAGCTAACACACATACACAGATGAAAACACTTACTGCGCTGTCGTGCTTCTCCAGCGTCATGTGGAAAGGTTGCAGGATGGACAATCGGTATGTTTACATGCACTACGCCCAGGTCTCATTTTTATCCCTGTTTTGATTCTACCCAGGATGTTCACGTGGTTTAGAGGGCCTTAGCTATTCACCTCCCTTTGTACACGACTCTATCAGTGCCTGCTGTCAGTGTCACTGACTTCTCACCATCCTTCCCAGTTTTGGCCATTTTTGAACACATTTCATCAATTTAGCATTGAGGTCACAGTTAAAGGTGGTGTTGTACTGGACTACATCATGGTGAAAGGTGTGGAGCCACTGCAGGGGGGACGTGGATGTTGAGCTGACCCTAAAGTTGCATGAATATGATTCATGTGGTGAAGCTGGCAAAGCTATTTTGCTAACCTATATCTTTTGTTTATTTCAATGGCCCGTACTGTTAATGATTGATAACACTGAAATCCACTTTTGCTGCAGTTGGGGGCATGAACTTTTTTTCGGCTTCTGAAGGGGTGCGTGACAGACAAAGTTTGACTGAGGTCCATAAGGATACTGGGCCTCATTCACCAACCGCTCAAGACATTTCTTCTTAAAACCCACTTACGATGAGATTCTGACATTCACCAATATTTTCTTATTTGGGATTTGTTCTTAGGTAAAAAAAACAGAATTTGCGCACACTCAAGAGCACACTAGTGGCATGTTTGTGCAAAATAATGGGCTATTACGTTAAATCACACCTTCCAGGACCATGCAGAGAGTGACGAGTACCTCTTGGGACGCTTTAGGCCACCAAGAGCTGTCCAAATGGAGCTTTGCAATAGTTTGGAGCCAGCACTGCAGAGCCATACCAGATGGTCTAACCCTACACCACCACACGTGCAGGTGCTCTCCACCTTGGGGCTTTTTAGCCACTGGGACATTTCATATCATAGGCATCCATCAGCCGCGCTCTCCCACGAGTTGTGGATGGAATAATAATTAGCCACACAAAATAAAATGATACTGTGCAGCAGAAGAACAGGTCCCAGTCAAGAGAGGAGTTCATTCTATTGCTGGTCTACCCAACACTCCAACACTCCATAAATGTGCAACTCATCTGCAACTCCCAGAACCACCTTCTGCATGTGGCCTCCCCACTTCCCAGGAGGTGCGCAACAAGGAACTGCTGGAGACACGCGGCTTATGGGTACGCATCATTGAGTAATTATAAATTCCAGCCACAGTGGGCTTCTGTTCCTGTAATGACTTGTTTTATTAGGAGATTGAGGATATGCCCTGGCCCCCTGGTTAATGACACCACTCACCAACCCTTAGAAGCACCAGGGGGGTGTCCTTCAATCAGTAGCATGCACGTACTCGCTCCACCATAGAGTGTACTGTTGGCATCTTTAAAGGACACTGGACGTGTTTGGACACAGCAGGTGGCAAGCTGCTTTACGAACCGGTTATGGTGTGTGTAAAGAGAACAGCTGAGAAATTGTGTTTTATTCTTGAAAAAAAAAATACAGAACCTATAGACTACCTCCACCAACTTCTATCCTAATTTTTCCGCATTTGTGTTAATTTGTTGAAGTGTCTCGGAGATTGTGGCCGGGGTTGTGGCTCTCTGTGTAAGCATTTGGGCCATTCTGAGCTCGGATTTGGGGGCAGCTGAGTGGGGTGAATGGTGTATGGTTTACTGCTGCAGCAAGGTAGTGGGTGTGAGGGGCCAGGTCCCACCTCAGAGGGTGGTTGCCTCAGAGGGAGTAAATAAATGCTAAAAATCAAACCATTGTAGAGACCTTTATATTTTTGAGGTTTCAGTTATGCAATGTTTGGTCTATGCCGCAAAAGCAAAGGTTTACATTTTTGATAAAAAACTAAGTATTTAGGTAACACATGAAGAAGAGAACACATTAAAAATAATCACCTGCCTTTAGGTTTTACACACTGGTGTTTACATGTGTGTCACATGTTCCCTGATTTTACAGCTACAACTTTTAGATACAATGAACCGTCAAATTGTATTCATTCTGAAAAACCAGCTTACCTTCTGATTCTGAGACAGGAGACGGCCTAAGAGATGAAACCGCTGACACGCGGGGCCCAGGTCTGTGTCCAAATGCTCAGCTGATGGCACACCCGAGGGTGCTGGCTTGCCAGTAATGGCCCAGATGCGCTTTTCCAACTCGGATGACTGGGCAAGCCTTTCCCCCTCCGGTGGTCACCATGTCTCTTCTCTGTGTGGCAATATTTGTTTTGGCCTCACTTCCTGCAGCAGTACCTCCACTCAGAACTACGGAAGTTTTTCTTACGTTTGGAGTCCGGCGCTCCACCGTCTTTAGGTTTTTCGTCTGGGTGTTCTCGACTTCTTCTCTCAACTTTTCTTTCCAGTGTCTGTGTTTGCACACGGCCCTGCAGTCTCACGCCCTTTTATGTTGATTGGTGCCGTTTACCTATGCTCATTGGGAATAACTGGCACACGCTTTCAATTTATGAGGACAATGGGATTCATCATTTTAAGAGGCACAGACGCGAACAATTCTGGGGTTTAAGAACATGTCATGAATCTGACGAAGGCATTTCTCAAGAACAAATTTAAGAAAAAAAAACGTGGGAAGATATTGATGAATGAGCCCCATCGTTTCTCTGAGTTTGGTGGAAAAAGAGCTCGACTGGCCTGCACAGAGTCCTGACTCTATCCAACACCTTTGGGATGAACTGGAGCACAGAGCCCAGCCTGCACCACCACCTAACGTCACTAACGCTCTTGCAGCTCTGAATGGGAGAAATCCCAAGTAGCCAGGTTCCACAATCTGGCGGAAAGCCTGAAACCAGAAGAGCGGAGGCTGTTATAGCATCATATTAATGTCCATCGTTTTGCAATGACACGCTCAACAAGCACAAACGGATGTAATGTTAGGGCGTCCACTGTGCTTTTGCTGGGATGAATTGCATGACTCACCTCTGTAAACATTACCAGCATATGTTGTGTACTTCCCGACATGCAGCCATCTGCTCTTCATGCTGTGATGATCTGATTGTGGCTCCTCTAAATTGAATCTGCCCATATTTAGCTGATCTGAACACAGCTTATATAATGCAGATTCACGCCTCGCCTCTGAAATACTAACAGCGCTATCATCTTCAAGTGGACAGGAAAAAGGCTTTGATTTTCTTTTTAATTTGGCTTCTGCTTGGCGCTGGGATAGTTTCCAAAACTCTCTCTCTCTCTCTCTCACACACACCATCTCTCCTCTTGTCTCGTCCACACCTGTTAGCGCCCCACAGATGTGCACGTGCTGCACCATGCATTCGTTCGGAACAACAGCACCATCTCCATCATCAAACCCAGGATGAGCTAAAACAATCAGGCAGCATTTAAGCTGAGCGCGGGCCAGCTGTACTGCCCATTACCTCCATTCACACTCAACTGCGCTCACACACACACACACACACACACACACAGACAAACACTCTTTTGTAGCTCACAGACACACACACACACACACACACACACACCGGCAGCGAATATGAATATATCCACAAGAGAGTAGTTATTCTTCGTTTCCCGTCACTCATTAAGGTTTGAGCCGTTCCTCATTTATCTTCCTCTGCTCATCATTAAGCTGCTTTGATCGCACCTTAACGAACGACGCAGCGGCCTCAAACAAAAGAGGGATATTATGACAGTCACAGTGTTTGTCTCTCGTCTCGTCAAGAGTCTTTGATTTATTGCTAATGAGGATGAGGGACGCGTTGATTGTCTAAGAGGAGGACAGCCTCACCTGCCAGACTCCATCACTTCTGTTGATTCTTTTTATTTTTTTTTTGGAAAGTGTTGTGAGGGAACGCTGCGGCTCATGCCGCCTTATTATTACGCATTGAGCTTCTTCCCGTGAGGACAGGAGATGAATTCAACAACAACATGAGAAACTGGAGGCTGTTGACAATGACAGCCTCTTAGTTTTACTGTTGTGCAGGATGCGGTCAGTCAGCGTACAGCTGCAAGTGAGAAATGAATAAAGAATACATCACGTTTCTGGAGACTGTCCTCACCAGAAAATCAGTGCTTCGCATTTGTTGTAAATAGACAACACTTGCGTGATGTTCTTATACCATCACAAAACATTGTAGGGAGAATTTTGTGGCGGATAGTTGAGTCAACAAACCATACGACTTTGGCACGCGTCTCATAAAACAATACTCCGGTTCTAGCCTTGACTAAGATCGACCCCAATCTGGAAGTTTTGTTTGCTTAAACTTAACCAGACCTGATCCATAGAGGTGGCAGATCAGAGAATTCTCATATTAGTTGTCCTGATCGGTCACCGAGTGGTGTCATCCACGTGTCGCTGGTAAGGTTTTCCCAAGTGTGCTACGCTAACTCTTTAGCTTTGAGTGATACTAGACCACTGGTATTACCTACACATTTGTTTTGTTCTGAATGATGTTGAATGGGAATTATTTTTGTTGTTGGTGGGATATTGGATTCATAATTCAACTAGGGCAGTAACTAACGATTATTTTCATCATGGATCAGTCTGCTAAATATCCTCTTTTTTTTTTTTTGTCCGACAAAATGCTTCAAAACCTGAAGACATTCGGCTGATTATCACATCAGACAAACAAAACCAGTAAATCCACACTGTTGAGAAGCTGGAACCAGTGAATCTTTGCCTAAGAAAGGCTGAATACTTTTTTTGTGGCGACCAACTAATCATTTCGACTCTAAAGTCAGCATAGCTGGTGTAGTCAGGTTTATGTTTGGAATTATTTTCTGTGTGCATGAAATCCTAAAAACAGGATAGCCTCCCCAGTTCATTCAAATGTGTTTAATATGTCAGGGTAATTTCCCTGTCTGCTAAACTGAACTGCATATCATGAAGTACTTTTTTTTACCATTTAGCTATATCGTTTTTGCTGATTTTTCACCAACAAATGCAGTAGATATGATATTTATTTTTTTGATTATTAACACTAACAGCACTGAGGAGTAGCTACTGAAGCTTACCAACCGCCTATGAGGCGTGTGGTTGGAGGTGAATTTACCGGCTAACCAGTTTTCCCCCAAAACTGTACATTTTTGGAATGCTGCTGGAGAACAGGCTCATGTCACTGAGCTGCGATTGGCTTGGTGTTGCAGACCTGTAGGCCTCCTCAGGCAGGGAGTAGTTCTTCTAAATAAGCTACTGGTGTATTTAAAGGAGGGGGGGGGGGGGGGGATGTGTTACAGTGGTGTGGAGATGTGGTCGGCGTGACACAGTGTACTTCATCAATTACCTGCAGGTCTTAAACTGTGGTACTAAGATGACCTACAAGCCTGAGAGGTTAATAAACTTTCTCAGCTTTGTGTAATTGACAAGCAAACACACACACCTACCAATCTACACACACACATACACACACACACACACACACACACATAGGCAGACTAATGGTTTTTCTCTCTCCAGCCCCCTCCTCTTTTCTCCTCTTTTCTTTTTTGTCCTTGGATTCCAGCATCTCTCCCTCCATCTCTGCTCCTACCCCCCTATTTCATACTGGAGGAGGCAGAAATCTGTGTGTGTGTGTGTGTGTGTGTGTGTGTGTGTCCGTTGTGTATCATTCCTCATGCGAAGCCTTGGCGAAACTATCAGTGTTATCTGCTAACTTTACCACCTGTGTTAAATTGAAGGCAGTGATGTGGAAGAGGCGTCTACCCTCCCTTTCTCTTTTCTCTCTCATCCTATCTCCCCCTCTCTCCCCTTCTATTCATTCTTCTCTCCTCTTCCCCTCTTTTTGTTTATTTCCCTCATCCCTCTTACCCCACCCACCCTTTGCCTCTCTCTTTCACTCCCCGTCTGTATCATCCTCCTATTAAAGAGTGTGTGTGTGTGTGTGTGTGTGAAGCAGCCAGGGAGGTTCAGGGATTTTAGATGGTCATAAATGAGAAGATCTGGTGCGAGCCGAGGTTTTTCCAGTTCAGCCCGTCTGGGTGGTCGCCATACACATACAGTACAGTGGTCATTTGTACAGGCTGCCCTTGCAGCGTTAACAGGTTGTCATCGCCTGCTCACAAAGTTGAGAATTTGTGCACTCATTCTGATATGTCAGGCCGTGTGGCAGGGGCCATCAGCTTCCCTGCGTGTCACATCATCTGACAGCACATTTCTTCTTTGAGAGAAAGTGACTAAAACCTGGCGATATTACAGTATCACTTGGCCGATGTGATAAAATGTTAGTCATGAATGCTGCCCTGGATTTCAGGACATTTTTCTTTCATCGACCATCAAATCAACATGCAAATGTTGATCATCCGAGCCAAAAATATAATAGATGAAAATATTAAAACAATCTTAATGTAGTAAGCATAGTGTGTTTGTGCGCGTGTGTGTTTGTAGTCATTCTCTATGGTCTCACCAGAATTGTGTACTCCACTACAACACTGTTTGCAAACACTTGTTTATCAACATAGTTATGAATATGCACACAGCATCACACACACCCCTGCAGTAGCTGAGTGTGTTGTTCCCATGCGACGGTGCAGAGTGGATCAGTAGCAGAGCAGAAAGATTTGATTTAGGTTTGTGTGTGTGTGTGTGTGTGTGCGTGTGCGTGTGTGTGTGTGTGTGTGTGTGTGCGCATGTGTGTGTGTGCGTGTGTTGCGCCTGCTGTGATAGAGCATGTACCATGACTCTATAGAAATCTATCTCCCTCAGTAGATTTCACCCCTCACTTCATTTCCTTAATGATTAAATAGCATCACACACACACACACACACACACACACACACACACACACAGGAGCATGCGTGCTTCTGTTTCTTAGAGAGTCAAATATAGAAGTACATTTCCATTCATTATTTAGGCATATTTTGAATTTGCATAACGACCTGAATGGAAACACCAGCTCTAGGAAAAACAAAGGTGCCTTAAAATCACAAAAGTATTTGTACATTTGGGTGGAAAAGAAAATGTGGTAAATAAATGAGAAGATGCAATAAACGCTGATGGTAGCAGCATCTTTCAATAAACAGTAATGTCTTCTTTTAGTTTCATTTGCAGGAGTACGTAGGCTACACTTTGGTGTGCTGCTGCCACTGTTGCGTGCCCTCTCTAACCACACCGTGCCTTAGTTTGACTACAATCTAACATTGACAGATTCAGGTTCAGAGGTTGAACAAAGCCAAACCCAATTCCTCGACTATTGTAAGAAGAACGCCTTAAAACATGGATATCCAAGGAGGCATTCCAAGCTGCTCGATTCTGTTTGGCAAAACGTATTTTACAGCAGGGTCATTTTGCAGGAAACAGCAGATTTCAGGGCTCACTGCGGAATCTAAAAACTGAATTCTGAATTCTGAATTCATTTACTTAAGATTTCTGTCAGACGTCACATTGTCAGTTGTGAGTCACTAATTAGCCTTGTTGAGAAAAAAAAAATGGCTAAAATGAATTGGTCTTTGTTTTTGTCATACCTCTGTGCAACCAGTAACCCATCAGTAGTCTTAATCTCTGCACGTTACATCCCAACCAGGTGTCTGACCTGAAGATACAAATGTGGCTAATGTGAGCAGGCTTCATCTCTGGGGTTCAGCTGTCTACCACCACCTCTAGGAAACATATATGACAAATAGGTGAATCTTCAGTGGGAACACATCAGAACGTTTCTCTTCAGTATTAAAAAGAAAAAAAAAAAAGCTTTTGTCAAGGAGCTCCTTGATCGAGTTTTCTCCCATTACAGCTGTTCTGGGTGTCTGCATGTATGTGACCTCTATATGTAGTGTGTGTATGTGGCTTTTTTGGGTGGGTGGGGGTAGGTAGGTGGTATGTTATTGATATTTACCCCCAGTCACCCCACAGACAGAGAGAGAGAGAGAGAGGGAGAGGGAGAGGGAGAGGGGTGAAATCTATTGAAGTGGTTCTGTAAAATAGACTTTGTTCAGGTAGTCACTTTGTTTTCATGCTGATAATATTCATTTAGGGAGGGAGATCTCCCTTCCTTTTCTTCTCTGCTCCTCTTCCTCATCTTGCTCTCCCTGGTTTAGCTCCTGGCCGCGGGATTAGCCGCCAGAGAAAATGCAGGGTAAAATTAGCCTCCGGCTGTCCTCGCGGGCCGCGACCATTGATTTTCTGCCACAGATGGAGAGAAAACGCTGGTGCTTAATGTTCTTAATACCACCACAGAGAAGGATTTTTTTTTTTTTTTCATTGCTTTGGTTTTTGTTTAGCTGCTCCCCTTTGAGATTCTTACGGCCTTGTGTGGAGCTACACCTAAATTATTCCTTTTATTTTCACGCAAATTCAAAAATATTGTAACACACCTGATGTCTAATTAAAAGGTTAGTTTGCTCCAAAAAAACGCATTTGAAACACAAGTGCAGACAACATTTTCCTCAATTCTATTGCCATATTAGACATGAACAAGTAGTTACAGTCTCCTCATGCTTACGTAACAGAAATTGTGGGCGATTTGGATTGACGGCAAAATCATTTGCCCAGAAAATGCTTGGATTATTCTTCACGAGATGCTGAGAGAATCTGAACGGTCATTTTGTGCCGAACCGGTTCAGCAGACGGCTGGAACAACAAGAGCTCATGTGCTGTGTGTTTGAGGGTCTCAGTGGAGTTTTCCATTGACACTCGGGAGAACAGATAATGAGTGAATTTTCATCTTGGCGTGAACTCCTCCAAGCTGAGATGCATTAAGATTTCATAAATGGTTTTGACAATGTGTTGGAGGTCTGGCCGGTTATCAAACCTCAATCCTCTCTTGGCAGCGGCTGAAATGCGTCCACGTCACGGAGTACTTAGAACAAACACAGAGGGCTGGCATCGAAGGTTTGTCAGATTTGTAATCTTCTTACTTACTCTTTGATCAGACATATTCCGATTTAAATCAGGATTTGGGGCTCCAAGTATCGTAAGTATAGTTTCAGTATCGGTACAGACACTCTTGGTATTGTATTGGCACTTTTTCATACAATAACCAGATCTAAGAACCGGGATTGCGGCACTCAAAAAACACACCCAAGAAATCTCAATATAGACTAAACACAGTATTATTGTCTTACCCAGATTCTCCACTAACACACTCATACTCACACGTACACACACACACACACACCACAACTGGTTTTCTATCATATTGAGATTATCTCTCCACCCATATTCCATAGGACCGACCCATGGGAGTTAGGTGACGTGGATAATTGCTTTGAGACAAACCGCCTGATTGTCTCCTGCCCAGTCTTGAGGCTTCTGTGGAAACCAGTGCAGGTGTCCGTTGTTTGTATTCTTGCCAGCGGCTTAATTATTGCATTGTTAGGCTGGTGAAGGCGTACCTGGTGCGTGAGTCCGACAAGAGGTTCATACGCTGCAAGAAAGGGAGGCTTCGGTTGAAAGTATCGACCACCGATTACTGTGTGGTGAAGGTGTTCGGCTCCCTCCTGGTTCAGGTCATTTATGAGGACTGAGGATTTATGGTGACTCTATGGTCCCCTGGGCGGCCACAGGCTTCTCGTCTGGCCTCTTGTGTGAAGGTTAGTTTGGAGAGCAGCTCAGGCCTTCGGGGATGGACCCCACAGTGGGTCGGGCACCTGTCTCCCCATGGTTTGACGACGTGATGGGGGCAAGGGGCATGGCAAGCGCTAGTCAGGTTTCCAACCTAATGTAGCACTCACTGTAACCTTATTTCCAGAAAATCAGTGAAAGAAATGCAAACTGATGAAAAAAAAAAGAAGCACCAGTCAAACCTCAAATGGTGGAAAACCATGTGGATCACATGATGGAAATATGGCGTTTATGTTTGTTTCATGTATTCATTTGAGAAGCGCTACAGTCTCCTCATCGGCCCGAACTTATCTGATGTTTTTGCTTGTCGCTATTTTTTGTTTCAGCGACACAAATACGCCACATGATTCACATACGTCATGGTTTTGACTGTTTCCGTTGCACATTGTCGCATTTTGTTGTAATCGACACACATCGATACAACTTTTCTACCTCATTTGTTTGTTTGTTTTTTTTAGAATTTCCGAGGTTTTTTTTTATAAATAAACTTTGCAACTTGACTTCTCCAATTGTCATCTATTCTGCCGTCACCGATAAATTCAGTAATTACCAACTAATAGCCTCATGAGTGGCCAGAATATCTAGAAAGCATGTCCTTGTTGGCATTTGGTGGCTTGGAGCAGCAGTACTTTTGTGATTTGAATACTGTGTACGATTCCACAAATCCAGGAGAAAGACGGGGGGCCGCGATGATCAGGGAGAAAAAACAAAACAAAACAAACCTAAAGCCCTCATCCAAGCAACTGGTGACTTGGCTTAAACAGCGGTGCTTGCTGATACTGGACTCTTACATGCTGTGTACATTTGAAAATAGTCAATTGCAACTCTTGCTTGCGTGCACATTGGGATTTTCTTCGGAGGACATGCCCGTTGTATTTCATATGGGACGCGGGTGGTGGTGCTGTCTTATTCAAAAGTCTCTCCTGTCTTCTTGTGGTGCACCTTAAAGGGTCCCAGTACATTTGTAACAGGGTGCGCTGGAACTGAAACACGCGAGACCGCTTTCGGGGCCTTTCCGTCTAAATGATGACCGATGAAGGTCAGCAGGTTTGCCCCAAAGGAAGTGGTCATCTGTGTCATCGTGGGGAGATACAGAACATGTAGCTGCTTACATATAAGACCTTGCTGTCTGTATAGGCAGAAAGTAAGAAGGCAAATGAAACAAAAAAACAGGACATTATTATTTTTTGGTTTTGATAACACAAAGTTATCATGTGAAATGATGCATTTTCCCATTAATTACAAGTCTCAAATGGATTTGGCGTGCACACCACGAGTAAACAAAACCATTGTTACAAAAAGCAGTGAAATTACGTCCATTGATTTGATGCACGGACACAAATTCAACTAATGTAATTAAACTCGCGCTGAATGGCCCATACAAGTATTTAGGATGTAAATAACCTGCATTTGTGGTTGCATTCATGATATTGAAAAGACGTTTAGGACCAACATACAGTATGCCTGCTGCTTCCAGATTGCAGACTCGTGTGTGAACCAATGTCTGACACTATTAGATGGACAAACAGCTATTTGTTCGTCCTTCGTCTGTGTGTAATTGAAAAGTGCAACATTAAAACAAATTATGGTGGATGGATGATGGTAAGTCCTTGGTTGGCATAATGAATGTTGAAGTCTGTTGAAGTCCAACATTAATTGCAGTTGGACCACAATGCGTACGAGTGAGACATTTATGAAGCAAATGCAGAAGTTGTTAAAAGTCTTTGTTTTGTCCAGAGTTCATAATTTGATATCCAGCTCGACAGAATCAATCGTGATGTAAAGCATAAAAGCTATTTATTTTGGTCCGGATGAGCTTCCCTCAGTGGTATTAGTACATACATTAGTGTTTTAAGTGCACACGCTGTATGTAAAACTCTGTCGGAGTCAGAAAGGCTGGAATATCTTTCTTTTTCTCTCAGTCTTCCAGTTTTCTACTCTGGATAATCTCTGCTCTCTCTCTCGCTCTCTCTCTCCAGCCCTTACCATTACCCACCCCTCCTCTCCCTCCAGTTGTGTCATCTTGTCCGTACCCCACCTATCTGTTCGGCTACATCTCCAAGATGCTGTAATTTCCTTGGCCCGGCTTGATGTTTATTGTGAGGCTGAAATTGAAAATGGCCTGTAATGGAGCGAGCCTCGCAGCCCCGGGACCAATTCACAATCTAAATGACTTGCTCCTTTTCAATGGCATCGACTGGAGGGCTCTTTGTGCAGCCTCGTACCTAATCAACCTCCGGTGTGACCCCCAGCTCTCGGGGGGCGCTGTCGGATTAATGATAAAATCATTGGTTCAAACAATTATTCGACCTGAAACGGCTGGCCATTTTATTCTGAAAATTAAAGAATGTGAAATTAATTTCTTTCTGCGCCGTGTTGTAGCAGCGCCACTTATGGCTGAACTCTGCCCCTAAACTCTTGATTTCATTTGAAAGAATGCTTTTACTTTATCTAGTTTCTCTCTTTTAGCTTTTCTTTCATATTCTCTTTCTGCGTGCGTTGTTGCAAATAGCTTCCCAGGTGTCAAAGTAGCAAGGCTCCAGCTCTGTGCTTGTCTTTCTGTCCCTCTGTCTGCCTGTCTGTCAAATCTTCTTTTTATCTGCCTGCTAACCCATCTGTCTGCATGTCTGGCTATTAGTTAGGCTCAATAAATAATCATATTTGTGGTTAACTCAACAAAAATATCAGCTAAAATGGAAAAAAATACGAATAAATTAAATGGGTTCTAAATTTTTTGTTTAGTTATTTATATTTTATTCATTTTTGTTATATTGTTGACAAAAAAAACAGCCAGAGTGAGATATTTCAAACATTTTTTAGGCATGAACCTACAAAATAAATGCTCTTCTTCAATAACCTTGACCTTAACCTCATAGCCCGCTTGCTGGGATTAAATGTAGTAGTACTGGTCATTGAACCTGCTCATCAGTCCAACATGCCTGCCTTTGTAGGCTGTTGTTGTGCACCTCTGCCTCTTGGGGTCCACTTTTGCTGAAGACATCTACCGTCCTTCAAAAAGGGGAATAAGAAGAAGTTTTGTTGGGGGACGTGAGGAGATATTTATTACCATTAGGGCATTAACCTACAGAACACTTTGTCTATGTTATACAGGTTGGTGCTGCTAGCACACTAGCACTGAGATTAAAACCTGCCATTGAGCCAACAACATGTAATCTGTTTTGTCAATCTGGATCACCTGCCTTCGTGCTTCAGCTTCAGCTTAACTTTATTGTTCTTGAGGGGAAATGTGTCTTGCAGGCGTGTGAAACATAGAACACACAGCAACATAAACTTTAGACACATAAAACAAAGAATAAAAATATGTAAAGAACAAATGATGAAACTGGAGGTTATAGGTTGTTGTTTGGCTCCTCAGCCTCTTGGGGGCACTCTATCAGAGTCCAGACTTGTTGGAAACAAGAAAATCAGGAAATATAGATAGATTATCACCTTCAGTGGACATGCCCAAATGTGTCATCGAGGCAGTCCGTCCGTCCATTCTCTGAATCATCTTTCAGTTTGGAATGACTTTCAGTTTTGCATTGCCCTCTAAAAACAGAATTACAAGAGTTCATAGTGCAATAACTCCACTATGAACTGGGGCTTGTACACACCAACAGAAGCCGAATAGAAATCTTGTTTAAAGGCTGATGTTAAGGAATAGAGAACCTTCATTTTTCTGTGTCTTCTTTTGTTTAATGGTGGATTGCGTCCAGTGAAATACCCTCTATTGTCCGTCTTTTGTCTCGAGCTATTTGCAAGGTGTGGCGGTGATGCTGAAAGCTCTCTGGGTCGGAGGGAGACCAAAGGTTAAAGTGTCAATATTGAGGGAGACGGTTTTGATTTGGGACACTTGATGAGGTCAAACAAGGTCGAAGATGCGGGTGAAGAAATGGGATGTAGCGTGAATGCGTTCATCTGCTTTATCCCTGTGTTCGCCTGAAGATCAGCCCAGGGTGTTTCCCTTTCGTCTTTCCCAGTGCATGCTGGGATACTGACCCCGAACAGGGTAAGCGAGTCTCGGAGACGGACGGATTATAGGTCGGCTGCCCGTGTGCAGCTAAACTCTGATGAGCCCCGCTGTGCACTTGTGTCCGTCAAACACCACTTGATTACTGGCTGTGTATTTATCATCATCATCATCATCGTCATCATCATTATCATTATCAGTCTGCACCCCTCTCTTAAGTCTGAGACAATAGGCTCTTCTAAAAGGCTCTTATTGAACTGGAGCTCACTAGCCTTCGCAGCCTCAGCCCGGTCCTAGTCCTCCTCAGCAGCCTGCAGTGTGGCTAGGTAATTACCCGGGGATTGATTCGCCTAACAGAGACCATTTCTTCACCTCCTGCAGAATCACTAAGAGGCTTATAATAAGCCCTGCTCACCTCCATAGCTTCCTAGCTAATGTCTCGGCAAGCCAGAGCCTCTATTGACTTGTTGATGGAGATGCTGGAGCTGTGCTAAAGGCAGCAGAGCGAGGGGAGGAGACTCTCTCTTCACTGTAGAGACTTGATTATTAAAAAAAAGGCCGGCAAGTTCTGTTTTCATGACACCTAAGATAATATATATGTGCCTTGGAGATTTCTCTCAGAGACATCAATGGAAGGTTTTTCTGGACTTAAAACAATCCTGGACCTTTGCCCTCTGGCTCAGAGTTAGCTTATGATGTTGGTGACTTATAGGAGGCTCTGGAACGGCGGTGAGAAATAACTCTGTTTTTGCATTGAAAATGGCAACTGAACTCAAAAAGTTTGAATTCGTGGGTTGTTTGCAAAGTTCCAGGGCATCAGAAGTCAGTCAGGTGACCAGAAAAGACTAGAAAGTTTGGCTCACATCACGCTCTCCTTTTAACAAAACCGCCTTCATGGCTTTGCTAATTATCATTCTGAGGACGCAGCAATTTGTTACTTCCAATCTGCCAGTCAGCAGCGGGGCATGAAGAGGGCCGAGAGCCAGAGAGAACAGAGGCTTTCTTTCATTCGGTGGAAGCAGGAGCCACTAACAGAGGAGAGAGTGTTGGTGTGTGTGTGTGTGTGTGTGTGTTAGTGTGTGTGTGTGTCCACTCGAGATATCTTCTTGTTCATCTTCATCACTCATATCAGTCGGTTGTTAGTCAGTCAACCATAGTAACACTTGGAGTTAAAGGCTTCTTCTCATTGTCGATTCATGTGACTTATTGCTTTATTTTCTCAATTAACGGATTAATTGTTTGGTCTGTAACCTGCCGGAGAAAACAGTGAAACATGTCCATCACAGTTTCCTAAAGCCCAAAGCCCAAAGATATTCAGACAGGCAGCACATGTTCACATATGGAACTAAATATATTTATTAATAAGCTGGAACCAGAAGGTTTGGCAGTTTTGCTTAAAAGAAAAAAAATTTAATTAAAATCAAAGTTCTTGCGAGCAAGCCGACTCTGGCAAACCGGATCAATCGGATCAGATCTGCACCGTATGCTTATCGTTATACACATCCGACATTCTTACCAATGCTTGTAGGTTATATTCCTTAAGCATTACTGTGAATGACAGACCGTAGAAACCCACATGTGGACAGTACAAACAGAATGCAGCTTCTCTGACGAGATGAAATAAGCGGCCCAAACATTCTTGGTTTCCTGGGCTCATTCAGGAAGTGAAATGTCCTCACTCAGCATTTTATTGCAATTGTGATTTAATGGAAAGGAGTAAACAATGGTGTGCTATTCCAACTAAAGAGCTGCAAGTTCCCAAGTGTGGAAGGACAACAGAAACTGTGAGAAATGTAATGGATTTGTCTCTCTTTTAGTCCTCTTCTTCTCTCCAAGAAGAGCAGAACATGTGCTGACCTGCATTTCTCCACAAACACCTGAACTACGACTGTCGCCGCAAAGCCCAACACTTAGAAAATAACTCTTTCATTTAATTTCTTACTCTTGGATTGCCATATGTAAATGTTCGACGCGTCCATACAAGCTCTTCCCTTTTCAGCTGTGTGTGTGTGTGTGTGTGTGTGTGTGTGTGTGTGTGTATGTGTGTGTGTGTTTTCATTCCTGCATTTTGCTGCTCTGCCGTCTCCTGAAAGGTAAACATTTTTTGCCAACGTGCCCAATTTTGTGGACACAGTGCAAACTGCTGACTGTCACTTTGTTTGTGTGTGTGTGTGTGTGTGTGTGTGTGTGTTGTGATGAATATGACTGAGCACAAACAGAGAAAAAAAAAAGAGTTGTTAACTGCAATAGTAGTTTTCAATTGGAGGGGACTCGCTTTTTCATGAGAATTTCTCTCACCGCTGAAAAGTCTGCAAGCTTTTGTGGGAGCTTAAAGTGACAAAATTTGGCAAGAAAGTAGTCGACTGCAATTAGTCATTGAAGTCTCTCAGACGCCCTCGCTTTCAGTAACGGCCGCTGTGTCCCCTCTCTCCCTCCCCGTTTTTCTTCGCTGTTTCTCACCCGTCCCACCTTCCCAACTGGGACAAACATTTCCCTAATGAGGGGGTCGGTTTGGGAAAGCTGTGGGGAGTGGAGCGTGGATGTGACCTCTGGCATAGTTGGACACTTATTATTCATGGGACGGGGCCCTGTGTGTGTGTGAAAGTGGTGTGTGTGAGTGTTTGCACTCTGAGGGAACATCTTGCTGTATTATAAACTGGAATCATACCTTCGTGTTTCGGTTTATTGATGTTTGGATGCAGGAGTGCTACTCCTTTTCACAGAGGTAGAGTGTGTGTGTGTGTGTGTGTGTGTGTGTGTGTATGTGTGTGTGTGTGTGTGTTGGGGGGCACAGTTTCTAAGGCAGCTCTGTCTCTCTCAGACTGAAGCACATTGTTCCAGATCAAGGGATGGGAATGGGGCCTTTGGCAGCAGGGGAAAGACACACACACACACACACACACACACACACACACACACACACACACACACACACGAAAGACACACACATATACAGTACGAACAAGAGGAGCAGCTCATCATGACACAGCCCCGCATCTATTAATAGTGTGTGACAGTTCAGTAGAAAACACAGATTTTCTGACTCACACTCTCTGCTCCACAGTCTGCTGTGAAACTGTAAATGTGTCGGAGCTCAAGGGCACTTGGGTGGATGCCAAAGCTTCCCTCCTCTCTTCCCACCTCCAGCCCCTCTCCTATGACTCAGACATGATGGAGGAGACGACGGAAGGCACTGAGGAGGAGAGTTGTGGCAACAACAACTCACACAGATCTCAATACAAATCATTTTCACTTGATGCTTCACAGATAATGTTGCAGTTGTGACTCAGAATTGATCTGAATTTGAAAATACGTATGAAGTGCATATTTAAAACCAAACTGCACAGCGAGAAACACGTGTATGTATATCCTGACCCAAATATGTGAAGACTGAACTTTGAACTGCTGACATCAATGAGCAGGGATTGAAATTGTAGCTAAACTATGTCATTGAGGCGCTTTTATCCAAAGCAAACTGACAACAAATGCATTCAACCCCAAGAAGAACACTCAACAGGTTCCTCAGCACTGAATAGTGAATTGAAATTTTGGACTTAGGAAACATTTTGTGCCATCACTGACGGGTGCAGTGCTGTGAACACTGCGTATAGCTTTTTGTTGCACTGTGTGTGTGAGTTCTGAAGCCATATCACAACCATAAGCCAGGCTCGCCAGGTGCCTCGTCTCACCATCTGAAATAGCTGTCAAGCAATGACGGGTGGATTTGGGGTTTCTCTGTGTGTGTGTGTGTGTGTGTGTGTGTGTGTGTGTGTGTGTGTGTGTGTGTGGAGCCATGGGACAGTATAGTAGTTTCGGCCTCCCACCTCGTCACATGGTTGAGTACGGGTCAGCTGTGGGTGGCCTGTGTAAAGGTCAGCTGGCTTAGCAAGCAACCAGGAGGCCTGTGTGTGTGTGTGTGTGTGTGTGTGTGTGTGTGTGTGTGTTTGATCAGACCTCTCCCCGTGTGTGTGTATATGTGTATGTGTCAGACCTTGGGACACAGTGCTTCCTTTCTCCTCCTGAAGCTGCAGTGGCTTCTGGGTAATGGCTGACTCAACTCGGTGTCCCAGACACCATTGAATAACACACACACACACACACACACACACTTCCCTTCCAGTAAACCTTCTCCCACGACCACCACCGTGGCAGGACATTCAGCGTTACCATGGCGATTTCTCTGCGTTTTAATGGCAGCCACGCTGACCTGTGACATCATCAGGGGAACTGACAGTTGATTGGTGCTCCGGTAACCATGACGCATGATGAGCAGGGGCTGCTGCTAACTAGTAGGGGCAGGACTGGGTCAGTGACTGTGGGAATGACAAAGTGAACTGGAATGACTGGAAATAAAGCAGGTAGAAGAAGAAGAAGAAGAAGAAGAAGAAGAAGAGCAGCTTCTGGTGGGGAAAAAAACAACAAGTCAGGAACAGCCTCCACTTGTTAAAAATCAGAAAAGCAAGAATGAATTTACAACGCAAACCATAATAGGCTGTGATGTTCACACAGCCAGTCGTTTATAAAACATCATATTGGTTCTAAAATCACTCTTAATCATAAGCTTATTGGTTTATTCTATTTTAATCAGCGCTAATTAGATTAACGGTGAAACGTTAATACGCTGAGCATCACGGTCCTTGAACAGCCGCTAAACAAAGTGGTTGCTAAATGATACAGACATCAAGTGACTACGTGGATGGTTTTATGGCTCGCACGTTCATATTTTTAATTAGTGGTCCAGTTTTGCGCTACGACAGCTTCAAACGTGAGGAGCGCAAGTATGTAGAGCTATTTTTTTTTTTTCCTCACACGAACACAAACACGTTCTGTAATCTGTACAATTTTTTAGGCACGGATTAATACCTTCCCTCTCTCGTCCTTCATTGGTCACCGCCTGCACATTTCTTCAAACCGGTCCTGGACTTTGCTGCGCTGGAGCTTCGTCCCGCTTCAGTGGAGCTCCGGTAGAGGACTGTGTCTGAGCCGATCAGCTAGAGCAGCCTGAGGCAGCCCTTTTTCAATAAATCTGGGAAAAGTGCTTGGCATTCCAGTGAGATAGAGGTAATAAGAGAGATGGAAACGTACGCTTTACAGACGCACCTTCAGTGTGGTTGAATATTTTGGACAGCTGTGAGAAGGTCTGTGAGAAGTGGGTTTACAGTTTTTTTGTTTTTTGTCATCTGTGTCTTGAGATAAAATGAACCTGTGACTTCCTGTGAAGCTGACTTGGCATCCTGGCACTCCACAGACCTGGGACCTGAGTTCCCACACGTCCTGGAAAAAACCTTCAATATAGGTTTGTAGTCATGGAGAAGTCCTGAACAATGTCAAATAGTGCGACAGTCATTTTGTGTGATCGCTACAACAGCTGGCAAGTGATATTGTGGGGCCGAGTGAAAATTGGCGTTGTATGGGTAGCAGTGGTGATGGTCACACGGAATTGTTGAGAGGTCTTGAATGTATCTTCATTGCCTTCGCTTTCATCCTGATCATCGTCATCATCTTCTCCCAAAACCTGATCGAAATGGCTGAGCCTTCTCTCCCTCTGAGTCTGTTTGTCTGACACTGCCTGTCTCCCTGGCCGTGCTGATGGCGACAGGAGACAGTGGCGTGCTGGCAGGTGCATGCCACCAAATTACCATCCACACACACACACACACACACACACACACACACACACACAAAGCAGGCCTCTCCTGTGCTGAGAAGGCTTCCATTATCATATCAAAGCGTCTCTCACAGAGACGTGGCAGCGCTTCAATTTAAGCAATTAATGCAGAGAGAGACTCTGTCACACAGCCCAGCACCCCCCCCCCCCCCCCCCCCCACCCCATCCCTCACCCCCCAACCACACACACACACACACACACACACACACACAAATACACATGCAGGGCTCTCTTGTGGCACTCAGAGACAAACAAAGGTGTTGGGAAGCGAGGATCCATATTCTCAAGGCCATCGTGCTATTTTTCTCTCTCCTAGTCCTGCCCCCCCCCCCCCCCCCCCCCCCCTTCTGCCTTAAAATGAAGCAGCTCTCATTCACACTCTGTTCCAGGTTTTTACTCAGTTTATCCCCCTGAAATGGTGAAACATGTTTGCTAAGGTGTGCTTGATTTCAGCACGTACTTTATGCTTCTTGGATATTTGGTCATATTAGCTCTGAAAGTTGGAATACCTCACGCCTGTATATCAATAACAACTCTGATTATACATCATTTTAATATAGTACGGTTCTAGAGCTTGATACACCTGCACGAGTTCAGCAGGTAACTCAGGACAGCAGGTAAACGGTGGTTTCTCCATGGTTTAATAATATCATCCATATATCCATATAGAAAAGAAAGGATGGAGGACTGAGCGAATAATGTTGCCCTCCTCACTTTGACCTGTGACTGTGCTTGCACGACCCTAAAAACCTGCACACTGTTGGGTTTCTGCCCTAACTGCATTTATTTAACGTCACCTAAATGAGAAGCTTGGTTTCCCTAACATTCGGGTAAAGGATTAAGACCTGGTTCTGCGTGAGAAACCGGATTTCTTTTGGCCACGTGTACATAAGTAAGTTGGTTTCTGACAGTTTTTACCGGAGTGTGTGTGTGTGTGTGTGTGTGTGCATGACAAAGACTTCAGACTTCAGTGATCACTGTGGCAGCAGTGTAGACTGTTAAAAGGAAAAAAATCATTACTGTAGTGGCGTGTCCTTGTATCCCAAATATTTAACTCCAAAATCTGGAAGAAAAACAAATAGAAATGCATAGAGGAGCGACTCGTGTACATGTTTACAGCACATTCAAACAAACTGGAGCCTGAGAGGATTCACCGCATTTTTAAACAGTGAGCAAGAATGTCAGCGGCGATGTTGGAAGCGGTAATGCTGAACCATTGATCGCGTGTTGCCTATTGTCTCCCACATCACGTCCAGTGTGTGCACGCACTGTTTCCTTCGAATGCCTCGTGCTTGAGTATTCAGGGAACTCTATCAGCAACAATGGAAACTTTATATAGAAAGGCAACTACAGAACGCAAACACATTCCTGAAAAACCTGATATCTCTAGCGTACGCGTCGTCGTCATGATCGGGTGTTTTTACATACGATGAAGAGCAATAGGTGTTTTGTTTCGCTCTAGCTTAGTTTGAAACACTCCCCTTTGGGTTTAGAGCACGTAGATCTCTTCAGCAACAGGATTTATGACGTAAAAATCTTCAAATTGTGTCAGTGGTCTGCAGCAAGTTTTAAAAAAATGTTTGGCCGTTCCAGGCTGCATTGTTTCCATTTTTAGCCTGAATCCTGCATCCCGATGCAGGCTACATGCGGGATGGAGGGACTTTCAACTTGCTATCGATCTAAACAGGCACAGGAGGATCCTCTTCGAGCCAATCAGTCAGCTTTTAAACCTGAGTATCCACCAATCAGTAGACTCATTGTACCTTTTTCCTCCTGGTTAGGAGAAATTGGCCCCCTGTCATTTAAGCTTTTCAACAAAATCTCTCCATCATTCATCCCCCTCTTCCTCCTCTGCTGCCTTTCTCTTTGCGCCGGATTGTTGTGAAGTACTCCACCCCCCCCCCACCCCTCCCCTTTTTTTTTTTGAGACGAGACACTTTATTAGACACAGCTGTTCAACTGAACCCAGCAAGGCCTGGATTCACTGCCAAGAGCCTTTCTCTCTCTCGCTGTTGGTCTGTGTCTCTCTCTCTTTCTGTCAGGTGGGATGTGGAGGGATGAATAGGCAGTGATGGGGAGCAGCTATGTGAGGCTGCTTGCTCTGGAAACCTTGGCTCCAGGCCTCCGGGTTCTTTGCTCAGCAAGCCCACTGAAGAGCCATGATTTTATCTTCTTGCCTGAATGGATACAAACTCAATGTGCAGATCACGGTCAACTCCTGTACTCCAAAATGGCCGCCACAGAAGGAGAAGTGACAATTAATTGACATAGAGTGCAAAATAGACAAAAGCAATAGGTACATCAGGTTAAATGTGAAAGGAATTCCAGATTCAAGTTGACGTTCTTGACTTTGTCTTCGTGGATTGCTCATTGCTGTGAAGTTTTGATTGAATTGTCAATAAAACAGAGTTTGCTGTTCTTTTTTTTTTTTTGTGGCATATATGTCCCCTGATGAACTTTGACTTTCTGTGGGTCACTCTTTTATTTTTCTTATTTTTTTTGTCCTGTCACTCATGACGGCTGTTGCCGCTCAGGCTAATTATCCGTTTCTTCTTTTTGTGTAAAATGGTAATCAGACGTCAGGTGTTAACAATAAGAATGAAATTTGAATGACTTTCATGAATAAATAAATTAAAAATGTCTTTAAGTATCGTAGCGGAATCACTTCAGTAAAATGTTTTTATAAATGCTGGTAATACATGCATAATAATACAAGTTATATATATATCCTATCCTGTTCACGAAACATAATATCGTATAACTTAGATTTACAACTCGCGCAAATGCAACATCCTCATTTAGAGAATGCATTTTTTGATCTAGCAAAGTCTGCAAACTGAGTGAAAGAATGTAAACATGATTATTTCAGCTATAAACCACAGCACTTCTGTTTTCAGTAGTTGGCTGTGTGTATAAGTGGATAGCTGTGTATAATTAAAGCACAATGGGGCCTGATAATGTACGACACATCTGTCACTCATCGAAGCAGGTTTAAGGCTCAACTGGTGTTTGAGGCACAGTAATACACCACAATTATTATCATTACAAGACTGCAGCTGGCACATTTCAAAGTGCTAGATGTGCAAACACATGTGTAAAAGGTCATTAGGATAGCTGATCTGTGGACGATTTCAAGTATGACAAGAGTAACATTTCAGGATGAAACGAAGTTCAGCACAAACCTTGAGACCATCTTGCAGTCGCTTTGAGGCTCCACATCAGGGTCGATGGCCTCAGTCCCCCCCCTCCAAAATTATCAAACCAAAAAAAATTGTGCTGGGAGAGATGAAAATGACAAGACTATATGCTACATGCTCTTTTGTGGGTACCACTTATATGAGTGTAAGGAGGATTGCGTGTGCTAACAGCTGCAGAGATATCAGTGTCGCCTCTGATGACTTGACCTTTCTGACCCTGCCAGCCTCTCTGCGTCTTTATTTTTTCGACTGTTAAAAAGAATATATTTGTTATTTCTCTCTTTATCTCTGTGTTACTTCGGCAGTCTCTCTCCCCTCTTTACCTGTCTCTCTCTTCCTGTCTGTATCTCTCTCTGGTCGCAACAGCTGCTTGACGTTGGTGACAGGCGGTGCGATAGCGCTGACAGGCTGGAGACGGTTATCGGACGGGGGGCTGCCGCGAAACGCTCCGCCTGGCAAAATTGAAAATTGCAAATGAAAATCCTGCTCAGCGTGTTTTTTTTTTTTTTTTTTTAATTCATCAGCCATTATGTCAGATGACCTTTTGGGCGTCAGGCTCCGCTGATAAAACTCCAAACGACAACACTCGGCTCTGATCCAATTTTCGACACTGTCCCCTTCCTCCCGTTCTCCCTCACTCCCTCCCCCGCCCTCCTCCTCCTCCTCCTCCACCTCCTCTCCGTCACCGTTCGACCCACTGCCAGTGAAAATGATAGGCTTTCAGGAGAGCCTCCATTGTACTGCAGATGAAGAGGTTTTGTTTGGAGGAGATGACCCTGCAGTGTGTGTATGTGTGTGTGTGTGTGTGTGTGTGTGTGCTGAAGGAAGTGTGAGAGTTTGGGGGCATGGAGCGTGGCCTGGCCTGGCCTCGTCCTGGTTCCACTGTTGTTGTCCAATCACAGCGGGGATCAGAGGCCAGGAACGTGCGGGCATTTGGAAATACAGCGGGGGTATGGGAGCAGAGAGAGAGGTGTAAAGGTATAATAAACACTAAGAGTAGATGTCACTCTAAATGGCTTTTCCTGGGTGGGTCAGTGTGCTAACATTGACTGACGTGTGTGTGTGTGTGTGTGTGTAAGCCAGTGTATCATCTCAGGAGAGGGAAAAGGAAAAGAAGGAACAGAGCTGATCCTCTCAGTCTATCAGAAGCTCTATCCGTCTGTAATTGAATTCTCTCCCTCTCCCATTGTTGTTGTCTTTGTCTCTGGGGACTGGATGGTCAGATTTTTCTCAGGTGGTGCTGTATCACAGCTTCTATGTTCTACCTCACAGATGCATTATAAGAATAGCTTACCATTTTGTCCAATAGACTTTTTTTGTGTGTGTGTGTGTGTGTGTGTGTGTGTGCAAAGGTTCGGCCTGTCTCAATACCAGCTAGTATAGTGAGGAGGAATGATTACGCAGACCCATAACTCTCATAAAGTACGAGTGTGTATTGTATCATAATAGATCTGGCTTTATAGATAATCTACTTTTCTAGTTTTGTAAAAAAGAGACTGACGGTTGAATCCAACCCTCTCTGCCAGAAATTCCGTTTATATTCAACTAACTAACTAAGAAAATGCGTTTTGAAGGAAACGTAATGCCATCTGGATGACACTTTCTATTCACATAATGAGGAAATGTTGGTAATAAACGTGTCTGGCAAGCTGCAAAAATGTTGATTCGGAACGTATCAGTAAAATGTTCATTTACAGCGTATTTCATACATTATCTGCGTGTGGTGACCGCAACATACAGCACTTAGCTTTTTATGGTTTAGGGTTATGGTTTTATGGTTGCACTTGGTTAAGGTTCAAGGCCCCTTTAAAGTGTTTTGGCCCGTCGAACAGTCATACATGCACGATTTAGCCGTCTCTGTTCTCATTTAAATGTGTTAACGGCTTAGCGAGCCAAAGGGCCTTAAACTTGTTCTCTGGACATTTGTTCAGAAAAGTTCAAATGAGAGAAGCGAAAGCCAAGACCTGCTTCAAATCTCTCATTCTGTCTTCTGAAAGATTTGCTAAATTTGTGTCAAATTACGTTTTCCCTGTTCAGTTGTGTGTGCCTACGACTGCTTCCATATTAACATATGAATGTGCATATATGTGTGTGTGTGTGTGTGTGTGTGTGTGTGTGTGCCGGTACAGAGCGTCTGCGTGCTCATCAGCGTGTGTGCACATATGCGCGGAAATTGTATGCAGAGATGTGCTGGCGCTTTCCCTGTTTACAAGTGTGTCTCAGCATGGGCCTACATCTGCACGTGCGCGCAGCTGTCCCAGGTGTGCGTTATTAATCAGTTATCAGGGTAGTTTATTTGCTGGGTGACAAGTTGCAATTTCCCCCCTGATTCAAGGCCTCTTTGTCAGGTGGGAATTACACTGAGAGCACATGACAAAACACTTCACCTCAGCTTCATTCCCTCACTTCTTCACTCTCCCTCTGGATCTGGCCCACTCTCTTTCTCCTTTCTCTCCTCGCTGCCTCTCTCGCTCCCCCCCCCCCCAACCCTGATGCCAGCATCCCGCATCCTCAATCCTCCGTGTTTCCTCTCCTCAACATCTCCAACATCTTCACCTCCATCTCTTCTCCTTCCTTCTTTCTTCATATTCTCTCCCTCCATCTTTTCCCCTCTTCTTCTTCTTCTTCTTCTATATTTATTTTTCCTCCCATGAACAACATCATCCTCAGCCCTTGGAGTAAAAAAAGGCGGACTGTATAATTAATCACACAGCTTGGTCTAATTAGAGATGAATACGCGTTGTCCCTCTTGTCACACACACACGCACGCACACACACACACACACACACACACACACACACACTCACCTCTCAGCTTCTCGGGCCTAATAGCAGTTGATGCTGTATTAACGGCAAATGGTGCAATCCCCGAAAGAGCCCCTCTTGCTTTGATGAATCTGATGAATGTGACAATAATTAGTGAAGACAGATGAGAGGTAAATTACCACTGACAATGTAATGCTGTCCTGTCTGCCCCTGCAGAGAGAGAGAGAGGGAGAGAGAGATTGCCAGGACATGGCAGAGAGAAAAAGAGACAGTGGGAGTAACAGACAGTGAGGGACACAGAAAGTAGTTTGGTTTCATGCAAATTATTATTTTCATGCAAATTATGATGCATTGATTTGGCTTAATGGAAACCCTTAATGGAAAATTTTAGAATTTCCTCAACATGGCAAAAAAAAAAAAAAAAAAAAAAAAGGTTTGTAAATGTATTCGTTAATAGATGCTAAAAGATTATGTAATAAAACTGAATGTGACACAATGACCTCATTTACACCTGGTGAATAAGCATGCATTAAGAAGCATGTTAATGCAAGGTGTCAGTGCATGCAATAGGAATGATTTTGAATTGGCTTGAACATATCTGAAGGTGGTCTAGTTGTCATTGTGATTGGATCAGCAAAAAAAGCTACAGACCTCCCCTTCCCCCAGCAAGGAGAACATACCCAGAGCCCATGCAGCAGCACTGCTTCCCAAAGACCAATGATCAAAACCCCATAATTCGCCTTGTATTAACATGCGATCTGTGTATGGACACGTTATCTGAATAATGACATCTGGTGGAGTTATTTCAACTCTGACTGCACTGTGATCAGTTACAACACGTAACTTGTGCTGGATACTCTTGAGGCATTACAAGGAGGGGCAAAGCAAGGGTCACGTGACGCGACGCCACCTGGCAAAGCAATGCGTTGGTCAATCACACGCATGCAAGCGCACATCGGTAGATTACTTTGTAACATGAACGCTGCATTTCCACTGTTTATCTCGTGGCCATCGTGACGAAAGATAAGACAGTTGCCACCGTGACAACTTTCTAGAGTTGTAATATCCTGTCTGTGAATGTTACAAACCATTGTGCAGTGTTTTGACGTCTGATAAGCCTTCAATCTGTTACTCCAACTGGACTTCCTGGATCGTATTTGCCCCTTGAAAGTGGCTTTTTTATTTCCAGTGATTAAGTCTCTATAACAACATTAAGTGCGGTTTGACCCTTCAGTTTAAAGCCAATAAACACTGATAACTAATGATAATAATAATGATTAAATCAGTCTTGCCACTTTTCTTTTGGTTTTACTGTCAGTAAAACATAATTGCGCAAACACTTTATTTCATGTGTCTGAGTTTCCCATAATTTCCTAGAAGCTGATATGTAATTTCAAATTCATAGAAAGGTTCTTGGAAAGGACGATGTGATTTTTTTTTTTTTTAATCAACTATAGGGAAATGGTATTCTTCCAATGAATTAATTCAAACATCAGAACGTTTTCTCCATTTTTCACTTCTGTTGAAAACTTCTTAAGAAATCATTATTCAATTATTAAATTTTACGGAGCCGTCAAATATAGTTACTCCACATTATTTGCTTGAACCAAGCAAACCTGATTCACTGTTAACTTTTTCGCACCTCAGAAGTTTTCAAAAACTCCTCCTGATGGTTGGATTCAAACATAGAAAGCCACGCAGAGAGAGAAAGACAGACAGTAAGTGTGGCAGCAGCAAAGCCTCAGGACTAATTACTGCTCTCTGCCAGAAGAGAAAGAGCGAGGGATGATGAGGGAGAACAGAGAGAGAGAGAGAGAGGTGGAGGGGGGGAGAGATGGTAATTGTTTTCGTCAGAGGCAGTGGGGAGCTATCAGGGTAATAAAGTTAATTAGCAGAACAAACAAGGAGGGAGAGATGGAGAGAGGGAGAAGGACAGAGGGATAGATTTGATGATGATAAACGGAAGCAGATCTGACACCAGAAGAAAACAGTGAAATCAATTATTTTTATTTTCCCCCTCCGTTGGGGAAAAACACACACACACAAGAGCAACTGAATGGAACCAAAACTCCTCCTCCTCCCTTATCTAGAGCTCATTACCCTCCATACTCTGTGTGTGTGTGTGTGTGTGTGTGTGCGCGTGCGTGTGATCAGCTTTCTTTGTCGTATTTGTTTTTTCCGCACATTTACACTTGTCAGAATCAAAACGCTGAACGTAAATACAGACATGCCGTAAATGCGTGCTTGTTTGTTTTGCAGCCCATTGCACATCCCGGACGTTTTGTGTTTTTGGCGATATCGGGATGAAAACCTCAGATTCTGCTACTTTTGAATTTTGTTTAGGATTGTGGCTCCCTAAAATGGGAACGAATCAATCCAAGCATTGGCGATCCATTCACCGACCGATCTGAGTCGTCCACGTTTGATGTGATTTTCAACATCACCGTTGGCAATCCACAAGGACTGAATACACCTATGAAGCACAGCAAATAGCCTTAGTCCCAGGTATCACGTCAAAAGTCAAAGTTCTCAGTCAAAAGGGAAGAAGACGAGACGTGCTAGACCTGTGTGAGGTTGTAGTTAGGCATCGCATCGAGCTAAATGCTAATATCAGCATGCGAACATGCTCACAATGACAATGCTAACATGTTTAGCAGGTATATTGTTTACCATATTACTTGCCTCAGTTTAGCTTGTTAGCATGCTAACAATTTCTAAATAGAACTAAACACAAAGTACAGCGGGGGCTGATGGGAATGCCATTATTTCTGCAGGTACTTGGCCATAAATTTGACTTGGTCATGGCGCTAGGGGAAATGTTCATGAAGTGATTATAGTTCATCCTGTAGGGGACATGAATGTCCAAACCAAATTTCAGGGCATTCTGTCCAATAGTTGTTGACACATTTCACTTAAAACTGCAAATATCAACCTCATGATGGCGCTAGAGGAAAGGTCAGGGGATCACCAAAGTCATTAAGATTAATTATCCGGGTATCATGGATGTCTGTAACAAATCTCATGGCAATCCATCCAACATTTGTCATGCTGCCAGCATAAAACGCTGCAAACATCAAACGGCCGCAACATCACGGTCGTAAGAGTGAGCAGACCGCAAACTGACACCGTAACAACGAAACAAAGTTGTCGAACCAGCATTCTTTGCTCAGATTTTCACCTTGAAACACCTTGCATTCAAACACTGTCATTTTTTACCTTCTCACCTTCTCATTTTTCACAAGTTTTAGCAGCAGCAGCAGAGTTTTCTGGGTTTTTAATGCCGAATTGATTCCCCATTGTTATCTCACCTCATCTAGCAGTAGTCGAAAAGATTTCACTTATTTGTCTGTGGATGTGGGTCAGATACGTTGAGATGTTTGTCTAGACTTAATCCTAATTATAATCTTAACCCTTAATCCAACTCATGAGCTGTTGGGGGAATAAGGACCAGCAACATTTCCAAAGCTCTCGAATACAAGCATATAGATAGATACAATAGAACGCACACACACACACACACACACACACACACACTCATTTTCGACAGCTAAACCAATCAAAGCCTTGCATTATTGAAATTGAATCATGTGGATTTCAATGTCTCTCGCCATGGCAACCAAACAGTATCTGACAGGCCATCACCAGGGCGATGTGGTGACAGGCCAGGTAATGGAACCTGTGTCACTGACAACACATGCACAGGAAACACTTCATTATGGGAGAGCTGTGTGTGTGTGTGTGTGTGTGTGTGTGTGTGTGTGTGCGCGCGTGTGTGGAAGAAAATGGCTCTCTACAGCGCTAGCATGCTTTCTCTGTCATGTCGCATTTCCAAGATGCTGTAATTCCGTAATTGTACAAGGCATGCTGAGGGTGTGAATGTGTGTGTGTGTGAGTGTGTGTATGTGTGTGTGTGTGTGTGTGTGTGTGTGTATAGTTTTAGGTGTGAATTATTCTCCGCAGTGCCCCTGGATTATGTAGCATTGAAACACAAAGTAAACGTTGAATTGGGGGGAGATAACAGAGATGGTTGCTTAGTGGATTGTTTATTTGGGGGGGGGGGTGTGCATGAAACAGAGCTGCGATGAAGCGTTTCATCTATTTGAATCCGCTTGCTTTTCTTCCCCTGAAGACATGTCAACTGACACACCACAACTATTTCAAATAAAACACACACTGATATTTTGCTACTCTCTGTTCTTGGTACCGACTGTGATTCATGCATGATAATCAATTAATTCTTTTCTATATTAGGAAACTTTACATTGGATTATTGCCCCTGCACACTGACCAAAGGTCCAGCTTGTCTGTAGAAAGTGCTGAAATGAGTGAGTTAACTGGACTTATGAAGCTTCAGTGTTGTTTCTTTGGCTCCTTGCAGTTCATATTCCTATATGTACTGGTTTACTGGTTGTGTAACCGGTCAGGTAAAGGTTTATTTCTAACATATGCAATATGTTCTCTCTGAATGTGGGGCCTTAATTCATGCTAGCCAATGTTAACCAGTACTGTTGTTACCGTAGGCCTGCTACGGTAACAACAGACAGTTTCTTGTTGGACTCATGGCCCCTGCAACTACAATGTATTACAACTTTATTTTCATATTGCCGGCCATCAGTTCTATTAGTTATGATAACTCTGTTCTCACGGAGGAAGCAAGGATGAGTGCAAACATGATGGGTCAAAGTCGAACCAGGAAGTCTGGCAGTAAACTGCGGTTGATGTTTATCTCAGCGATGACCCAAACTGTGAAATTAAAACCCAAGTTGTAATAAAGTAGTTGAGCACTACTTTGAGCACTGTTGCAATGACTGAGGAATTTGAATCTTGTTATATATCGTTTCATTGTTTGCAGTTGGAGTAAAGCTTTAAAGTCACGTTCTGCGGTCAGTGATGATGAATACCGAAGAATGCAGCAGTGAGTGTGCTCTGTATTTACAGCTCATCGTGTAAAGCCAGCAATATTATGAGAATATGTAAAGAACATGGTTAACAGGAGCAGTGAAAAGCACACCTCCTGAAGAGCGGATTGATTGACAAGTGATCTTTTGAAGGCGCGGAGCAGAAAGATGGCAGCGGTGAAAGCTGAGCATCACTGTGGCCTGCTGCGCTAAAAGGCCCTCCTGTGGCTCCCCTGGCCGACATGGAGAACACATTAGCATCAGCGTGGGCCTAAAATACGCTTTCTTATCAGGGATGTTTCTTTTTTTGGGTAACCAGTCACAAATAAAAGGGCTTTCCTTTTTGCGAGGGTGTTTCAGGGAAATGTATGTATAATACACATATATATATATATATATATATATATATATATTGTCAGTTTGGGTTTGTTTGGTTTGGGTTGCCAGGATGTCTGGTCTGGGTGTGTTTGATTCGGTTGTCAGGCAGTGCCTTTTGGACTGATGTGCTGTTAGAGGCCATCACCTGGGACATGTGATAGCTTATCAAAGTCTGAGCAGCCCTTTTGGCGCACACTCTCTCTTTCTCACACACACACACACACACACACACTCGCATATATACCTTTCACCTACTACAAGGGGAGGGTGTGTTTGGTGTGTATGCCCTATGTGCCTTTTTGTGTGTGTGCACGCCCGTGTGTGTTACTCTAGTCGTCAAGGGAACCCTGGTTGGAAGGACAGTTTGACGTCTCGCTTGGCATCATGGGATACGGCTGTCACCTGACGATGCTGCCACCACGGAGATAACCTTCAGGGTGACAGCCAAGACAAAGACACACACACACACACACACACACACACACACACACACACACACACACTCAGAAGAATGTATACAGGCAAACATACACACACACACACATATGGAGCCACATACATGCATGACTGCCCAAACACACACACACCAGACTTCACCCGCTGAGCTAAACACAGTGGGATTGATCCTAATTAGTGCTAATCAATATGTTGATTGATAGTCTAACCTCAAAGAAATCGTCCGACCTCCAACAAAGAGAGGTCAGAACATCCTCTCCTAATTCTTTACAAAAGTCTGATGATCAGAGTACCGTGAAACAACCTCTGGGAAATGTTTTCAGCAGTCCGTCACATTTCCATCACCGGAGAGACAGTGTCTGCTGATAATCTCACAGGGAAGCCTTGTGAAGAAATGGTTTACTTTGTGAGCACATCTTATTTTCTCTGCGCGCTGGGTGAGTAGCGGGGGAAAAAAAGGTGGCAACAAGAACCAACATGGCAGGTCAGCAGGTATTTGCTGGGCCCTGGGCACCATGATTGTCCAGTGTTTTGTTTTGTTTTCCTGAAGAGCACATGAACTCATGGTATTTCCAACCCCATCCACCAGCAAGGACATAGCTGCGGTGATGACATATTAAATACTATTTCACCAATATAAACACATTGTACAGAGTGCAGCTCCGCCAGACTGAATCACGGATCCAATCGCACTTAAATTACAAAATGCCCTTTTACTCATCCAGACGACTGTTTTCCAGCCATGTCATATGTGACCACAGTAAGTGGCCATCTTTCAAAACGACCATTGTGCTTGAAACAGAGAGAGAAGGTGGACGGGTGCCGTGTCTTTTTCTATTCGATGAATAACGTAATAGTATCCAGAAGAAGAATTCTTGTTGTGGTATGAATATCTGAACAGGATCTTGTCACATTCACCAGATTCCAGAAAATAGTTTAAAGAATAAACCCTGGTCTTAAAACACCAGCAGCATTTTAAACAACCCTGTCTCCTAAGAATGCATATACTACTTCACTCACTTTCACTTATCAACACATTGCGTCTTGTGCTTCGAGGCAATGTTGACTTTCTCTAACCTTAACCTTAAAGATTTGTTTGCCTCCCTCTTGTTTAAGTCATACAGGGCTTGCAGTATCATTTTGTCTCTTTTTTTGTGTGTGTATTTGGCTTCTGCTGTCTCTGTATTACTGTCATGTGGGATCTTCCCGTCACGCTGACAGGTTATCATTTGACTTTTTTGTTCCAAACTCGGATAATTTCACCTTTTCCACCATTTCTGACAGAACAAATCAATACAGCAGGAGCACTCTAACTATTAGCTTTTACTTCCAAATTACTATGAGGAGTTTTTAGAACAATAGGGAGACTTGGGTAGCCAGGCTTGTTTAACTGAAACTAAAAACTGTTTAAAACTTTGCATGTTTATACAGAAATCGTCTGTATGTTCCAAAAATGACACATTTCACGCTGGCCAATAAATAGATAAACGTCACCTTTTTGACTCTCTTGATGTTAGAGGTTTAACGGCTGTAAGCAGTTCATATCAACAGATGTGTAAGTTTTACCAGGTGCTAATGCCAGTGATTTATGCGGCGTTAATCTTAACAGTAAAGGTAGTTAGAATTTTAAATGTGTTATTCTTTAGCTAACACACACACACACACACACACACACACACACCGTGAGAATACAGGCCTGAGGGCTAACAGTAGCCCTTCCAGGGGTTTAGGAAGCCCCGTCGTCTTCCTGCTGTGCTGCACTGTCATGTAGATTTGACCCAACGATCATCTCCTCCATTCAGCACGCTGCCTTTGTTTTAAGTCTCCGCCCTGTATGTGTGCATGTGCGTGTGTGTGTGTGTGTGTGTGCATGTCAGAGAGAGTGAGTCAGTGGGTGTGTGTGTGTGTGTGATGCATGTGTGTTAGTAAGTACGTAATTCAGTAAGTAGGTAAGTATCCCTCCCAGCATTTCCTGTCTTATGGAGCTCAGGCGGTGTTAGCCAGGGTTAGCTGGGGCTTTAGCACCTGCTGTCACTGCTACAGTCCCACTCACTTGTCCAGACACAACGGCTTTAGCTTGGAGATGAGGATTACTGCTAGTAATGTGTGTTAAGAGCATTAGCTTGGGCCTGGGTGGGTAATAGATTGTTAGAAAGTATCAGATAATAACCAAGAACTGCCTTTAATTGAATAAAGTTGGCAAACAAAAAGCCTGAAAAGTTTGCTAAACACAACTCACATAGGTCAAGGAAAGTTGGAGACTGTTGGAGTAACACACGTGTGTGTTACATGTATGTTTGAACGTTGCAGTCTAGAGGCGGTGGAACAGCAGAGGAAAGTGGAGTCTATCAGCTTATCCAAAATCCCGGAAACAGAGGTCATTAACAGACTGAGATTTTGATGACTCTTTCGAAAAGTGTTGCTTGAACATGTGTTTCATCAGTTCTGAAAATGATATTTGTATCTCTGCACTCGCTGACCCCAGAGATTGAAAGGAAGTTGTAGTAAACACACAGTATAATGTGCGTAATGCACTTTCACTGCTGAATTTAAAGAATCCCGGTCCGAAAATGTGCACTGACGGACCTCTTCTGCGTCACATGACTCACATAAGAGACATGTTGCCCGAGTTATCAACATGCACGGGCGTGGTGCTGCACAGAAGGAAGGCCACCTTTCGAATGTGGATACGCTCCTTTAAACTGCTGAATCAGTGAAAACGGCGTGCATCACCTTGATTTTCCCTCACTGCATTCAACTCTGACCCAAAATTCAATGGATAAAGCATGTGGAATTTCACTGGCGCCAAATATGTCAACAAGTGAGAATAGAGAATTTAATTTAGTGTAACCCAGAGGTAAGAATCTGCTCTCAAAGATCATACCAGGATGTAATTGGCAAAAAGGTCACAAACAAACATCTGAGAATGTGGATACCAGGCTGGAAATTAAAAATCTCTCTCTTTTTCTCGCGTATTTCACATTCTGATTCAAATGAAGCTTCGATAGCCGACTGATCAAGCGGCTTTGTGTGATGTTAAACCCTGAAAGCACTAACATAACATAATTATCGCGCTGAAATCTATCCAGCATATTTACAAATTTCATTTGCCTTATTTCCTGGTCCATTCTGACTCTGACTGCTACAGGCTGCAGGTCAATCCGTGTGTTTCTGCCTCTTTGTAATGTAGGGTTTGCAGAAACGCTGTGCTGGTGTCGTTTCTGGTATGAGAACTATAATCATAATGTGCATTACAGTGGTGAACTTTTTTTTCCTCAGCATTTGGATCGAAGCCTGTAGGTTCTTTATTATCCACAGCTGAATGTATCGTACAACACTTTGAAGCTGCCATTTGCTTTTTTTGGGAATAATATATTCGCTGACTGGCAAAATCTTACTTTAGAAAAAGAAAAGGTTTGTTTGCCGAAATGCATTGACACAATACAGTTTAGTGAAAGAATTAAGACGTCATTTTCAATAAAATGTCATAATTCTGTCAACCCCGTTTCCTAGAAATCGACATGCTTTGCAAATACTGGATATCCAAATAATGGATTGGACGCGCGATTCGGCTTTTTATACGGTCATGTTTAGGCACTCAAAGCAGTAAGTTAGAGATAGGGAAAGATTCAGAATCAGAATCAGAATCAGAAATACTTTATTGATCCCCGGGGGGGGAAACTGTACAAAAAAAAACAAAAAAACAGGAGCGTCTGTAACAGGCTGCATGCACGGTCGGCGCATGCGCACTCATTGCGGTCTTGTTTGAATACTGAAAAAGTCAACACTGACTTGAAGCATGAGACACGATATCTTGATATCTTTTTTTTTGTTTTTGTTTTTTTCATCTTGACTGCAGTGCGTCAGTAAATGGTTTTGGCCATTCCAATGGGAAGATGAAAACCTTTACCCTCAGGGTGGCGGTGCAAACTCGAGTCTCCTTGATATATTTTAAGATACCTAAAAACAACGTTGTACTCATCAAGATGTACGTGTTCTTGCCCGAATCATTATATCACTGCTCTGCTGATTAGCATTCATCCTCCTCTGCTGAGAAATATTATGATCACTGGTCTTCTGGAGGCCACTGGTTTGACTGGCAGACACACACACACACACACACACAAACACACGCAGACCTCTCAGTGGGTGCAAGCAGCAGACCAGGTAATGACGGCTATTTCAGTTTGTCTACTCCTGATGTTCACATTGACTGGCAGCCTCACACTGAGACCGATAATCTCCTCTCCTCTGCTCTCTTGCCTTGTTGCCTTGTTTGGGAGAGAGGCAGATAGGAAGTGGGCAGAATACTCTCCTGTTGTGTATCAGCGGCGTGCCACTCACACTCACCCCCAGGATCCTCACATGTGGACGAGCAAGTACACACACACACACACACATTTATACAAACACACCTGTAGAGAGAAAGAGTTGTGTGTGTGGAGAAACAGAGGAAAAGAGCAGAGGAGATGGTGAAGGAGAGGAACAAACGTGAATCAGAGAAAAACAGAGCAACAAATAGACACATCGTACAAAGAGAAAAAGGAGGGCAAAAAATCAAATGAATGAAGAATAAGGAGACGCAAAGCACAATAAGCCGGGTTGATGAAGACGTTTTCCACAATGAAGATATCTAACAAAACAGAAAAATCGCGATAAATACCACAGTTAGCTGCTGCAAATCTCCGCAGAGACATTCAAATCTAGTAGAACTCTTGCCTCAGTAAAGGACGAGGAAATCCCAAACAAAAGATCAGACACTGTGACTTAGTAATTGGAAAAAAGGTCGTCATAGAAACTTATGGCAAGAAAGAAGCATCTGAAAGTGGCTGTTGACTCTGAAGATGAAACTGACATCTTTACATGAAGCCACAAATACCTTCCTATCTGTATGTGTATTTTACAGCCGTCCCTAGCCAACAACAGGGGGGGGGGGGAATCATCTCGTAGCCAATACGCATATAAACACAGTTGTACTTCTGTATCAACTCGTGAAATTCCCAAGAGGCCACCTAAGTATCCTCGTTATGCCATTAAAGTGACTCTGAAAATACAATGTGCTATAGACAGAGAGGCAGAGAGAGGAAACGAAGGAGGGTTTCCCTCTTTCCTGCTGCAAAGCCTCTCGGTGTGTAAAAAGACACAAGACTAATCACTCTCATTGTGGCCTATTTCCATGGTAACTCTGCACCGAGTGGTAATTTAGCCTCGCTAGCTAACGACACAGAGCGAGTCATTATCTTAGCGCCAGGCTAGGGCCTCCTATTTAAAGATTCACACCATGAATGAACAATTAGAGAACAGATTGCTGGCCTAAGTGGGGGAGAGACAGGAAAAGACAGAGGGAGAGGGGAGACGAGGCCAGTGTGCGGTCACCCCTCTGTGTGTCCGTCCGTCCGTCCGTCCAGGGATGCCCTTTGTATCGCTTTAATATAGCATCATTGGTATTGTACTCGCACTGCACTCACAACGCTTAAGGTGGACATTTTAATTCAAAGACAATTCGTTATATTTACTCAGGGTTTTGCTCAGAGAAAGAAATCTTGAAAGATAACAGTAAGAACAACATCAAGGTAGAATGAATATACTGTAATAGACTACAAATAGTAGATCATGTAAACAGATCAACAGTAGGATTACATGGTTCATGTTGTAAAGTAATCACGGCGGATGCGGTGTGTTGTCCGATGAAGTTTGTTCAACTTTTTTATGGGACGACTGTGCATTTTTTTCTTTTTCTTTTTTTTTTTTTTTGCTGGAGCCCACTGCATCAATGCAGGGCCGCGTTTATCCATGCAGTGCGTTGCTCTTCAAAAACGCTCGGTTGGTCCAACAAAGACTGGACGCCGCCGTTTGCATCTTATTTTCCCACCAACAGGCAATCTTCTCCTAACCTTAGCCAAATGGTTCTTGCGCCTAAAGGCTGGGCTATACCTGAAACAAACTAGTTTGTGCAAAGTGTTGCCCGACCACATCTGATGGCAAAACCTATCGTATCGCCGTTTCCAATGGTCACACTCGAAGGTGCGTGAAAAGCCTGCCATTGCAAGAGAGGGACGCGACGCAGTGAACGGTGTACACCGGGCTCTCCTCAAAGGCATTCAGCATGTTGAAGGTTTCAGACACTGTTAGACAATCTGAAAAGCGCCTCATTTGAAGCGCACTGACAGGCGCCGACAAACGATGTCATCCTGCTGATATGGAAGGAAATTGCAACTTGTTGCTTTAATTAGATTAGCGACATATGTAGAACAAGGCGCTGGTCTACCCAAACTACACCACAGCAACCCTCTCCAAGGCCAGTGTCTTATTCAATTGGTTCTCTCTCTCTCTCTCTCTCTCTCTCTCTCTCTCTCTCTGTCAGGCCTTTTATGTGTCTCCTTCAAAAGAAGCTGTCAAGTTGTACTGTTTAAGGGCTCACAGGAGGGACAAAAAGCATACTTTGTTTTGTTTTGTTTGCCTGCCGTGGCGTTCGGCTGAATGAGTGAGTGAGAGAGTGGAGGAGAGAGAGAGAGAGAGAGAGAGAGAGAGGGAGAGAGGCAGGCAAAGAGAGGAGAGAGTGTGTGTGAAAGAGAGAGAGAGAGAGGGGAGTGGGGGGTAACATGTAATTTACTGTTTGCCCCACTCTACTGTACATTGCTTTAGTCATGCTAATGCTGCTCTTTGTCGGGCTGAGGAGATAGCCATCAATCAGCTGTCAATTGGTCAATTGGAAGAAAAGAGAGAGAGAGAGAGAGAGAGAGAGAGAAGGCCCCTTTTCCCTCCCTCCCTCACTCCTCGTCACTCTCTTCTTCTCCTCCACTACCTAGCGGACTTGGGGGTCCCGGGAAAAGCCTGGCAGCCGGGTCCGGATCCGGATCTGGAGTCCAGGTGGAGGGGCAGTGGAGTAGGATCTGGGGCAAACGTGAGAACGCATCAACGTACGTTTGTTACAATGTGTTTTTGTCTCTTCATGATGAGCTGTCTGCGCGTCGGAAAGCCCTCGGAGTCCCTGTTTTCTTGTTGTTGTTGTTGTTGTTGTTGTCGTCGTCAAAAAGCATTTTAAAAGTATCCAATTGTAATATGACACCTCTGCAAACCCGCTGTGCCACTCACAGCCGTCGGGGCGCTGTCAGCCGATGACGAACCCTTTATTATGCTAGCTAATGTTAGCGCTAAGATAAGCTAACAGGCCCATTAGTGCCAGTTCATTTAGCTCGTTAGCCAAAAGCCTCTGGGCTGATGACATTCATTACATATCATTAGTGCACAATTAACACGTCTCACTCTGACACCGTCGCTCCCAATGTTACACGACATTTTTAATCATGTTTTATGAAACGTTTCTGCCGGCGTGACATGATTTATGAGTTTTATATGACACGGCGTTCATTACATCGAACCAGCTGCAGTCATAAAGGCTGCTGCAGACTGGCTCCAGGTCCGAAGTCAGAATCCCGCTTTGTCCTTGTGACTGGAAAAAATTGGGATTTTTCTCCCATCAATTTATTCCTCGTCTTATTGCTTCCTCGGCTATTAATCTTCCAGGAATGGCAATTTACATTTTGCAGCACATTCCAGCCGTCAAGGTAAATGTTCTAAAGGCTCGATTCAGTTCTCGTCTTTAGGAGATTGCAGAGGAGGCTACTGTCTGAAAAGACCTTCGGGATGGTGATAGTAGAGATGGGGTGTGTCAGATTTCTACCGCTTTTTAGGTTCGTTTCGTTGTTTCCCAGATTTTTTTTTCCAGAAATGTGCTGTCAGACATGTTGACACTGTGGCCGCCAAATGTAGCAGAAAGTAACTAAGCACATTTAATGTATCGCATTCAACTGCATTGTGCCTAAGTACAATTTCGAGGTACTGTAGATGAATATTTCCATTTTCTTTATACTCCACTACATTTCAGAGGGAGAAGTTGTACTTTTTACTCCACTACACTCTTCATATGTGTTGTTTTGTAGACACAAAACAAAAGGATTGTCGTGTGTGTGTAAAATAAAAATATTATCTCTCAGGACTTCAGGGGCTCAAAATAAAATGGCAAATGTAGGCAAATCACATATAAAATGATGAAATAGATGTTCAATACAACAAACTTTGACTGTTACGCATTACATTGGGGAAAAAAAAACCCTTAACACAAAACATGTTATTATGATATGATTTATGATTGATTCCACTGAAAGTCGGCAGCATTCATCGTTACGCATCAACCAGCTTAATTCAGATGGCCACTTAAATAATCTGGACTTGACCCTTAACCCAGGCGACAATCGGGTGTTTTCTAAAGCATTTCATAGGAACTTAAAGAAAGATCTAAGGATGCTTATGTGCCAAGACAGCCCAATATCACACACACACACACACACACACACACACACACACACAGAGGTACAAACAGGGCTATTCTCTTTTTTCTCCCTATCGCACTCACCCACCCACTGATCCACACACAGACATAGAGAGAGAGAGAGAGAGCAGTATTGATTTTGCTGTCTCCAGACTGTTGAGAGTGTATGTACGTGTGTAGTGTATGGGTGTGTGTGTGTGTGTGTGTGTGTGTGTGTGTGTGTGTGTGTATAAAAGGGATTAAGGCCCTCGCTCAGCTGAGATACCATCAGCCATCAACCCTGCTAGTCCGCTTCGGGCTTTCCCGGCTGCCGCATTGTCTATTCTGCTCCGCTATGTGAAAAATGTTGAATATCAACAATGGCTTTCAGTGGTGTATTGTTGAGTTTTTGTATGAACTAATCTTGCCTCAGTGAAAGAGACCTAGGGCTTGGACAAAACGTCTAGAGCCACAGCATTCCTAGCTGGCTCTCCCCTTGAACACTGAGCAGAAGGCTGGGGCTGAGGGAGGCAGAGTAGAGGGGAAGGCAGGCTGGAGGAGAGGCAGGGACAGGGAGAGCCGGGGCCGGGGCAGGAGCTCCGAGGCCGGGGGTTAGGGGTATGACGGGGCCAGGGGATGCTGGGGGGTGGGGGGGGAGTGTGAAGGTGGGAGGGAGGGGTGGGCATGGGAACCGGGCAAAGGTGGGAGAAAGGTGAGGGACAGGGAGTCTTGAGGAGAGGCCACGACTAAGGTGCCTTAGCTGGAATAGGAATGCTAGTCTATGGGAGGGATGAAGATAAGGGTTAAGGTTGGGAGAAAGTGTCCTATGGAGGAGGAGGAGGAGGAGGAGGAGGAGAAGGCCAGGTAGGGAAGATAAAGTGATAGTGATGAAGAACTGGGTGCTAGGAGAAAGAATCAACTGAGACCGGGTTGGCAGGGGTTGAAAGGGACAGAAATGTGTCTAGAAATGGTGGATGAGTGTAGGAAGAAGATGTCTAAAACCATTCAGTGTATAGGAACCAGACTAGGCTGGAGGTTTGCAAGACAACCAGAGACCAAAATACAGCCAGAACAAGAGACCTAAGGTGTGGGGATTCTGTTTTCCTTCTCCTGCCATGGATGTAATGCTGGTTCGGACAGCGGCCGGCGTCCAATCAGACAACAGGACTGTAGGCCTTGTCATAACGACAGCCATGACATCACTGCAAGGTAAGCTGGCTGAATGATTGACTGACTCAGTGACCGCAGTTGCCCGCGTTAAGTGAGAGTGACATAGAATAGTTTGATTGGCTGTCTGAATTTCAGTTGTGTCTTCTCATCCTGCCTCTTTCTCCGCGGTCTCTGCCGGCTCTTGTTGAAACAAGCTCGGCGCAGTAGTTGGTGTGAGTGTGTGTGTGTGTGTGTGAGGAGTCAGAGGCCACGAAGACTTTCCATGCAGGCTTGTCCTGGCTGCGCTGGTGTTTTCACGCGTTTTCATACATCTCGTAGCAAAATGCCTGTGGTCCTGCTCAGAGTGAGGTCTCGGTCCCTGTGTGTGTGTGTGTGTTGCCATGTCTGTGGTCTCCCTCCCTGTCCTGCTGTGTCTGATGAGGCTCCTGCAGGTAGAGAGAGGGAGAGCTGGGATGGGGGGGTCGATAGTGATCTTTTTCCTCTGTTTGTATTCGATTCGGCTTTCAGACGGCCCCGCGTTCACCTTGGAGTCATGGCGCAGTGACGGCATTGTTAAATTGGGAGGAGTTTTGTCTGTATTGCATTTCAACCAGTTCATCCACCAAGAGCAGGTCGCTGGCACGAGTCCTCCTGCAGACACTCACACATGTGGAGTTGACCAGTACGAACACAGCATTCCAGTGCCCCATTTCCATACTACACTGTACATACAGCACATACCACGACAGTTTTCTACTAACAGGAAGTGATACAATACTTGCACCATCATATGTTAATCAAGCTGTGACTTTAGAATGACTCGGTCAGTTACACTAAATAAATGTTTTTTTTGTTTTGTTTTTCTAAGGTGATCCTGGGGGGTGTTTCACCACCACCACCAAGGCTACATGATGATTAGGTTTATTTCTTTCCTCAGTTTCCTTTGCATTATGGGAGAAGAGTGCATGTTAACTGTACACTCAAAAATTTATCCAAAGGACTTAACAATAAGTGCGTTCAACCCCAAAATTGCAAGAATCATGCAATTTCATTAAATGAGAAGAGAGAGAGATTTAGAAACAAGATGAGATAGAGCTTTTCATGGGCCACGCTGATACTCGCGATACTGCTACATTGACTATACGTTATTTTGCCAGGGTGAACACACTGCACACACCAAAAACGTGCTTGGAATTAGTATGTATGCATTTTCCCAGCTGCTCAAATTGGTGACCTGTACCCTCTCCTGACCTGCAGAATGCAATTTTGTGGGAAGTAACACTTATTTGACTTTGTGTGTGTGTGTGTGTGTGTGTGTGTGTTAATTGTCAAACATTAAGCTGTTTAAGAAGTTAGGAACAAGTTCAAAGCGTATTCCCTTTTCTTTTCACAAGGTGAATATGTGAGAGGTTGTGTGGTGTTTTCTGAATTCTTCTTCAGAGAGATAAACCCTCACAGTGGAATGGTAGTTTTCTCTTTTGTAGTGAAGTCGTTTCTGATACTGTTCTCATTGGCACCGCGGCGCCTGTAGGGGTCAACATGGTGTGTGTGTGTGTGTGTGTGTGTGTGTGTGTCTGTGTGTGTGGCAGTTTGAGGTCAGTGCCACGGAAACCTGGAATTGAGAGATGGTTGGCTTAACCCCTCACCCCCAACACACACACACACACACACACACACACACACACACACACACACAGACATGTGAACATCAGTGCGGTCTAATCGGCGGCCCCTGGTGATTTGTCCTCTCAGCTTGAAGCCCTGTCATTCCTCCCTGCTCTCCTCACAATTACAGCCCTGAACTGAACTAGAAAATCTGCTCCAATCTAGCAATTAGTCCTGAGGCCACTGGCTGTGTGTGTGTGTGTGTGTGTGTGTGTGTGTGTGTGTATGCTCTTTGTGTTGCAATCCTTGCGAGGACCAAACAGGAAGACCGAAGTTGACAGCCAAGTAGTGATTTTGTTTGCGTTTCTGAGTCATCAATATGTCTTTGTCGATTTCATATTCTTACCTTCTTCTTCTTCTGTTGTGAACATATTAGCACGCAGTGGGGATGATTGTTAGCCTCACGCCGGTGATAGCGCTTCTCAAAATGAAGACCTCTTTCACTTTGAGAACCCTTTAGCGGATGCTGCAACTTACCGCTCTCGGCGTTATGTCTTTCTGTCAGTCTGGAATTACTGAGGAGAATGAACATTTTGGAAGAGATTTTTCCAATTCTCAGAAACTTTAACTTAAGCTCCATTTACACTTGAAGAGCAGCACCGCCTTCCTATTTTGTGCTGTAAAACAATCCAGAAGATTTTGTGGCAAATTGAGACTGAGGATGATGAAGGCCAAGTAGAGTTTTTGTTCCTTTGTCTTATACATATACTTTTTAAACATCAATATATCTGTGCTAAGTTACTATTATGAACTTGGTGTAATTATTGTAAACACTAAATCTATGCTTTGGGGTGACTGTTATGGATGTCAACAAGAGGATACAATGATGTTGCAGCCTGTCTCAGTCTGAATTTAGTGAAGAGGGCAAAGATTTGAGACCCTGGAAGGACAGCGCCCTCCTCCTACAGTGTTTCGCGCTGTGCTGTAAAGCTATGCAGATATTTATTTTAAAATATAGCCGTTGCTCTTTCCATGAGCGCTCGCATTTTTGTTTATGGAAATTGTACTTGTGTCTCCATAAGTAATATAGTGAAAAACACATTTTTAATGTGACACTGAGCGCCTTTAACCCTACTATCCTCTGGATGCAAACGGCCTCAAAAGACTTTCATACATATACTTTGATGATTGCTTATATTTTTAAAGATTTTTCTCACAAAAGTTACTCTAGAACATGCCAAATAACGGCATTCATGAGCAGCGTAACTTGTCCTCATTGCAACAACATGTACTCGCCTCACTGAGACATGTACACGCCACAAGCCTATAAATAAAGGTAGTGAACGACAGCCTCGGGTTCAAGAGGTTTAAAGTAATCCAACGGAGAGTCCTTACAAGGGTGGCAAATCCAAAAGAAAGTGCGAGTGTGTGAGGATGAGAGGACGGAGGGGACAGGGGAGGAGAGGAGTGCAGCGTGGTCAGGACGGGATGTGGTGCGGGGGAGGGAGGGGAGGTTTTCATGGCCAGGGGGAAGGCAGGCCTGACTAGGCAGCGACAGAGGCGCTTAGTGCCGCCTGGCTTCCTCCTAAAGACTCACCCCCCCCCCACTCCCACCCACCCCCCCACGCATCTCGCTCCTGTGTCTCCTCTCTCTCCTCCGCCACCACTCTCTCCTTCACTTTCCCCTCTCCTCCTTTTGTCTCTTCCCTCCTTCACCCTCCAGTTCCTCCCGCTCGCTCTCTTTTTCTTCCTCCATTCCTCCATTTCTCTCACTTCCTTAGCGGCCCCCCCCTTCAACCTCCCTCCTCGTCTGGGCCATTACAGACACTCAGCAGCGGGCTGAGAGGCGGGGGTGGGTGGCAGCGGTGGTGGGATGGGGAGATTGAGGGGCGGGGGGGGGGGGGGGGGGACAAAAGCCCTGAGATGCAGTGGTCCGACGAGAGTGGCTGGCTTTGAAAAGAACCCGGGCGGCTTCTTAATGCAGCGAGTGGACGGACAGACTCGGATAGACAGACAGAGCAGACTCAGCCCTTTATCCTCGTCCTTTAGCTGATGCCTGTTTTGGCCAAAAAAGCACATCATCCGCCTTGTGCCCTTCCCTCTATGCCCGATGTTTCATCAAACACATTAAGATGCGATGGAGGGATAGGCGGGGGGTAGGAGGAAAACAGGGTAATATAGCTGAAGGCCAGACACTTAAGAGGCGGACAGAGAAAACTTTTTCTGCTGCCTAAGAGGAGAGGCAAACACGTGGATGGGATAGAAGAGCGTACGAGTGCATTTCTTTTAGAGGTTGCATCCCTTTTTATTGCACATTAAGACATTACACATTAGGGTTTCACCGTTCCTGCCGCGCAGCTGTTGTTCGGGTCAGCGTCGGGGGAGAAAATATTGACAGTGGAGTTGGGTGCCGCGCATTTAGAGGGCTTAAAGTGCTGCTTACAGGTTTGACAAAAACTGCTCTCGAGGATGCAGCTCGGCGGATCAACCCGCCGCACTGAGACAACAACATGCAAGCACGATCAAACGTGTATCTCGTTATCATAATGACAATTTTTGGTCGGAAACCTAAAGCTTTTTTACTTTGTTGGCTTTTTTTTTTTTTTTTTTTTCATGCAGTCGAGGGATCAATAAAAAAATAAAGTAAAACATTTTTACAAATCCATAACTCTGCGTGACACTAATCTTTGTGACACACCATCAAGGACAAACAACACTTTTCTTCAAAAGCTTCAATAGTAAACAGATGAGCTGAATGGATTCGCTGTCCAGCTCCCATCTCTTATCAACCTAATTCTCCTACCAATTACGGCAGTTTGTATTCGGCGGTATTATTTTACTCAGATGGGAGGGGCCCTCAAATGATATTTTTCTGCCTACGTTTATTTACTTGCGTTGGCTGTCTCTTTGTTGTGGGTGGTGTAAGAGTATTATTATGGATTTGGCTCCGAGAGCTTAGCTGGTCTGCGATTCTGATATCAGCTGGACTTTGATCAAATGCAACAAGCTCTAAATCCACTTTAATCATCAGCGCGGCGTTAAGTTTACTGACGATGGGACTTCACAGCGACCGCAGCTCGGGGACATCTCTGAGAAGTCGGGGGAACAAACGCAGACTTATTGACACTTTAGCGGCATTAAAGTTTATTGGCGCAAAACACTAAAGCGGCATGGAAAACAATTTTGGAGATCAGTGCTGTAAATCTGGATACAAGGGTTTGACTGACAGGTTCATTGATCCGTACTGAATTATGACTTGTCTTACAGTTTTCTTTAATGGCACAGTTAACATATTAGACTATGTTGGTCAGCTCTGGTATGAAAGGATGAACACTTCATAATAACTATTGGGTTACCGTTTGGTTACTTGCAGCTGCTATAATCAATATTTCTATATGAACAACGGGTCAAAGGACTAGGTTATGTGAAAAGTGCCTCTAGAGCCGTTTTCTCATGTGAACTCTGGACTATGTCCTGAGAAAACCTATAAACCCACCACACTACCACTACCTGCCCATCACCAAAAGGCACACAGACAAAGTTAGCAACTAGCTGGTGAACACAGTGGAGCCAAACATGAATTATTGCAGGTTTAAGACTGATCTTGTAGATGTGTTTCTGGGCCTCTCAACCATCACATTTGTCCATATGAACTGTTCTGAATCTGAAACCAGGTTGTGATGTTTACATGCGCAACGCGTAACTGTCTCCGGCCTTTAGCAGAAGCGTGTCAAGCCCTCTGCACAGCTGTGCGCCTACACGCAGACATACTTGAAGATGGCTTTTAGCGCGATACAACTTCATCTGCTCTGTCTGCCATGTCGACACTTTGTCTAGCAAACGCGTTTATATTGATATTTATATCAGAGCCATTGTATTGATTCTGTAGTTTATTCAGATTTATGCGTGGGACTACAGCTGCAGTACTGGAGCTTGAGTGAATGGTGACCACCACGGATTAACAAGTGACTTGAGAAGGACACAAGTTCATGCCCCGCATTAAGCACTGGGTTTATGTGCGACAGCAGCATCAGTGAAACACAGAGGAGCTCAGCAGATCCTTAAGAAATGTTTGGAAAGTTTAACAACACGTCAGAATGCCATTCACCTTTTCCTCCTTTTTAGCTGGCGATCAGTCTCGGAGCCCATAGCTTGTTGATTGATTTGTGAAATCACTTCCATCCCTCTGCATCTCTGAAACTAAGGTAGTACCGAAATAAAACCAAGAAATCTGTGTTTGTTGGTTTTTGTTTATGGTTTTAATACCTAAATTTGAAAAAAAAAAAAATGGCGGCACCGCATTGTTCTGCCTGCAGCAGTGTATTATAGAGTATTAGACCTCAGTGTGTGTGCATATTAGCAGACGCATTGGATAGACTATGAGAGATGAGAGGATGGTTTTATTGCACAACAATAGGTTTATAAGGCTTAAACTGATCTGCAGCATACCTACAACAACGGCCAACCCCCCCCCACCGCCACCACCATACACACACACACACACACACACACACACACACGGATGCAGGCATGCACATGTATGCATACAGTGAACCCAATCAACCTGAGCATGTGCCAACAAGTTACACACTCTCACACACACACACACACACACAGTCAGAATAGCCAAATCCGGCTAGCCCTCTCCTAAGTCCAGCCAAGTCCATCTATTGTAGCCACACACACACACACACACACACACACTCACGCACACATACTGCCCAACAGCCAAAACCGAGTGACACCCACGCCAACTTCCCATTTAACACGGAAACACACACATATGTAAAATGTGACCACACAGCTTAGCCCCCCAGTAAGACCCACAGAGCCGACTGTAGCTGTGTGTGTGTGTGTGTGTGCGCTCACCGCGGTCAGTACTGAGGCCTTTCCCTGCGGTTGGGGAGTGTGGATGGAGGGATGGAGAGGCAGAGGGAGAGAGAGAGACAGAGAGAGAGAGAGAGACAGAGAAAGAGGATTAGAGTGATATGGAGACAAAGAACAACAATAGTTTGTCACATTTTGTCAGAGAGGATTTTATGGAAAAGCTGATTTGGAGTCTGCCACCAACAAACAACGATCGGAAATATGGGATTTATTACTAAATCAGTTTGAGAATTTGCATGAAGTTTAACAACGCCTAAGTGTGTGTGTGTGTGTGTGTGTGTGTGTGTGTGTGTGTGATACTTTCTGCCTGTTTGTGTGTGTTCACGCAAACTCGATCAACATCTCAGCAGAAGTGAATTTGAATAGTGTCGGCATTTACTTTCACGTTGCATACTACACTCGCTACTTTGCCTTAATCACTGTTAGTGACTGCTGAATGTCACATGGTTTCCCATTAACATCAACATGCGTCGTCCCTCTCGCTGGACGTTCCGGAAAAAGGACGCGTTTCTGTCAAAAAAAAAAGCAGCCGCTGAGCTCCAGATACACACATTAATCCACACAATACAACATCAGTATCTGCGGCCTTGCATTTTCACTTTTCTGGCTTTTATTCATCGCGACACAAGGAGAGCAAGTCATGTGACGAATTCTCGATTGTTGTTTTGTTTGAGTTATGATGAGGTTTTATTTTGGGGATTCTGCGTTAAAAATGACAGATTTTCACCCAACAATGAGGCACCTGATAGTCGGGATTTTCTTTATAGCGTTTTGGGGATTCTTTATAGATGCTGTCGGTTATGCCATCTGACAGTAAAAGAAAAAGGTAAATTGCTCTATATTCTCCACCTGATGATCATAATAAGACAGACCAAAACCAATCTGAGCAATAGAAAGCACTTGTATACCTGCGCCTGGACTGCACAGTCTTCTAAATTCATTTGACTAATAGAACATTGATCTACACCAAAAGTGACAGTAGACAATAATAGCATACATGCGCAAAACATTTTAAACCCAGGTAGTGCATGGAAAGATAATCATGAAAAATAATCAAAACATAATTTGTTAAGAATTCTTCTGGAAACAATATGGATGTGAATGTGTGTGTGTGTGTGTGTGTGTGTGTGTGTGTGTGTGTGTGTGTGTGTGAACCACCAGATTTCATTCATTTGAGATATTTAGTTATCTAACGCAAACGACAATGAAAACATAAAACAATGACTTACTATCTGTCTCGTAGTCTTTTATACACGAATTTAACTTGTTATGCTTAATGTCAGCCTTTATCCAGGTAAATGACTCTGCAGAGAAATGTATTTCTGTCACGTGGTTTACTTTCCATCGCATCCCTGCTGTCCTCTAAATGAACCGAATAAACATAAGTAAGTTGATCAAATGGCCACTTTGCTAAAAGATTTTGTGCATCCGTTGAGGGATTATTGCTCCTTCACCTCTTTGCCTGCTAAACGAGGCATTACCGCGGAACGGAAGCCTCTGAGACTGGAGCTACTCTCAGCCTCAACAGTTTGGGCGAAAATGTCACCAAACCAGCAGGCGGCGGGAGCTTTCAGACACAGGCAGCGCGAGGAGGGAAACAGCAGGATCGGCTTGAAGTAAATGAAATGATTTAATGTTTCAGAGTCGGCCTCGCCCCTGGGGAATGGAATGATATGGGCTCCTAATTGACACCAGGTCAACTGCTTCCCTCTCTCACACACTCACACACACACACTGTTTGTTTCAGCTGCCTCTCTCTCTCTCTCTCTCTCTCTCACACACACACACACACACACATCACAGTCTCTCCAGTAGCCAGACCAGTCCAGCGCTGGCCGGTGCCGGACAAACAAAGGCCTGTGCTGTCTGACTATAATGATGGATGACCACCAGTCTCATATTTTATAGGGATTTCACAGGAGTCAGTGCGTTCCCAGGCCACGCTACAAGTCAATAGCCTTCTATGAGGCTCCTCAAAATCTCTACGACGACGTGTTGATGAAATCTTGGCGAAAAAAACAAGAAAAAAAAAAAAGCAGAAATGTTTTATGATTTTATTAGGCCTGAATCGGCCATTGATAGAGCAGCGGCTAATGACAGCTGAATGTGACTAGCAGGGAGTGGAATGTTTTATTAGTGTCAGTATTGGCTGATTGACAGAACCCCAGTGGTCTTTATTGTTCACTTTTAGAGTGTGTGGACAGATTATGCACAGCAGTCGACGTACGAAAGTGCGTTTTGTGCTTTTAATGGGATGGCATGGCTGTGATACCTTTTCTTTTTTTTTTTTTTTTTTTTTTAATAGAGTAAATCTCTGTTTTAACAAGTCATTTAGTCTGCTGTTGTGTCCTGAAATCTTGTTTTCTTTAGACCAGCTAGAAATAAGCTGGTAATGGGGGCGGTATTATTACACATATTTGAAGCATTTTCTAGAAACCCAACGGCAATTTTTCTTGCAACTCTTGTTTTGACGTATTTATAGTCATTTCGAGAAGCCGTCTTAGCCCTTTGTGTCAATATATCTAAAATCTGACTGCCTGATGGGTCTCTTCGGGTGTGGACGGATTTTCCACAGGTCCGTTTCCTTCTGGGTCTGTAGTTTTTGATCATTTGAGGACCTCCACATGCAAAGAAACCCAAGTGATCCTCTGTTTGGCACCTTGCTTCACTTTCAGAGATGCATACACACTCAAACTGGGAGCTGACCAGTATAGTCAGCAGCAGCTCCACCTGCAGTTGGATTGTTAGTGCTTTGCTCAAAGGTTTTTGTTTTTAAAACAACCATTATTTCAAACCAACACCTAAGTGATCCTGTAAACATTTGTAAAAGTAAAAGAAACGTCTTTATTCTGATTTAGTAACCATCAGTCACACAGTTTTGCCTCCCTCCCCAAAAAAAAAGAAAATCTGCTGAAGTTGAAAGCCCCGCAGATGGAAGCCGTGACACCAAGAGAAAGGAGTGCAGGTGTCAGAGGCGACGGCACCAGATGATCAGCTCCCTCCGTGACATTTTCAACCCTCTGATTTTTTTTCAACGCGCAGCAAGGAAACACGTCTCGGCGCATCCGAACAGCGCCACGGCGACGTCTAATCAGATGCCAGAGGAGACGGTGGTGACAGAGCTTAGAGAAAACACACTGATTCCCCACCGGCTGTATTGTCACTAAACGCCGCTTCTCTCTATGGACTGTAAATGATTTAATTTGAGCGCCAGATGTGGCGTTTAGATTCTGCAGGGCGCTCGTTGAGAGAGAGACAGAGGGAGGAAGAGAGAGGGAGAGAGGGAGGGAGGGAGGGAGGGAGAGAGAATGAGGAAATGACAGGAAGGAGAGAAACAGCTTGGCAGACCGACAGCCAACAGCAGCCCGGGCACTTGACAGAGCTCTCAAACAACCATGATTGTGTGTGTGTGTGTGTGTGTGTGTGTGTGTGTGTGTGCGAGTGTTTTTTTTTTTTTTTGCCACTTGTGTATCATGACAGCTGAATGAAAATCAATCTGCTTCTACATCTGCCATCTTGAGTGTCGGGGAGCGCAGATGGGCCTTCCCTGTCACACTGAGCTAGCTGGCAGCCGACCAACTCAGGTCTTTCCACCTCTCCTTTCCTCTCTTTTCCAATCTCATCCTCTTCTTCTCTTCCCTCCTTCTTCCTCCTCGCCTCTCCTCTCCTCTCCCCCGGTCTTCTCCACACTAATCAGATGCCAGGCTCTGAAGAGGAGTTTTTTTTTTTTTTTCCTGAGTTGACGTCTCCAAGTCACTCTGACAGCAGATGTTTGGGGCCTTTTTCGAAGCCGCAATCTGGGCTCTAATCACCCTCATTGACGGCTCCGAGGGCCCCTGTTGCAGCTCTGAATGGCAAATTAAAGCGTTTTTAGATAACGTTGGTAATTGGCTAAATCGTTTATAAGCCCGGAGATCACACTTTTAATCTGCAGCCTAACATGACGGATCATGAAACCAAGACAGATCTCGTCCGCGCATGTTTTGTGGCACATTTCCTTGCCCCTCCAACCCGGTTTGGGCTTCTCTCCTGATGCGTTACAGTATGTTTGATTAATGATTTGCCCATCAGATTAACAAGCACTAATCGTTCTCTCCGCTGCAGTTTGTCTCAGTGTCAGGCATCCCCGCTATCCTCTCTCCTCTCTCATCTCCCGGGCCCATCTCATCTCTGGCATTAACTCCATTAGCCTGGTAATTGGCTCTTAAAGCAGCGGCCACAGGCTCCGAAGGCCACTTAATGTCCATCTCCTTCCCTCCCTTCTCCTCTCTGCTCCCCAGTCGATCATCTACCTTCCTCAGTAAATAGCATTAACTAGTCCCGCATAGAAATCTGAGGCCATATTAGTGTTATCCTCCCCTCTCAGCCTATTGCCAGGCTTATGAGTCCCGATCGTAGGAGATGATATGGCTAAGTGGATATTTTTTCTCTCACATCACTCCAAAATGGGGCTCCAAATAACCCCCAACTGTCACAGATGAATATGTAAATTCTGCGTATGGAGATCTCCCTCCATTTTTTAACCGAGCCAGAGAAACTAAATCTGTATTTAAAAGATGTGGATGTGGAAATTCAGCTCATCATCGCAGCCTGCACCCCCCCACCGCCACCCCAACCTGCCCCCCCCCCCTACCTCAACGTGGGCCTTGCTTTTCATTTCCTCCATAGAAGATGAAATAAAATGTGAAGGTATTTCTCTCTGAGTGGAAATTCAGACTGTTGAGGCGAATGGTTTTCATCCACAATTTTTCTCTGTCTTTATCGGTTTAGTGTTCTTTCAGGAGGCTCGAAATGCAAAATCCACCAGCACACGCTTGTTTTTACTTACTTAACACAAAGGTTAGAGGTCAGTCTTTTGGCTTTTGCCTATTGTATCATATAATTTACGGGAGTCTGATTGATTTCTGAACTATTTCATAACCCGTCTATGGGTTGGTGGAAGTTTAGGAGGTAAGAAAGGGATTTTGAAACCGTGAGATCATTTTGGTGCACAATGGTTTGTAGCTCTACATAAGTCTGGGTGCCCTAGTGTGCGGACTTCCAGTCAGATCGACACTTAATGGGAACTAAATTCAGCAGCAAACCGCAGGATGCAGAAGTTTGTTTGGTGTTTGATCGTATAGAACAGTGGTTCCCAACTTGGGGGAAAATTCAGTTTGGAGGGGAGAATCACGGCTCACAACTCAGACATATGCAACCTGTGACGAGGGGTCGCGGAGCAGAAAGGCTGGGAGCCACAGTTCTAGATGGCTTAAGCATGTCTGGAAAACAAAAATAAAAATAAGCAGATGCTAAAATCTCTTTGTTCCACTTCCTGGCTTTCGTGGGATCGAGTTTTCTCAGTTGCCACGGAGTGTTGAATTACATGAAAATATTACGTTGTTACATTCCATTCATTCTTATTTTCTTGGCCTCTTGTGTCTAGGTTGTATGGTTTGTTTACTGCATGTTGTTGAAGTACTGATGTATTTGTGTTTGCTGCATGTATTCTGGTGTACTTTGTAATGGCTACTGCTAGGCAGGTTATCCCTTCCCTTACCTTCACCATTTTTGTTGTCATTATGAAGGCATATGCAGTTACAGATGCTGCATCCTACTCTCTAGTGTCGAGCTACTGTATCTCGGCCTGTACATGCAGCTGCTGTGTTGCCAGTAAACTTGCACATGTTTACTATGGAGGTGTATTCCTTTCGGAGCCTTGGACGACGTTCCCACCGCGGCGTCTCTGGGCAGCTCGGTGGTTATTGTTTCGAGTAATGACTTTCACACAGCATCGGGACTTCCGCACTGATGTGGGTGACAGCAACATCAGGCCGTAAGACAAACAAACCCCGTCACTTACCGCGTGTTGGATACCAAGGCTATCCAGAAGAAACATTTCTCTTGTTGTTTTCACTCTCTGATGACTCTCTAATCCGTCAGATCCCTGCGTCTCGTCGGTTCTGTGTACAGTGTGTTTGCAAAGCCTCCGTGAAACCTTGGTGCCTCATCTGAGGGATTTTAGAAACAGAGTAATTAGTTAGCGATAGAGGAGCTGTTGGTGTGAAATGATAGCTGCCACCGCCCTCCACCCCCACCCCAAGAGAGAGACAAATCAATCAATAACCTGCTGATTTATTTCACGTCCTTATCGTCTAATTTAATTGCTGGGTCTTTTGTATCCGTGGAGTTGTGGGGGAGGTAGTAGTGGTGGTGGTGTTGAGGGGGAGATAAATAAGTGGAGGGGTGTTGCGGAGTTGAAGACCGGAAGAAACGGCAAGTTTTTGTGTGTTCGTGTTGTTTTTTCCGTCCATGCGTGGCGGCGTTTTGCCGGAGGCGTTTCGACACACAGCTCTGTTCGACAGCCTCTGCAGTGTATTTACTACTGCAACACTGCCTCCATTGGTTCATAACTCTAGGAGAAGCAAACAGGAGAGAAAGACCGACCGGGAAGAGCAATCCTTCCACAAATTATCAGAAAGAAAAAAATTTAATTAGCAATATAAATGCCAGGCGGAGTACATTATGTGCAATTGTCTTGCTATCTTTCCAGAAATTAGTCTTTTAAAATGAATTTGCTGTATTAATCATCTCCTGAAATATTTTTTGATCACTGAATTAATAGTTTTGCGTTGGGGGGGGCTGTGTTTCTTTTTATTTTTTTTTTTAGGTATTCATTGACATAGGTGATTGCCTCTTAATTATGACAGCGTCCTCCTCCTATCCGCGCCTATTAATTCCTGTGTTGTGGCGTCGCGGCAGCCCGCTGCCTGGCCCTGTATCTACTAATTACTTCTCTAATTGAATTTGCTCTCTGTTGCCAGGCTGTTTTTTAAGTGGCTGTTTGTTGCCGGGCCTCATTGTGTCTTTGTGTGACAGCTAGCTGCTCGCTGCCACGTTGACGGGAACTGGATGCACTCTCTCTCTCTCTCTCTCTCTGTATTCATGTCTCTCCCTCTGTATCATTACCTATACCTCCCAGACCTATGTAGTGTTTCCAGTATAAATGAAGGAGGGAAATTAATTAATGAGAAACGGTGAAACAATTACACGCCCCCCCCCCCCCCCCCCCCGCCAAACGCCGCTGCCCGCCGCCCTGCCGCCATTGGTTCAAGCCTCTGTAGGATTGTTGTGACTACGAGCCCGCCGCTCTTCAGCCACCAGTTCAAGATGGCGCGTCTTTGGCAGGATGATAAACAGCATACAGGCGAGTTATTTAGCTTTACCTTTTTCCGTCTAAACGCAGCCCATCGGGCCTCAGCTGGATGTCAACTTTCTTCTTGTTTGACATGAAGCCGGATCTTCCATGTGGAACAGTTTTTGTACCGTGATATCTGCTTGAAGTGGCAAAACTGAAACTGCGTTTGAAGATCTTTTGCAATGAAGCGAGAACACGCTGCTAAGGTTCGACTGAGGATCCTCTGACGATAACGGTTCACTGCGTCGGCGTTGATTGTGTCTCAGGTAAAAGCGCTAGTGAGAGCGTACGCATCCTTTGGCATAAGACAGTGAAGGCCATTTCTCCGTCCTTGGAGGACGTCTGATGAGTTAATTACAGAAACATCCCCGATCTGCCATTCCAGTCCATCAGGGTAGGAAGCCATGGTGCGCTTTCACACAAGATGCCAGCGTCCTTCAGGTTTGTGTTTGACCAGCGAGTGATGCTCCCTGGGCCAATGAAAAGTACTTTCTTTGTGGCCTCAACCTATGGCTGAAGACCAGATTTGTTCTCCCGGTTCCTCTGTTTGAAATCTAGGCACAACTCGTGGGCCCATAGAAAAAGTTCCTGCAGTGGAAACAGGGTGGTTGAAACAGTCTCAAGGCTTGTCTTTGACCAATCAATGGAACTCATTACAGCGAACTGTGTCCCGATAGGCTCGAAGCCGTCTACCCCCAGAGCAGGGCCTTTTTTCGGGCCCAGGAGCTCAATTGAGAGCCGGGTAGAGCGAGTGTCAAGGCTGAGTCCTTACCGTAGTGTAATGCAGGCAGGCAAATGTGCTTACTGCAAGTAAAATGGAGACGTGCAGTAGAAACACAGACTCTTTGGCAGCCGATCAGTCAAGAGGCCTCCTATCTTATATATCTATACATGCATCTGCTCAGTGTTCATGTTCCTGTGTCTTCTCTCTCAAGTTCAATGAAAACACTCAAAATAACCCCAAACTTTTGACTGCAGCAGGATGTAAAACCACATTCCTGCTATTATTATCGACCCATCTCAGTCTGCTTCGTACGTACACCCCAACTCTCGGCATCTTCTCCTCCAGCCTTCAATCCATTATCTTCCTCTCCCTCGTTCCCTTTACCCTCACCCTGCGTCACCCTCTCAGCTGTCTTTGTCAAAACTTTCTCTCCTCCTGCTTCTCTTGATATTGATCCCCTCTCTGCCTCTCCATCCATCCATCTCTCTCTCTTTCACCCCTCTTCTGTCCCTCTATTGATCCTTCTCTCCCTCCCTCTCTCTCCCTCCCTCTCTCTCCCTCTCTCTCTCCCTCTCTCTCTCTCTCTCTCCCTGCTTGTTGCTATCTGGCTCGGCCTTTGTCTTCTTATCGAGGTTTCAGGGTTTATTCTGGCTGCTGTTATTGACAGGGCTCTTTCGCTCCATGGCCAACTAATGCATCCCTAATCCCACCTTTGTTACTCTGGAATGTTCTCTCGCACACACACACACACACACACACACACACACGTTATGCCACCGCATAAGTGTGTGTAAGGTAAAAAGGGGCCACGAGGATGTTGATCCCAGCTTTCTATTTGTTGGGAAAGCCATCTATCAATCAAAAAGGGCCTGCTGCCTGTGTGTTTTTGTATATGTGTGTGTGTGTGTGTGTCTGTGCACGTGTGAGCGTGCACGTGGGTCTTGAGTGACAGGCCGAATCGTGGCTGAGGACGTTTGATAAGCTTGTATTGTCGGTCGTTGCCCCCCCCTCCCCTCCCTCCACACCTCCACCTCGATAAGAAATACATTCGACTAGAGCTGATAACGGTGTCAGGAGCCGCAAAGCCCCACTCTAAAGAGACACACACACACACACACACCACGCCACACCACGGGAGAGGTGTCTTTCTTCAAACACCTTGGCTGTAAATGATACTCTCAACAAACAGGGACGACAACTCAGGAAAAAAAGATTCAGATATCGTTTGTGTGTGTGTGTGTGTGTGTGTGTGTGACAGACGGTGTGTTTGCAGGGAGAATGATGTGCGATATGGTTGGAGGATATGCTATAGGCTTATTGAATAAGGTCTTAGTGATAGCACCGCAGTGTGTGTGTGTGTATGTTTGTGTGTGTGTGTGTGTTGTGAACAGCAGAGAAAGAATACAGTAATAGGCTTAGAGCGGCTGAGGCAGAGTGTCAGACTTAACAAACAACACGCTGCTCTCAAAGACTGACTGACAGCTGTCTCTGTGTGTGTGTGTGTGTGTGAGACATATGTGCTTACACAAGTGTTGCTTCAGTGTGCAACAAGCTCCTCAGATTCAGGCCGAGGTTGAACATTTGTTGTACGTCTTTGTCCCGATACACAACGCGTTTTTTACGATCGGGTCTTTACAAACGTCGTCACATGTCATCGCCCGGCCCGGAAAAGGCCATCAGCAGGCGAGTGAAAGCTGCAGGTGAACGAGTGTTCGAATTGCCTCGGAGACGTCATCACCAAGTTAAAGGAATGTCGTTTCACCACTGCGGCGAGAGACCAGATCGTCACCAAGTTTAGTGATGGTCATCCCTGTAAGACGAAATGTGATGAAATAAGACAGAAATGTCACAGTCACGAGTGGAAACGTCATCGTAAAATGACAAAAATTGTTTTCCTGTCGGGACCAGTCTTCAAAGTGTGACTTGACCCGATGACTTGAGATTGGAGATGTGAAGTCTGCTTTCATAAGATTATTTTTTTGTGTGCTGCAAGCAGTGCAGGGAGTTTATTTGATGTCAAATGTGCTGAGCTGCAACGATTAGTCTATTAATTAATTGATGAATCTTCAGTAACTAGTAACTGAAGTTATCAAGTAAAAGTAGTGGAGTGAAAAGTACAATATTTGCCTTGTAGTGGAATAGAAATATAAAGAAGCGGGAAAAAGAAATACCTCAAAATTGCACTGAAGCACAGTACTTGAGTAAACGTACTTAGTTACTTTACACCACTGCCTGTAAGAGACACGTGTATGTGGTTTTTAAACATGGTTTTAAAGCTATTATAACAGTTCACCAAGGGTTATGCTGTACAGCCATCTGTCTGCAGTGACGATGAGGAATTATAATTTTCTGTTTAGGCTATCAGCACTGCAAGAGTCATTCTGGTTTATGAAGCCGCTTCAGTAAAGACTCTTAATTTAGCACTAAATATACTGCAGTGGCTGTTTGAAGTGAGTTTTATGGTGCAAAAAATCTGAATCTATTTAGTTGTTTTATTTGGTTAAATGTGATCAAATCCAGGGGCTAATGTTGTAAACTTGTTTCAGTTACAGACTGTATTATATGCGACATATCTGCTGATTGAACAGCAGCTCAGTGTTTCCATATTTCATCCTCATTTAAGGCCGCTAAATAAACTGCTGGTAAAATAGGGCAGGCATGCTTATATTGAGGCATTTGGTTGGTGGTTTAATGCTGTGACCAATTCATCAGTAAGTAACATTATAAAAAGTTGTGCACATCATCAATCATGCATTATTAGCTTCACATTTTCAAACTGATATGACAGAAAAAAGTCAGATGAAATGTATTGTGTTTGTGTTCATTTCAACCAGGTGATGAATTAAGATGAAAAGATCTGAGATTAAGAAAAAAACAAAGTTGCAATGTAGTAAAAAAAAAAAGACATTAAGATATTACTAATAAAAACTAAAGTGTGTTCAGAAATGGGAGGTTGACAACATCAATATGTTGGAAATTCACTTCAGAAAAAGAAAAGAGGTAAAGAGATGGGGAGGTGGGGGGGGGGGGGGGGGTCAGGTTGGGCACAAACAACATTTGCACAAGTCGTCCATTACTGCAGTGAAAGAACAGTGACCTGTGAAGAGATTTCAGGAATAGGGCCGGAGCACGAAGGAGATAAAGGAGGAAAAAGAGAGAAAGCGAGGAAGATAAAGAAAGAGTGAAATTACCAGAGGGCAGGAGAAAAGAGGGCTATTGTGCATGTGCATTAACAGGGTGTATGATGAAGTTAGTTTTTTTTGTGTTGTGTGCAGTGACTAGGGGCTAAGGAGTCAGGAGGAGAGAGGGAGGAGGAGGAGGGGGGGGGGGAAATCAATGGCAAATTACACGCGCCTGGCTGGCCCATTGTACAGTATAGCTGCTATATCCTAAAGAAGCCACTTCCAAGATGATGCAGCCAAATGGTGGATGGACTCCAAGATCATTTTTATTGATTTTGCGGGGGCCGTCAATAGGGGCGAGGGAGGGGAGGGAAGAGGGAGGAGGAGGTGAGTGTGAGTGTGTGTGTGTGTGTGTTGAGGTTGGGATGTGTGTCACAGGGCCAATACAATACCCCCAGACCTCAGCTTTTTGTCCTTGTCCACACATTAACAGCACACCCTGTCCCACTGCTTTTCATTTACATTAGTGCCTGGATGGGCGAGCGAAGGACACAGACACAGAGAGAGAGAGAGAGAGAGAGAGAGAGAGAGGGTTTTCCATTAAAGAATTGGTCCGGCAGCAGATGCCGGCATTGTTTGGGTTCGGGAGCCCAGAAATATTTGGTATTGGGGCTGATGATGTGAACATCAGCGGAGTCATCTAGTTTTCCACATCAGAGCTAATAGCTGTAAAGCTGTTATGAAGATTGGATGTAACGGTTGTCTGTGTGTGTGAAAAAAAGAGAAGGGCGAGAGGGATTCTCAGGTAGTTTTAAACGACAGAAGGATGAAGTCTGAAACCCTTAAATTGTCCAAAAAGAAAAGCCAAAGTCATCCGAAAAGCTGTCTCACTCTTGTTATCTGGATGTGATCAGAGTCTGAGGCGATACAGAGATTTGGGTAAATGAGTCTCTCAGAGCATACACAGACTCACAAACACAAAACTTCCACATGAAAACTTGCATATAATGCAACAACAACAACAAAAAAAAGGATAAATTAGAAAGTTGAAAAACATAAAGTTGGCAGTGGACAATATCTGTCATTCTATATAAATAGCATTGATATTCCGTCACGTTTTAAAACAATTAGAATATGTCAACATAGTTCATTTCACTGTGAATGTGTGAAGATGTAATGTCCTTTAATGTTTCATATTTGAGTTCTGTATGTTCAGGGCAGGTTTCAGTGGTAAATGACTGGCTGACAGAATAATGAGCTTCTGTGTGTGTGTGTGTGTGTGTGTATGTGTGTGTGTGTGTGTGTGTGTGTGTGTGTGTGTGTGTGTTGCATGACAAACCACGGCAGCGTGTGACTTTGATTCTATGAGATCACAGAGCGACATGGCAGCACTAAATGCAGCAGATGTTAACCATAGGAGGCAGAAACATGACAGCTTGGAGCTCTTCAGTAGAAGGCCAACACACACACACACACACACACACACACACACACACTTTCACATTCATACATGATGATAATCACTGGAATGCACTTGTGAAATAATACAAACACGGCAGCCGTTCACAAGTATGAACTGGCAATATGTATCCGCACGCTCACACATACACACACACACACACACACACACACACACGCACAGCTCAGACAGATGTTGTCATCTGTTGCATGCGCTACAAACTGTGTTACTGTCAGCGGTGGAAGAAACGTAAGAAATGTACCTTGAGTAAAAGTACAGATGTACGCGAACGTGGCCCCTCTCAGTGGGGCTGGCTAATGTAGCTGGCCCCAATTATAGTTTCTGTGTCCACACAGGCGGAGGGAGCAGGGACTGTATGCACCATGTTCCCTCTGTGCAGACACCTGCCGTTGTTTAAAAAGAACCCCGTCTGTTGTCTCTGCCTGGACCCCGGTCTTGAGTCTGAATATTTTATATACTGGTGGGCGTTTTAATCTTCAGCAATGTATGACAGTTTAAGACTTTGTTTCGTGTGAAATTATAATCTGGACAACATTTGAGTATCTAAAGCTTCAGTTTCCTTTTTCGAATGTTTGCACACATTTTAAGAAAAATCGAAATATTCCCAGTGAGCCATGGCAGCGAGTCTGCATGCACAATGCCAGCCCCCCCCCGAAACTGAAGCAGCTCAATGGAAGGTCATGATGGCCGTCATTCATTCATTCATTTTTTTTTTATTTTTTTTTTTTTATGTACGCCTGTGATTTTCTTTACGGGGGTCTGTCAAAATGTCTGCTGGGAAAAAAAAAAAAAGGCACATTAAAAGAGCACTTGTAACTCTTGTAAATAACAGAATCCAATTGCTGTTTTCTAAGGAAAAAAAAAAAGGGAGCGTTCATGTAATTTTAATAAATTAAAGATTCTCCTCCGTGTTGGTCAGCCACCCTTTTTATCTTTCATTTCTGTGTTTTCTGGCTGGTGGAGGCCTGTAATGGTGGGTGGTGGTAACAGGCTCACTGAAAGCATGTCCTGCGTGTCGCTACTTACTGAAAAAAAAAAAAAAAAAAAATCCTTTTACCTTTCACCTTTAATTGCATCTTTTCTTTATAACGTCTCCATCTCAGGCAACCAATACAAACTTGATATTTGGACATTTTTGAGCAATTTCTGGCATTCACATTGAGGTTTTGAAATGCACACACAGGTGGATGTAAACATGTTTACGGCCTCTTTCTTCTTACTGAAGATGCTCTCACTGATAATGCTGTTTTTAATGGTGTCTCTAGCAAAAAGGCACATGCTCGCACAGTTTCCTCATGCAGACATGACATTATGCCTTTGAGTCAATATTCTTATTGGGTCTCTGAAATGTCACACTTTCTTTACCTTTCACACACATGCATACACACACATTGCACACACACACACATTACACACACACACACACACAGAGTTAAGCAAACAGCCTTGATTTATTTTCCCGTGGACCTCAATGCATTTCTGCGTCCTTCATGAGCTGGTTGTGAAATTCAACAGGCACTGTTTAAATAGGATGGAGACGAGTGTGTGTGTATATATGTGTTTGTGTGTGTGTGTGTGTGTGTGTTCAGGGAGGGTTAAGTCACGACTTGCTCTGACCACAGAGTTTGAGGCCTTCCTGAAACACACACACACACACATTATCAGTGAGGTGCTAGGTTTCTCAGCCTGGAGATAAACACTGAACGTTTATGACTACTTCACTTTACAGCTTGTTGACTCTGTGATTCTGACTGTTGCACATTCTGTAGGCTTGCTGGAGACACTGTAGGATGAAATAATTGTGTGTGTGTGTGTGTGTGTGTGTGTGTAAGCACATGCAGCCTGGTGTTGTAAAAAAGCAAACATTCCCACTCAATCAGTAACTTTGTGTGTGTTGGAATTTTGTGTTTTACAGAAATGTGGTGGGTTGTTCAATTGAAATTGTGGGTCTTTCTGACAGCCAACATACCTGATGGTTTACCAAAACACCATACCCTGCTTTGTTAGAAGAGAGGTTTTTAAATGCCGTCCAGTTGGACCAAGGTCTGATCTCAGATGCACAACACATTTGAACAACACATTTGAAGGCCTGAATGAAGGTGAATATTTGGAGTTCACCATGACTTGCACCAGAGCTAGCATAGGGCCCTTGACCTATGTGATATGGTAGAGAAAAAAAAGCGCTTTGCAACCATATTTTCAATCTGTTTTGTGAAGAATATCTGTGTTTTTCTGGTCCTCGGGATATTCTGTCTCTTTCTCGAAGGAATCAATTCTCCCCGTTTACATTGTTTTGTAAACCAGTTGCTAAATAGACGATGAAAGCAGTCCTCAAATATTTGCGTGTATGTAGGGAGCGTAGGTTTCTCAAGGTGATGCTCTGCAGTAAATATGACACCACACTGTGACGGGAAAATAGACAGCTAAGGCTTGCAGGTGACTAGTGGTGAAGTGTGTTCAGTGCATGTCAGAGGGTACTGCAACGTTCCGGGTTATGTTTTATTTTGTGTGGTTGTTGGTACTTTTCATTTGCTTGTCACAGATTAAATTGATGTCTTGTGTTTTTGTTGTGCTTAATCTCTACTGCTACTCAACAGTCTGATGCGAATGTGACAGCCGAAAGGTTAGTGACGGTGATTTTAGAGGAGCCGCCGGATGAACTATTCCTGATGGTACTCGTACAACATCGGACCACCATTCCTTAGAAGTGAAACGTCTTTTTGTTGTAGCCTTCTGTGTATGTACCTGTGTGTGTATATGCATTCTATGTGTGTGTGTGTGTGTGTGTGTAAAAGCCAGGGGAATGTCCTGGTCCATTACCAAAGCACTGCCATTCCCTTGCTAACCATCCAAGTCCACCACAGCGGTCTGAACCTGCCATGATCATCCTTAGACCTGGATAAACATCAGAATCCTCTCCTCTCCTCAGTCCCCGCTAATCAGATGCCAGGCTCAGTCACTTTGTCAGAAGACAAGCCAACATACTCTCAGTGTGGACCACCGCTATCTGTGTGTGTTTCTGCCAGGCTTAAATCTTCCTGCTTCTCCTGTTGCCGCGGTGCCTCTTTACCCTGGTGGCCACGGCTTATATTCTCCCCCCACACACACATTGAAAGCAGTCAGCATGAACATCGATGTGTGTGTTTGTAGAACGAAAATATCGCTTTCGCTTGTTTTTCGAAAAACATCAGAAGGTATTTGTCTAAGTGAGCAGCCGAACTGAAGATAACACTACGTCGCCTTGATGTAGGCATGTTGCCATGGCTACTGGTCATGAGATGAAATTCAAACCAGTCTCCAAGTCCTCTCTGAATAATATATTGATGAGTTTGAAAGTTATTAGATCCCAAAACACGGCACAGGGGTTTAAAAAGCTATTAGACAGGATTTTACAACTCCAAGGTTGTCAAGGTGACAATCTTTTTGTCCTATGTCTCGACAATCGCAGTAAAACAGTGAAATAACACCATTCACAAAGTCATTTATCAGGAGTGCGGTCCTCCATGCATTCCAATATTCACTGTTCTGCTCTGCTTTTGGTCTCCACCAACTACTGAGGATAACATCTGGCTCTTTTGTTGCCAAATGCTCCACTATGGTCACCAGCTATCTGCCCACGGGGGCAGGTAGCGCACACTGCCTGCTGCGCCTGAAAACAATGCTGATAAGCGTGAACCAAAACGGTGAAGTTGCAGGCCGGACGGCTAAACACGAAGCTGAAACTGGCTATATAGCTCTACAGAGTCAGATGATAATCACTGCATGCGACCTATGTCACACAGAAGCAATCATGTGATCCATCGTTTATATAAAAAAAAAACACACTGATTTTAGGAGCTTGAAATGTAGTCAAGATCCCAAATTTTCCAATGATTCAGAAATCATTGATCGCACATCATGTGGAATTTTCCCATCTGAAGGACGCTGCTGCGATAAACAATCTTGGATTTGTATGTTTCACTCAACACTGCCGCGATCGCTTCAGTGAAGCGTTTGAACAAACGTGATGCCCACTGTGAATGGGACGATGTTTTTTCACTCTGCGATAATGTTATTTTGCCAACTTTGAAGCTACTTAAGAGGAATTTTAAGGGCAACACAAGAGTTCAAGTGGTTCAGTGTGCAACTGTGAGAGATAAGAAGTTCAGAAATAAATGCCATCAGTCAATGTCCTCACATGCACAGCAATGCAAACATGCGTGTGTGTGTGTGTGTGTGTATCTGTGCGTGCACACGTGTGTGAAGGTATCATCCCGGCTCGGTAGCAGCTAGCTAGCGGCTAAATGACTCTCCACACTTCATTAGCGGCGATGAGGTGAGCTGCTCATCTCCTCATTGTTAGCTCGCGCTAAGCTGCAGTAATCCCAAACAAAGGGCCGGGGCCTCGCAGCAGCCTGCGTGGATTAGACCGCTTTCTAGAAACATCCGAGAGAGATTCATTCTCATTCAAATTGGCCTGTAAACAAAACCAGCGGTGGCCGGGAGAGAGATGAGAGAGCAGAGAGGAGAGAGATGAGTGTATGATGGAGCGAGTGTGAAACATCTTCCATGTATACATGTGTAATATAGCTGCAGTTTGTGTGTGTGTGTGTGTGTGGGTTTTAACACTGGGTAGAAGCTCCAGAATCAAAGCGTGTGTGAGAGAGAGAGGCATAGAAGTGGATATAGAGTTTGAATTTGAGCCTACAGTGTATTTGAAATGATGAAACAGCATGTTTTCTGACTTCTGGTCTCTAGCCACGCACATAGTTTTGTTTCTTGCGTCCAGGTTTGGAGCTCTCTGTCTTTTTGACCTCTGGTGCCGCCACAATACGATGGAAGTCGATGGACTTTCAGGTTTGGTGCGCAAAGCTTGTTGTCTGGGAAAGGGAAATCATATATTCTACAACTTACAAATGTAATTTGTCTCATTTTAAGGGTGATTTTAATCAGTTATTGGCGTGGTATTTGCCTCAGGTGTTTGAGGTTTGTCTGCCTTTTCGATTGGTTGATGCTGCTTGTGGCTTTAGCATAAAGATGTTGGTTCTTTCACAAAATCACATTTAATCGTCAACAACATTTCTTTCTAGAATCAATGCCCCCGTTACTCTGGATAATCCACATAACACAACGGTTTTATGGGACTATGTATTCAGATGAAGGTAGGTCCACTGAAAACTGTTACAGTGAGATGTGTGGATCATCCAGAGCAGTGGTTCCCAAACTTTTTCAGTCATGCTCCCCTTTGGAAGCCCCCCCCCCCCTTCCAATTTCTGAAAATGTTTGCCGTTCCAAATGAATCAAATTCAAATACCTTTTTCCACTGCAGATATTTTGACTTGTCAAAGCAGTAAAAGTGGAACCAATGCCGGGCAGCTCTGTTCACCTTTGGTTATAAGCCACATTTTTTCAGTACATGTTTGTGGGGGAAAAAAAACACATAGCAGTCAAATTTCTGAATTTAAATAAAATTTCTAAAGTCATCTGCATTGACCCTTTCAGTAACTGACCATTTAAGCCCGCGTCCTTACCTTCACACACTCGTGGTGAGCTGTGCGTGTTGTGCATTGTGAGCCTGCTTTGGTCTATGTGTCTGTGCGCGTCGCCAAGCAACCGTCAGTCAGTTTCGGTTCTTCTTCCCGTGTGACAGATGGCTGCGGACCAGATTCAGATGTTTTCCATTTTCCTGCTCTTTTCAGCGCTGGTGGATGCGGCCGCTTCTAACAGGCTCTGCGGCACGTTTTCAAAAGTCACTCGAATGACGAGGGTCGTCCTTTCAGCCAGTCTGCTAATCTGACTTGATCAGTAATAACCATCAATCAGCTCAGTGAATGCGTTATTTCAAAGTAGGCGTTTTTTCGTCTGGCTGATCTGATGTTTCGATTAGATGTTTTTGGCTTAATTCTGTGCTGCAATGCCAACAAATGCTCTGGCATATTAGCCATCAATCACATTTTCTGATACTCATCAATTTCATAAGCAATCGGTTATTATTATTGGTTTTGATCATTATTAGAAGTCAATCAAATGAGCCGAGTTAGCTATTATATAAATCCTCATTTTAATATGATGCCAGTGGAATGTTTAGCTGATCTGATGATCACGCGTCCGTGTTTTCACTCATGATAATCATTGTACGTTGTTGGTTTGTAATGTCAGTCACGTAGTTCGTCAAATATGATTTCGCCATTAGTAACCATCAGTCAACGATTGTGGTTTGCTGGTCATGAAGTGGCCCTTAAATGGTACAGTTTAGCCTGTAATGAAGTATTTAAATATCATAAATACTATGCATAAATGCTAACTACACAACAACGTCACTTTCATCATCATCTAGATAATCTAAGTCTGCAGCAGTGACCGCATTCCCTTATCCACCCTGCCTAATTTCACATTTAATCTGAAATCTAACCCGTCCTCTAAATGTTCGGATCACTACGGAGTGATGTTTAACTGTAATTGGTGTTTGCGGGTTTTATTCCTACAGTATATCTGAGCTCTTCTATGTGTTAAACGCTACACAGATATCTCCTTGTTAGTTCAGAGCGGGGTTTGTTTTCAGGATGAACGCGCTGTTGTATTTTACTGATGAAATGTGCCTGTAACTGGTCATTGCAAGTCACCTGAGGATGATACCGCTCTCTTTTTTTTTTTTCTCAAACTACGGCAGGATTATTGAGAGAGCTTTTGTGCTTTTTTGGGTCGTCGCTATCAGACACCATGCTACTGTTCAGCTGTAGCAGTATATAAAATGGCTGTGGTTAACCTCAGTGTGATTTATCTGCAGTTATTGCCTCAGCTGTCTGACCTCAGTTCTTACACCCTGTGTGGAGTCCTTTTTTTTTTTTTTTTTACCAAACGCAGAACAATATTCTCATGATTATCCACTTCCTTGGAAGAGCCAGATGATGAGGACACTGAGAGAGATGAAAATTAGGATAATGGTTCAGTTCATTAAATGCACTATTCTAATTTCATAATTAAAGATGTAAATAATATTTGAGAGTATTTGACAAACAAAAAGAGGGGACAAAACGACCAAACATACATCAGCAGTTTAGAAACAAGAATAAGAGTCCTCAGCCACGCTAGCAGCTTTGTGAAGCTAGCATCAGCATGCTAACGGGCTCACAATGACACAATGCTTGCATGCTGTTGTTTAGCAGGTACGACGTTCACCATGTTCGCCATCTTAGTGCGGCGTGTTGGCGTGCCAGCGCTTGCTTAATTGGCACTAAACACGAGCTCCAGCTGAGGCTGATGGGAATGTCATTAGGTCTGCAGGTATTTGGTCAGAATCCAAAGTGCTGGACAGATGGCGCTCGAGGAAGTGTTCATCAAAGTGATTACAATTTCACAAAATCACAAATGTCAACCTCATGATGACGCTGGAAGAAAAGTCAATGGATCGCCAAAGTCAGTAGGACTCATCCTCTCCTATGACTGTGCATTGAGTAGTTGTTCAGATATTTGCCGTCGCCATCCTTAGAGGAAAAAAGGGTAACTTCGAGTCGAATCTGTTTCCGTCTTGCCTGAACTTATTCACCTATTAACACTTACGCTTACACTCGTCCTAGAACTCCAGGCATGTCAAACACACGAGAGGCAGCCAACGCAAACACTCTGTCTCTCCCTGTGTTTAAACTGTCTATGTTGCATTCTTCATTAATGAGATGCCGGTGAAATGTGTTGTTCTGTAAATATCTGGCAGCTGTGTCTGCGTGTCTTTCTTCCCGCCTGGCCGCTGAACAAACGGCTGCAGGACTGACCGACCACCTCCCTTTCTGGTGGTCAGCATTTTAGTATCTTTTTAAAGCTCTAATCCTCAACTTTACAGTGTCTGTCCTGCACTTTTCAGAGTCTGACCGTGTCCACACTACAGCAGATACATTTGAAAGACTGTTTACATATGGAAATTTAATGTCCACACTAGCATTTTCAAGTCTTTTTTTTTTTTTTCTTTTTTAAAGTTGTCCGTCAACACCGAAACTCGGAAAAGCAACATCAAAAAGCTGTGCATTACATCATCTGGTGAAGTGGGACAGTCACCGGCCCCTTATTTTGCTAAGTACAAATGAAATCGACGACTTCAATAAACAGCTGATGGTCTGTTTTTGACATTTCAAGATCAGAGAACACAGAGAGTTTGACAGTGACAGAAAGTTGTCCAGTAAGTTTGTTGCTTTCTGTCTGTCTTGTCTGTGCAAGCATGCGCGATCAGCAACAAAACATGGGACCATCGGTCAAGGTTTTGTCAAAAAGCTTGGTCATAGTATAGTGCAGCTGATATTACTGCGTGTTCTGGAAAGGTATTAAGTGTTAAATTCATGTTTTGCGGTATTAAACTATTGCAATGTGTGGACGTGCTCCTTTATTTCTATTGATGTGGTCATGGCCAATAGCTCTTAGTCAGTCAAGTCAATTAGTCTGATGTAGAGAGACAGTTTGCATTAAAGAATGGATCCTGTAACTTTTCATTTTTTTCACAGTAAACCTTTTAAGGTTTCCGGCTTCTGGAGAACTTTGCATCAGACTTGATGCCGCGGAGTGCTACTACAATAGCATCACATGCCATTTTCATGCCCCTAAATAAAACCATTTAGCGCTCAGTATCTGCTGATGCCTTGTTTGCAGATCAACTTGGGACGTCCCTCAGCGGAAACAAATTTGGATGCACCTGTTAAGATTATACGTTTCAGGGCGGGAGGGGTGGGCGAGGGCGAGGGAACCCGGCCTGAACAGCAGGGTGGACTCAGTATTAAACACACATCAGGTGACATTGTGAACCTCAACAGTGACCCAGCATGAGCCTCAAAACAGCCATTCGACAGTGTTACTCTTTCTCCTCAAGGGCAAGTACAGCAGTGTTAATGAAGGGATATTTATGTGTGTGTGTGTGTGTGTGTGTGTGTGTGTGTGTGTGTAGTAATGTTTGTGCGTGTGACATGATTGACAGTCGGTTGGCCACGTCTCCTTCAATAGGGCCCCCCCCCCTCCCTTTTTACTGATTACTGTGTCAATGTGTCTGTATCACACACACACACACGCACACACACACACGCGCACAATACTATGCAGATGCACAAAGGGAGAAAAGCCAACCGTTGATCTCCCATCAGGCCGAGCTGCGAGAAAACACACAAAACAGATGCAGCAAATGCGTCCACTCTCTCATGCATATGGAAATGCTAGCAGGAGTGTGAATGCATATGTGTGTGTGTGTGTGTGTGTATATGTCAATAGACAGATTCAATGTAAAATGCATTAGCATTCAGTGATGATGATGGTCTTTCTAAAGGCTCTCATGGTGCCACTGGTCCCTCTCTCTCTCTCTCTCTCTCTCTCTCTCTCTCGCCTCTGTGGATGGGTTTGTAATGAAAAGTGCTCCATCTCTCTAATACGAGTGGTACGTCTGTGATTTAGACTATATGGCACAGATTGATCAGATAAAGAGCCAAAGTCATATTTCTTTACTGCTAAGCCTATTCACACTGAGAGCACTGATCCTCTCTCTCTCTCTCTCTCTCTCTCTGTCTGCTTTGGTGTTTGTCTCTGAGGCTTTAAACCTTCCTCCATAGTGCAGACCCTGCTGCCTTTTAACTCAACCTGTCTAACTGACTCGCCCGATCTGGTCTTCCAAAGACCACCTGTCAACTGCGCTCTGTGTCTTTGGATCGTTCAGCATAGATGTAATTCCCTTATGCGCTCAGTGATGGGCAGAGAACACGCCGGGGTGTCCTCGGGGCGTCGCTCTCATTTTCAGGTGTTTCGGTGTCTGTAGGTGGCGCTCTTTTTTTTTTTTGACTTTTCGCTCAGCCTTTATGGCTACTGCTGCAGAAAACTAGCCTACTGCGTTCTAGAAATGTGAAATGCGTCACTCTGTCACACTGTGTGTGTGCGCAAGTGGATTTCAGTCAGGAAAGTGCTGCTAGGCGATGATGTGTTTAGCAGCAGAAATATTTCAGGAACTGATGGAAATTCAGCAAAATAATGCAGATTATTTACTTTACAAAAAGCCGTTTTAAAACCATCTGTCACTATTGACTGTGTCAAGAAGCTGAATGACTGGAATATCTATTTGTATTGTCTTTACATTATATTTTATATTTGAACTGATTCACTTTGGGCTTTTTAGGATGAAATGTCAGGTGGGTGTAGCAAAGTGCACTGTCCAATATGACATATATAATATATATATAAAAAAAAAACTGTGCTACGACTGAAACATTTACCATCTCGCCACAAACAACATGATTTTAGCATCTGAAGAGCCTGGTGTTTTGTCAGTGTACGGACTTAGTAAACAATCCTGCCAAACATCTGGGGGGGGTTTGTTTTTTTGTTTGTTTTTATGCTTCCTGTGTTACGAAAGGCTGTTGTAAAATGCAAGGCCTCGTTCTTAATCCACTGTGGATTATATCCACTGTGTGTGTGTGTGAGTGTGTGTGTGTGTGTGTGTGAGGGTTGATACATGTGATTGGTATATGGCTGAGGGATAATGGCTGCAGAAAGAAACTGACTCTGTGTGTGTGTGTGTGTGTGTGTGTGTGAGTGTGTGTGTGTGTGTGTATCTATGCCAGTTGAAATGGGATTCTTTGCTCTCTTCTCCTCACCTCCCCTGTCCTCCATCATTCCCCCCTTTATCCCCTCTCTCCTCTCTGCCCTTCTCTCCTTCCCTCCATTCACCCCCCCCCCCCCCCCCCACACCCTCCCCTCATCTAGTGCCCCTATCTTCTCCCTCTGCCTTCCCCTCCAACCTCACCCTCCACCCCCCCTGTGTGACAGACAGACAGGGTGTCCACACCTTGTAACGATCAGTGACATCCAATATGTTTGGCTTGGGATCATCCCCTGTGTGCCCCATTGTGCTTTCTGTTAAACGCTTTATTGATTAGCCATGAGTTAATTACGAGTTACATCCACCGTGGGCAGGCTGAGGCGGCTTGCACACGGCTGCGGGATCCATCCACACCTGCAGGCGCGCATCTCGACCTTACATCAGTCCATTAACACCCGCGCATTTATGACATTTCGCAGTGCCCTGTCAACGCTTTAAGGGCATGCGGTGTTTTCTGGGCGACTGTAGTCAGGAAGGAGTCAGCATTAGAAACCGGGGGTTTCCGCAAGACACCGAGGGTATGCGCCCCGAATAATTCTATCAGGCGCAACTTGACTCGCCCTATGCAAAATTATGAGACGGTGCCAAATCCACGGCAGACCTTTAATGTATTCTGGATTTAAGCTCCACTGTAAAACCCATAACGCCTGCACCTGACCTGCTCTGCCGCAGCCCGGAAAACAACAGCCTCACCTCTGACTTTTACAAGTTAGAAATGTAGAATAATAATAATAATAATAATAATAATAATAATAATAATAATCGTTGCAACCTGCAACAGCAAGCACTTTTTCCAGCCTTTTTTTTTTTCCCTCCCTTTCATGCCGTGTCAGTTTCTCTGTGACATTGCCGTGTACTTTGTGCAAAAGGAAGAAGAAGAAGAAAAAAAAAAAAAAAGGAGCGGAAAAAAAAAAAAAATCTTTATCAAATCCCCATTCTGAGGCTTTCAATAAGGCAGGCCATTACCTCACTGGCGCTTTTGTTCGGCCTATACAAGAGAGAACAAAATGGTTATTCAGGAGGACGCTTTAGATTTTTATTGTGGGCTCGCTATTCACAAAGAGCACCGTTATTGTATTAAAAAGAACCATCTGTGGCAGAAACAATGGCTTCAAATTATCTGTGAATACCCAGTGAACAAAATATAAAGCTTTTTCCTGCTCATTATGTGGGCTAAGCTAGGGGGTGGAAGATAGAGGAGAGGAGAGGCACAGACTTTGCTATAACTGACTTTTGTTGTTCTTGCTTGCATTCTTCTCCTTTTTAAATCGGCCCCCTTTTCACATTGTGTGTCGCCATCAACGGCTTTTCTTGTTGCAGGGCTCGCGGAAAGAAGACAGCGGAGCTCCAGACAGACAGCGGGGACTCCACGGGGCTGCACGCCGGCCCAAAGCGCACCGGCTGCCGGATCGAAACCGCGCGGACTACCGGGGAGCAAGTTGGAGGTGTGGGGGAGGGGGGGGGGGTGGGGGGGCGCATGCGGAGGCTGCCGTATGGACGTTTCACGGCCGGCGAAAGGGGGCTCTGTCCCGGACAAGTTGAGGCTCCCTCGCCGGGGGAGGGTGGGGAGAAGCGAGAGGAAGATATGGAGGAGGTTGAGCGAAATGGCATCTTGTTTTATTTCTGCCAATCAAGACGAGAGGAAGACAACTCCCAAACTGGCAGTAAGTTGGAGTGCGGTGGAGAGGAGAAGCCCTGTGTGTGTGTGTGTGTGTGTGTGTGTGTGTGTCGGTGTGTATGTTAGTGTGTGTTTGAGTCGGTGTGTATGTAAAACACGCAGTGTTGTGGAATGACACAGCATGGCATCATGAGCTTGACTGGCTGGCTGAGTTGTTGTTGGCCGGTTCGGTTTCCTGCTCAACGTGCACAGACAGAATATATATCAATATTTGTACACATACATGGTCATCACATGTAACATTTGTTCAGTTTGCTGTAGCCGAATTTACTTCCGTGCATCCACGTCTGCTCTTTCAGCATTTATTCTCAACGGCGTTAAATAACATCAGGTTTGGATGACAAAACAAACAATTACTCCCATTCATGCGCTTTTAATAAACTATTAGAGACATTTGTTTCATATTTTTCTTTTTCTCTCTCTCTCTCTCTCTACCGAATACCATGTTTTAAATGTTGCATTCGCACTTTATATTTTAATTTCGTTAGAGCCTAAATTGTTGAACGACATCTTGCCAATTTTTACAACCTCATAGACGTTGTATGCATTATGCTATAATCTGATTTATTTTTATTTATTTTTTTTTTTTTTAAGTTTAAATTGATATCTATTTCGGAAAGAAAAGAAACAAAAAAAAAAACAAACTGCTGCATTAATTTGAGCATCTGTCTACAGACTCGCTTGTGTCTTCAGAAATTGAGAGCAATTTTATGTATCTCTATTTATCTGATATATATATATATGTGTGTGTGTGTGTTTTCCACAATTATTTCCGAGCGGGACTTATCGGTGATGAAGTGCTGCCTGCAGTCCCTGGTACGGCCCCTGGTGGCAAGAAAAGACAAGTTTATTTCCGTCTCACCTGGACTCTGTCTGCCTCTCTGCCGCGTAGAAATGATCCTTCTGCTCCCCTTCGGGCCTTTTGTACATTCTTGGCACGCGTGTGTTTACATAGTATTTGGATGAACTGACATGCACCAGTACCATTTTTTTGGGGGGGAGGGGGGGGTTTGCTGTTACTTTTATGAGAGTTCAGACTCGACGTCCTCGCAGCTGCTGCTGCTGCACTCATTTTTCAGTTATGCTGTTGCTCTTTTTTTTTTTCTTGTTTCCCCGCCGCTTGTTTTTGCGGTGCTCCTGACACCTGCATTTGCTCGACCACAAAACAGTATTTTGATATCACAGCGTGCCGCTCGCTATATTTGCCGTATCCATCCCAACCTGGTGTAGCGAGGGGGGGGGCTTACAAGTGGTCCGAGGGGAGCCGCCCCGCTAGTTTCTCCTGTTTTTTTTTTTTTTTGGTTTTTTTTTGTCAAACAACGTCCTTTAATTCAGGATGATTGTGGATGCAGGGCCATTCCCGGCGTGGATGGGGCCTGCTTTCAGAGAGCTGCAGGGCCCCGCTGTTCCTTTATTATCATAAGCAGATTAGAGGTAGCGGGGAACACACTCAGATGCAGATAGCAGCCGAGCGGCCCATTTCAACCTTGCATTATAATGGACCGAGCTGCATGTGTCGCCTCTCGCAGCCTATTAAGCGCAAGATGAATCTTATGTAAGGTTGCCGGGGCCGGCGTAATGAGAGCACTGGGGGGCTCCGCTCCTCCATTTATTATCAAATGACTAAAACAAAATAATATGGCTCGATCTATTCACTTTCAATTACGATTTTAATCTAGAGACACGCATTTAAATTGAATTATTTCAGGTGTGCGTACTTGATCTATCTTTAATTATTGGGATTGTGTGCCTCCCAGATCCAGACAGGCAAGACGTGGGGCCGCAGTGTGACTGAGCGACTCGGGTGCTTTTCACTTCTTTTTAGGCCTGCTTCTGCTGCTTGGGTAATAGATATATTTTTAAGACTATTTTTTTTTTTTTTTTTTAAAAGCATTTCCTAGATCTTTAACCGACCTTCTAAAAACAGCCATCCTCTGTTCCCTCTCTGCACTTTGAGAAAAACCTGCCTGGGCTTTTTTTTTTTTTTTTTTTTTTTTTTGGAGTTGCCTGTAGTTCTCCCTCTCTCCAGTAGGCGGCGCTGGTGTCACGCAGCAGGACGCCTCGTCCTCTTTTAGATGGAGATTCAAGGGTGTGTGTGTGTGTGTGTGTGTGTGTGTGTGTGTGTGTGTGGTGGTGGTGGTGGTGGGGGGGGGTGGGGGTGGCAAAACAAGTGGCACCAACACATCCAACCTCAGGAAACTTTTTTTGGGACATTAAAACCGCATGAGTGAGTTATGTATCTTTAAATGCGACGCTGCTGGTTTCACCTCCTGATAATCTCAGCCTGGTCGGTGTGATCCGGAGTAAAGTGAAGCAGGTGGAGGCCGCTTTTCATTCACGCTAATTGGCTGACACGCTTGTTCGGGCTTCTATGAATGAGCTGCGCCTTTTGTGCAAACACACACTTTATCTTAAAATATTCCTCACCTTTATTTCTCCTCCCCTCGTGTCCCCGGTAGGCCGTACCCCCCCCCCCCCCCACACACACACACACACACACCCACCCCCCGCCCTCCACTACAAAGCCCTAACAACAACAGCAGCACTGTGGCAGTGGAAGTGGAGTGGAGTTGGGTCTTTGTCCGGACAGATGTAGCGACAACATCCCAAACAAAACCCGCTTATTTGTGCTGAGATGAGCCCGTCTGCCTTCTGTGTGTTGGCATTCAACTTCACTAAACAAAAGGACTGGGGGGGAAACATCTTGGATTACCTTTCCTCTTTTCAACGCTAAAAACTAGCCGTGCCCCCCCCCTCTCTCTCTCTCTCTCTCCTCTCCTCACACACACACCAATGCTATTCAGCGCTTTGAGTTAACTAACAAAGTTTATTTAAGTGTTGTTATGTTATTGGGGCAGTAAGTGGGGGGGCATTAGTGACTTTTTTGATTTTGAACAACAGCGATGTCACGGGCCGGGACTTAATGTCAGGACAATGCTGCTCCCACCTTCAGGATGAGGTGACACTGACACCATTAGTGTCAACAGCTGACGGACTTTATTTAGCACTCTTTGACTGGGTTTTATTCTCATGTGAACGTGTGCGAGCCTTTGCACTTTGGCTTTGTTGTTAGAATGTAGGCTGCACGTTGAAAGTGAAAGATACACCAAAACACGGGCTAAAATAATTTTCCTCATTTATTATAAATCATCAGGCATGTTTTTTTATGCATTAGGCAACTTTTTTTTTATTTTTTTTTATCGTTTTTTACTAAAGTTTGCAAGGCGACACTTTCTAAATTCCCTGCAAGAGCCAGCAAGCTTTTGCAGCCCCCCCCCCTTTTATCTCTGTGTAATGCTGTAAAATGTTCATGAAGTGCCACCACATATATATTCCCAGAGAAATGTCTCCTTAAGCCTGGAAATAGTAAATATGTACTTTATATTGGCTCTTATGGGAAGCCTGAGTGTGCGTGTGAGCGTGTGAGTGTGTGCGTGTGTGTGTGTGTCTCGGGGCAGAGCAGACCCCGCCCCTTTATGCTAATTAAGGCCTCCCATTGGCGTGTCAGGGGAGCAGGCCGGCTCTGATTGGCCAGGTCGAAGCCATTTATTCACTGACAGCCCCCGTCACATGAATGGTTGTCTATTAACTTGTTCAAAAAGTATCTGGAGTTGTCAAGGCTCGGGCGGACGGAGGCGAAAAAGTACAGTTTGTTGATGCTTTTTCGGAGAAGCGACGGGAGAAGTTTTTGTGGACACAACATAGCAGGGACCTATTGGGAGAAGGCTCTTTGTCACACACACTCGCACTCACACCCCCTGACACACACTCACTGAGAGGGAGAGAGGGAGAGAGAGCGAGAGAGAGAGAGAGAGGGAGAGAGTGTGTGGAGACGCGGCTTGGTGCTTGTTGTTTTTTTTTGTGGTGGTCCAGAGAAAAGTTGCAGAGAAAAACCGACAGGTAACTTTCCGCCGCAGCCCCGCGCTCCTCACTCGTCCTGCCTCTGGCTCGTGGAGTTTGTCTCTGTGGGTGTTTTTTTTTTTTCCTTCTTCCCCCCCCCTCTGCTCGGGAGCTCCAGCCGAAAGCTGTTCCTGATGTATAACATGATGGAGACTGAGCTGAAGCCCCCAGCTCCCCAGACCAACACGGGGGTATCGGGCAACACCAACACGTCCGGCACCGGCGCCAACCAGAAAAACAGTCCGGAGCGGGTCAAGAGACCCATGAACGCGTTCATGGTGTGGTCCCGGGGCCAGAGGAGGAAGATGGCGCAAGAAAATCCCAAAATGCACAACTCGGAGATAAGCAAGAGACTGGGCGCCGAGTGGAAACTTCTGTCGGAAACCGAGAAGAGACCTTTCATCGACGAAGCCAAGAGGCTGCGGGCCCTGCACATGAAGGAGCATCCGGATTACAAATACCGGCCCCGGCGGAAAACCAAGACCCTCATGAAGAAGGACAAGTACACCTTGCCCGGCGGGCTGCTGGCTCCGGGAGGAAACGGGATGGGATCTGGGGTCGGCGTAGGGGTGGGGGCCGGGCTGGGCGGTGGGGTGAACCAGCGGATGGACAGCTATGCGGCGCACATGAACGGCTGGACCAACGGTGGCTACGGGATGATGCAGGACCAGCTGAGCTACCAGCACCCGGGGCTGAACGCGCACAACCCGAGCCAGATGCAGTCCATGCACCGCTACGACATGAGCGCCCTGCAGTACAACACCATGACCAGCTCCCAGAGCTACATGAACGGCTCCCCGACATACTCCATGTCCTATTCCCAGCAAACCACGCCGGGGATGACCGCCCTGGGCTCCATGGGGCCCTCCTCGGTGGTGAAGTCCGAGTCCAGCAGCTCCAGCCCGCCCGTCGTCACCTCGTCGTCCCACCGGGCCGGCCCGGGCTGCCAAAGCGGAGATCTGAGGGACATGATCAGCATGTACCTGCCCGGGGCGGAGGTCAGCGAGCAGACCGCCCAGACCAGGCTACACATGTCCGGGCACTACCAGAGCACCGTGCCCGGGACGACGATCAACGGCACGCTGCCGTTAACACACATGTAAGAGACACAAAGCAGAGAAAGAGAGAGAGAGAGAGAGAGAAAGAGAAAGAGAAAGAGAGAGAGAGAGAAAAAAAAGAACTTTTATAAGAGAAACTGTGGACTATTAACGTTGGACTATTTTTGTACAGAAAAATTTCGGGGTGGGAAAAGTTGTATAGAAGTCTCCAGGAAAAGGACACACGACTCTTTTTTTTTTCTTCTTCTTCTTTTCTTTCATTTTATTCTAAGGAAGCTCTAGAGGAACGGTAGGAGATCCCCCTCTTCACTGGTGGATGAAGTTTGGACGACTAGAAAGTGGGAGTCGCAATCAAATGTTTTATTATTGCAATCACCTTTTTGTACAGTATTTATCAAAGACACATTACAATCAGATGAAATTGTTTGTTGAACTGCAAGAGGTTGCATTTTTCCTTTCCTTTTCCTTTTTTATATATACATATATATACATATAAATATATATATATATATATATATATATATATATATATATATAAAGCAACGCCAGTTCTGCAGAAAATATTGAAAGTGAAAATGTCAGAACTGCCATTTCTATGGGAGCGATCAGTTATGCTCCTTTATTACTGCAGACATTGGAAAGAAAAGGGACATAAAACGAAGCAGGTAATACTGTTTTTTTTTTGTTTTGTTTTTTTGCCATTTAAGGTCAATATTACTAAACATTTTAATTTCTTAAAAAAAAAAAAAAAAGACACTTTTTTTTTTTCCTCTCATACAGCTTAAAATATAGGTTGTTAATTTATATTTCCGTCTCCCACTTTTCATCTGTTAGAGGTATGACGCTTGTGCTCTTTATTTCCTAATTGATTTGTACAATTTCTGTATATTTACTGTGATATTTTAAGTTTTTATTTCAAAATTCATTCCCGTAGTTGTAATTTTAAAAATTGTGGCCCTGTACGCAGAAGCCAACCACTCCATGTATATATCTACCGGAACTAATACCATCCTTATAACAGTTACAATTTCAGCTGAGTATATTTTTTTTTCAATATGCAGTTTGAAATGAATAAATTTTGGAAATTTGGATACTTGAAATTGTATGAGTTTTGATTTTTATTGCCCTGAGCTGTCATCTGTCTTTCTTCTGATATGAATCATTTACTGTAAATTTAACACTGACTTCTTACACACGAGTATAAAGTATTCGACTTCAGCTGACAGAAATAACAGTTTTTTTATGGGGGGGGGGGGGGGGCGAGGAGGGGGGAGGGTGTGTGTGTGTTGTCTCTTTTAAACTCCACTGATTAAATAATTCAGCTTGTGCGCCGTGGTTAACCACGTTTCTATTTTCTAGTGCCTGCGGATCATGGCCCCGCGTCAAGCCAAAGTTTGGGGCCTGTTTCCTTAAAAAAAGGGGAAGACTTTTTCCACCCAACACCCCCAGGTAGAGACTGTCATTTCTCCTCTTCTATCGTCATTCCCGAAAAGAACTAATCAGCATTGCTGTTGAGGCCCGAGTTACAAAATTACCTCTTGTCTTTTCAAACTGATAATTGAATGCTGCATTGTAGGCTGTCATGTCATTTTTTTTATCATTTAGTGGACTTGCCAGTATTTTGGTCCTGCTTCTGAATGGGAGACTGAGAGGGAATAATAGTTAGCCAGCGCTTATGCCAAGATCTTGTTCATAAACAGGAATAAATCAGATTTATTACCCTCATTCGCGGTTATTTCAGATTTGTGTGAACCGGACAGGAGGATTTCTGTCACTGGTGGATTTTTTTTATATTTTCTGATGTTGACTGTGACGACAGCAGGACAGGACACCTCATCTTACGGGCTCAGGCTTTTTTTCATGCTGCAACAGTTCCTCTTGTTGTGTGGTTTCATCTAAAAAGGTGTGTTGCTCTTTGGACGCTTTCCCTGCTGTCTCTCTCTCTCCAGACCGTGGAGCTTATCAGCCCGAATGTTCAATTAGCTCTAAATTGAAGGTGAGCCCTCTTGAAAGGAGCCAGGCGGAGCGGGAGGCTCCTTCCTCCCGCCATGGAATACGGTTCCATATAGAGTGTGGCCATTTTAATTTAATGTTTAATCAAACGGGGCCCGGCTGTTTCCCGTTAACCTCGGCTCTCACGGTTCAAGCTCACAACTTGAACCCCCCCCCCCCCCCCCCCCCACCACCACCACCACCACCCACCCACCCACCCTTGCCTTTAAAAAACACGGAACCGGTTCCAAAATGTTCCCATGCATCTCTCTCTGCCAGCCAGCCAGGCTGCCTGCCCCCCCACCCCCCACCCCCCATAATAATAATCCTTATGATGAGCTAACTGCTCGCTCTAACTAACGGTTTTAAATCTGGTGTGTGTGTGTGTGTGTGTGTGTGTGTGTGTGTGTCTACAGCTAGGTAGATTAGGGCCGTTGTGTCTTGCAGGCTGGGTCCCGGGGGAGCGGAGCTCACATTAACCGGCAGATGAATATTTGAAGAGGCCCCTCGGTATTTATCCGTCCTCTCTCTCTCTCTCTCTCTCTCTCAGTCGGACCTCCAAGAGGTCAAGGGATCGTTGGTAGCCCCATTTATTATTGATCCGAGCAGCTGAATTGGTTGTAATAGCCGAGAACACCGGTGATAAACAACGTGGGGTTTTTTTTTTTAAAGGTCCGACGAGTAGACGTATTAAAGTCTCATTCTTTCTTCCCATGAACACCGGGCCCCTGCAGGCCCGGAGGGCCCGCGAAATTATTATTTTTCCCCGGCTGTGCGCTGCACCTTTTGATGTGCTGGAAAGCCTTTTGAATGGAGAGAATGCTTGACTTAACTTTTATTTTCTGCGCAGCATCACAAAAAGCTGTGCCTTGTTTGTAACGCCTGTAAAGATGGCACGCCGACGCAATCAGGCCACTCAACTTTAGGCCCAAGCTGCTTTTTCTTTTTTTTTTTTTTTAAAATGGGAAACAAAGTATTTCACACTTTTATTGAATTTGTTTTATGTGATACTGATGCCCTTTTTTCTCAGGATGGTGGCTTTTGGTTTTTAAATGGAGAGGAGGTTTTTGGATCCTATTTTCTTGACAAAAACCTGCCTTTAAAATAATTTCTAAAAAAAACAACAACAAAAAAAACAGCCTTCATAAAATAGTCCCTTCCCATGTGAGTGGGGCCAAG